>NC_136877.1:3849405-4341905 GCF_949152265.1 Phoxinus phoxinus | reverse complement strand
CTGTCTGTCTGTCTGTCTGTCTGTCTGTCTGTCTGTCTGTCTGTCTGTCTGTCTGTCTGTCTGTCTGTCTGTCTGTCTGTCTGTCTGTCTGTCTGTCTGTCTATCTATCTATCTATCTATCTATCTATCTATCTATCTATCTATCTATCTATCTATCTATCTGTGTCTGTCTGTCTGTGTCTATCTATCTATCTATCTATCTATCTATCTATCTATCTATCTATCTATCTATCTATCTATCTATCTATCTATCTATCTATCTATCTATCTATCTATCTGTGTGTCTGTCTGTCTGTCTGTCTGTCTGTCTGTCTGTCTGTCTGTCTGTCTGTCTGTCTGTCTATCTATCTATCTATCTATCTATCTATCTATCTATCTATCTATCTATCTATCTATCTATCTATCTATCTATCTATCTATCTATCTATCTGTCTGTCTGTCTATCTGAAAAGTGCACATTTCTGTTCAAAAGATTGAATGTACAGTAGTGGCCAAAAGCGATGCCTGGCCTAGGAAAATCAACATGTTCACTCTTTATTTAAATATTATTCAAATTAGTTAAAGATTTTGTAAGCATAATGCGTAGATATGCTTGGAGTCAACTGTTTTATTTGTGATAAGAACGCAATAAAACATGCCAAATTGTGTCAACATAATTTTTGGCCAGTTTACAACTAAACTGATTTTGTTGAAGTCAATGTAAGATTTTTCCTGTGAGATTTTTGTGTTTCTATGCTTTTTAAAGCCAAGTTTAGAGTTTTGTTCTTCCCTTTTTTTTTATTAATTAAATTTTTTGATGGTTTAATCTAACTTGTAGGGTCATTAATCACGAAAAACCCCTCCGGACATCACTTTTGGCCAAATGCTTAACAAAATAAAAACATGAGCCTCACAGGTCTGGTTTAAACACCAACGTTCCCCATAGACTTGCATTATAAGTGCATTGCTATCCACACAAATGGAGGGGCCGGGTGAGTCACAATAATGTTCTGTTATATTGTTAAAAATGTTGTTGCTAGAGCTTGTTTTGAGCATTCCTTAAACTGTGCATTGGGGAAATTCCCATTTATATATTACAAAGACTGTTGTCTCAGCAATAGCAGTGTAGAAACACAGTTAGAGACTCTTACTGAGTCCCGCTGTGCTTGACTGTTTATCGTGAAATCACTGTTTATATTTCTATGTGGTGCGACCACAAACATTTTCAAAAGGCATGTGCGCAGAACAAATGGCACGAGAGATCAAATAAACCCTAAGTCTAAGCACAAGTCTCTAATATGCCATTTAATAGCACGTTCTTAAGAGAAAAATCCCAGTTTTCTGCACCGACATCCATTAGGCTTCAGAAGTCATTTTCAGGCCGTCTTCATTTGCATAATGGTCTGGAACAAATACTGACGTCTTAAAAACTATTTCATGTTATCTTGACTACAATGAATCAAACCGATCTGAATGAAATATAGCTGGAGAGATGCTGGCTCATATTCCAGCAACTGTAATTGGTACCAGAAAGAGTCTCTCATGTCAAAAAAAAGGGAAAGCGAGTGAATATTCAGTGTGTGACGGCCTTATACTGCCTGCAGTAAAGAGTGTGTTACTGGACTATTAAAGCCACAGAACTAATGCATGTTTCATCAAGGACACCTTGGCTTTGGGAGACACACAAAATGAGCAATTTACATATGCAACACTGTCTAGTTTTAGCGGAGACTGGAATCTGTATCGATTTAGGTGTCGAAATAGGTGTCAGTTTGTGTATTGCTTGTGTGTGTTTATTGACTGGTTTCACTAGTTCAGGCTGCAGGATTTCTTAATGGCTTAAGACACACCATCAAAATACAATTCTTGTCTATTACCACCATCTGCAACTTCTACCAGCGACAGAAACAAACGCAGGTTCAATAGCAAAATATCTGTGAGAGCTTTGCTATATTGTAATGCAACGATGTTAATATGGATCAAAACTAGTTCGGACATCATTTATAATCTGAAGGGTTTAATAACAGTATTTGGTTATGGTTACACTTGAATAAAAAGATGATAGTTCTGTGTAAAAGCATGTAATCATAAAGGAGTATAGACCATACATTGACCAGGCTCAATAAGAAGAGATTTGGTTCTTACATCATTATCGTTTTTTACTTCTTACTTTAATTCAGAAAGGATGCATTAAACTGATAAAAAGTGTTTTTAATTTCAAATAAATGCTGTTCTTTTGAGCTTTCTATTCAGTTCAAGGAATTCTGAACAAAGTTTTTAACGTTGATAATAATTGGAAATTAAGCAAATCCTCATATTAGAAGGATTTCGGAAGGGTTGTGTGACACTGAAGACTGGAGTAATGATGCTGAAAATCCACAATAATAAATTCCATTTTAACATATATTAAAATACAAATCAGTTTATTTATAAGACATTGAGGTGTTTTATTATTATTCAATTTCTGCATATTTCTGCATAGTTAGACCTACCTGGAGATATTAAAGCGCTGTTTACAAGGTTACATGGGTCAAAAACAACAACAACAACAACAAAAACTTATGCATTTTGACAGGGAAAAAAATCTGAACCGGTCTGACGGGGACAATAGAAAAAAGTGAGCCCTCATATAGTAAATGTGACATTTATTATAATGGGTTTATGTAAAGATTGTTTTAAGTTAACTTAAATTAAAAGTTGTTATATTTTTTAAAGCCTAATATAAATATTAAAAATGATAGTTGTCAATGGCTATAATCAACGGTTAAAATTGAGGGGAAAAAAATCGATTACATATAGAGACATCAGTTCAATAGGCCTTCTATTGATAATTATTGGCCTTCTTTCATAAAAAGCCATTAGAGAAATATTCTACTGTCTTTATGTTGTTTCTACATTCATTTGGAGATTAAATATGAAATTATGACATATAAAAATAATAAATGAGTCCACTTCTCTCTTGTCTCGAGGCTGTGACTCTGAATAGTGTTCAGTGCTCGTCTGTACCACAGAACAGTTTACATACTTTGCTCCAAATTTTGCCGTTACGTTAGAACTGGTCACTGTTGTCGCTCGCGAAAACCACATGGCGTCGCCGTGGGTGTAAACGTGCAGATTAAGGGCTGGTAATATTATAAAAAAGATCCCCTTCCTACGTCAGAAGAAGAGCGAAATCTGATCGGCTTGTTTTTTTGACATGCTTGCAGAGAAAGGCTCACCAAAATAAAGTTAGATTGTCACTTTTCATGTTTTCAGGGTTGGTAGAAGCACCGGGGACCCAATTCTAGCACTTAAACACGGAAAATGTCAAATTTTCATGATATGTCCCCTTTAATGGTAGGTGCGATTAATCGAGATTACTTACAGAAACATTTGCGATTATTTATATATATACAGGTTCTTCTAAAAAAATTAGTATATTGTGATAAAGTTCATTATTGTCCATAATGTAATGATAAAAATTAAACTTTCATATATTTTAGATTCATTGCACACCAACTGAAATATTTCAGGTCTTTTATTGTTTTAATACTGATGATTTTGGCATACAGCTCATGAAAACCCCAAATTCCTATCAAAAAATTAGCATTTTTCATCCAACCAATAAAAGAAAAGGGTTTTTCATACAAAAAAAGTCAACCTTCAAATAATTATGTTCAGTTATGCACTCAATACTTGGTCGGGAATCCTTTTTGCAGAAACGACTGCTTCAATGTGGCGTGGCATGGAGGCGATCAGCCTGTGGCACTGCTGAGGTGTTCTGGAGGCCCAGGATGCTTCGATAGCGGCCTTAAGCTCATCCAGAGTGTTGGGTCTTGCGTCTCTCAACTCTCTCTTCATAATATCCCACAGATTCTCTATGGGGTTCAGGTCAGGAGAGTTGGCAGGCCAATTGAGCACAGTAATACCATGGTCAGTAAACCATTTACCAGTGGTTTTGGCACTGTGAGCAGGTGCCAGGTCGTGCTGAAAAATGAAATCTTCATCTCCATAAAGCTTTTCAGCAGATGGAAGCATGAAGTGCTCCAAAATCTCCTGATAGCTAGCTGCATTGACCCTGCCCTTGATCAAACACAGTGGACCAACACCAGCAGCTGACATGGCACCCCAGACCATCACTGACTGTGGGTACTTGACACTGGACTTCAGGCATTTTGGCATTTCCTTCTCCCCAGTCTTCTTCCAGACTCTGGCACCTTGATTTCCGAATGACATGCAAAATTTGCTTTCAGCCGAAAAAAGTACTTTGGACCACTGAGCAACAGTCCAGTGCTGCTTCTCTTCGCTGTTTCTGGTTCAAAAGTGGCTTGAGCTGGGGAATGCGGCACCTGTAGCCCATGTCCTGCACACGCCTGTGCACGGGGGCTCTGGATGTTTCTACTCCAGACTCAGTCCACTGCTTCCGCAGGTCCCCCAAGGTCTGGAATCGGTCCTTCTCCACAATCTTCCTCAGGGTCCGGTCACCTCTTCTCGTTGTGCAGCGTTTTTTGCCACACTTTTTCCTTCCCACAGCCTTCCCACTGAGGTGCCTTGATACGGCACTCTGGGAACAGCCTATTCGTTCAGAAATTTTCTTGCTTGAGGGTGTCAATGATGGCCTTCTGGACAGCAGTCAGGTCGGCAGTCTTACCCATGATTGCGGTTTTGAGTAATGAACCAGGCTGGGAGTTTTTAAAAGCCTCAGGAATCTTTTGCAGGTGTTTAGAGTTAATTAGTTGATTCAGATGATTAGGTTAATAGCTTGTGTAGAGAACCTTTTCATGATATGCTGATTTTTTGAGATTTTTTGAGAATTGGGTCATGAGCTGTATGCCAAAATCATCAGTATTAAAACAATAAAAGACCTGAAATATTTCAGTTGGTGTGCAATGAATCTAAAATATATGAAAGTTTAATTTTTATCATTACATTATGGACAATAATGAACTTTATCACAATATGCTAATTTTTTGAGAAGGACCTGTATATATATATGTTTTTTTTTTTACCGCGCTAGTTCTACAGCATAAATGTGACCCTGGACCACAAAACCAGTCACATGGGTCATTTTTATTTAAATTGAGATTTATACATCATATGAAAGCTGATTAAATAAGCTTTTTTTTTGTTAGGATATGACAATATTTGGCCGAGATATGACTATTTAAAAATCTGGAATCTGAGGGTGCAAAAAAATGGAAAAAGTTGTGCATTTATGTTCACGATTGTGCTGCATTCACTCACAAAAATACATGTTTTATATATTTACGGTAGGAAATGTACAAAATATCTTCATGGAACATGATCTTAATATCCTAATGATTTTTGGCAAAAAAGAAAAATGGATAATTTTGACCCATACGATGTATAGTTGGCTATTGCCACAGATATACCCGTGCGGCTCCAGACAGGTTTTGTGATCCAGGGTCACGTATGATGTGTGTTTGTGTGTTCCAGCACTTACTTGTGTCCGAGCTCGTGTGCGACTGTGAACGCCAGAGGAAGGCCCGTGTCTTCATTAATACTGCAGCTGCGGTGAGGTTGACACATTCCCGCCACATGAGACAGTCCCAGTGTCTCACAGGGCTTATTGATGGCGGCACAAATGTCTTTCCTGCGTCACAGAAACGATGCATTATACTGTATATGTAAAGCAATGTAAAACTGGTTAGAGTTAGGCCAGATGTACCTAGTGATCAGGACAGCCACATCATGATGGACTGGATGATCGTCATCCTTCATGTTAATGCCTTTCTGCCACTTACAGAAGCTGTTCAGGCTGTTGTCTGCATGATGGGAGATTTTCAAATCCTCCTGATAATAAATGATAGTATTAAATACATAAAGGAAAATTGTATTTTCATACATGTGCAGTATGTAAGTATGAAATAGGATTGAGTTTAAAGAAGAAATACAGTTTCATTATTAAACTTTGTGTGAAAGGCAATTACAAAATACGTTTTATTGCAGCTTTTATTAAAGATATCATGTTGTAGAATGAGAGTTTAATACAACTCTAGATATTTATTCACTTTATAAGGTGAAAATGGGGGGTTTGCATAGTAAACACAATGCATATAAATAAAATTCAATGGAAACCTTAATGCACAACACAATTGAACCTTAACACAATTTATAAATATACTCTCGTGTGCTTATTTGAAGAAGGCATATTTGAGCACATGGCATTTCAAATCAATCTGGAGTGCATTTCCTAAAAGCATCGTTAGCCAACTATTTGCAATTTCGTCGTTACCAACATAGATCGAAGATTCAGTGTTTCCCGAAACCATCGTTTCAAGTCTCCTGAAGAGACACTAACGCTATTCCAGAAGAACCCGTGAAGCTTGATCTCACATGTTAAGCCAGCAGTTGTGCTTCAGTTTACCATATTTGATGTGCTCTATGCTTTTACAATGTGAATAAACCAAACATCTCATTAATGCATAACTAAAACACTTCTAACACAAAAAAAACAACGCTATCTCACGACCAATTCGTACGAATTTGTACGAGTGATTAAAAGGTGGCTAATTCGTACGAATTTGTACGACCTCACTCGTACGAATTTGTACGATTTGTCTAAACCCACGTGACGGTTGGGTTTAGGGGCGGGGTCAGGAGTAGGTCATTCGTATGAATTCATACGATTTTGGCAAATCGTAAAATATGTACGATTTAGCAAAAACGTACAAATTCGTACGAGTGAGGTCGTATGAATTGGTACGAATTAGCCACCTCGTAAAATTCGTACGAATTGCCGTGAGATCGGGTTGAAAAAAATGACCCCTGACCAGACACTTTAGGATTTAAATACATGTCTCTGTTAATTTGCAGGTTTGTTACCAATTCATGGCAATTCAATGAATATATAAAAGTCTCTGTGCCTGAAAGGGTTAAACAACCACAAACAAATAAAACTGTTGTGTGGGTTATTGCGTTATGTCCTTCCTACAGCACAGCATGAACACCAGAGTTAATTTAGTATTATTGATATACTATTAGTATATTTATGAATATTTGATTATTAACCATATCAACACTGTTGTAACATCACTTTAAACATGTCCGCTGGCCATTCATATGTCAGAGCGACACGATTATGGTGAACCTGTGTCGACGAGAGCTTTACAGACACAAACACACTGAACAACTAATAACTGTTGTCACCCGGTTATTTACAGGAGTGACAACCATATTTACATAAAGTCTACATATAGCGTGTACAGAAACAAACTGAACAAGTGGATGTTAATGACGCGTTTAAAAGCACATCAGAGCTGTGTGTGTCTGTTCTCCAGATGTAGAGCAAGCAAATCACAAGCAAATCTGTTTTCTTCACTTCAGTTAGACCTGTGGTCCACGGGTTAATATTAATGTCACGTTGGGCAGAAGAAACTAAAACCAAATGACCAAATAAACTGTATTTATTCATGTTTCTTGTTTGCAGCCTTGAATCCAAACTGTGACCCTGGATCACAAACCCAGTCTGGAGTCGCACGGGTATATCTGTGGCAATAGCCAACTATACATTGTATGTGTCAAAATTATAGATTTTTCTTTTTTGCCAAAAATCATCAGGATATTAAGTAAAGATCATGTTCCATGAAGATATTTAGTAAATTTCCTACCGTAAATATATAAAACATGTATTTGTGTGAGTGAATGCAGCACAATCGTGAACATAAATGGACAAGGAGATTTTCTCAATGTTTCCATTTTTTGCACCCTCAGATTCCAGATTTTAAAATAGTTGTATATTGGCCAAATATTGTCATATCCTAACAAACCATACATCAATGTAAAGCTTATTTATTCAGCTTTCAAATTATGTAAAAATCTCAACTGCATTTTTTTTATACATGTGACTGGTTTTGTGGTCCAGGGTCACATTTATGTGATTCAAACCCAATACAGCATCTTGTGTGATATACATGATATCTAAAAGTTGCAACTAAGTGGAAAATGTACCACCACCAAGTTTAACTGATGCTTTTTGGCATTTTTCTCTCTTCAGAACACCATGTGGTGACATAAATGGGAGAAGTGAGGAACTGTGATAACCGACAGAAACCAGAGATGGTTGCCGACCCCTGAATTATGGGATTCACTCCTGCATTTAAACGCAGTTGTCACTCCTAAAGCCATGTGTGTGTGTGTGGCCTTAGAGCACCAGCTCTGTTTTACAGCATTGACGTTGATTCAGAACGACTGCATGTATTTAAAGAGCAAGGGTTTGCATGTCTGCTTTGTCATCTCACTTACCTCGTCCTTTTCCAGCAGAATGAGACGCACGACTGCAATGTTGATGGCATTTCCGATGCTGGCATCCCGAAACAACCCAGCCACCTATAAAACACAGCATTCTCACATATGACAAGCAACATGGCAACCCTACAGTGATCTACAGTGTAAAAAATTATCGTGATTTTAACAGTAAAAAGACTGTAAAAATGCTACGGTGAAAATTTCCGTACTATACACGGTGAATAACTGTGATAGATCTAACCATACATTTAATGTAATTTTACAGTAAAAATTACAGGTTTTGGAAGTGAAAAAGAACAAGCCATTGTATAATTTACATAAAAAAAAACTAAATTGACATTCCCACAAATACCCTGCGTGACACTTCACATTTGATGTATTTTTGTTGAAATAACTGTCTTCATAGTTTTTCTTAGTTTCTTTGTAATCAGGTATGTACATTAGGGTTTTATGTTACATTTAATCTTGTTAGATTAATGTTTAATGCATTTTTAAAATCTCATGTGTGTTACCATGTTGACGTTTAGTGTTTGACACTTCTTCTATATAATAGTATTAACTTTCTTATGGAAAAGCTGCTTGTGATGAGCTTTAATGCATCATGTGACTCTCATCACCACTGTGATTGGTGGTTGTCAGTGTATTACAATGGTACCAAACATATATTAGTACTTCAATAAATCGGTAAATTACCACTATTTCAGATAATGGAATGCGTTTTTTTTACTGTAAATTTAAGATAAGTCTGTAAAACCTAAAATGTTGCTACCGTATTTTTTTACGGTAAACTTCTGGCAACCACAGCTGCCGTTTTTTTACCGTATTTTTTTACGGAATTGTTTTACAGTGTATCCATTCTGGTTCAAAAACTATAGAGAAAAGCTAGAGAAATGGGAAAAAAGCTAGAGAAACTTATGTGACAGCCTTGTGCCTGATCTGGCCACTGACTACAGGGAATACTTAAAGGAGTGGTATAATGCCCTTTTCACAAGATGTAAAATAAATCTCTGATGTCCCCAGAGTGTGTATGTGAAGTTTTAGCTCAAAATACCCCACAGATATTTGTATATAGCATGTTAAAATCGTCACTTTTTGAGGGTGAGCAAAAACACACCGTTGTTGTGTCTGTCTCTTTAAATGCAAATGAGCTGCTACTCTCAGCGCAGGGGGCGGAGCTTCAACAGCTTGTGTCCTTTTACCTCACACACACATGCACTGAAAATTTCAATGTTTATGTTCAAACCGGAGTCAGACAATAATGGAGAGACTCTAAATTCAACAGGACATTTCTGAATGGTTAGTTGATGAATTTATGTAGCTTCTGTGTAGTTATCTTCTAGTCATTGATTAGCATATTCTGTCATGATCATCTATAAATCGTGTTCTGGGGGCGGGGTTTATGTAAATTTTAGGGTTGGTGATGTCACTAACCCAGGAGGAATGTCTTGTAGTTCCTACCAGCCGTTTGTTGTAGTCCTTAAAAAACTATTTCTTAAAAAACAAATGTCTCCCTTTACTTTAAACTTTGAGCGTTGTAACTTTGCAGATGTTGTTTCTGCTCAAACAGCAACATTACACACTAACTAAAGTTAAAAAATTGAAATCATAATCAACCACCCCTTTAATGTTTTACAGTTTTAAATGAATTGTAAGGGGAGTGAAATCCCAGAGTCTCTGCTTTCAGAAAATATGAAGAGAAATCACATAACCACAGACTTTTAAGGGCGCTGACTGAGGTCATCACAGATCTCTACATGTGTTTAGATGAAAGTCGGGGAGCTGAAGACCCCTAAATAGGGTCTAGGAATGAAACGCGCACAAAAAGAGCTTCTGTTGGTGAAGTTCTGCTCTCACATCAAAGCTCTCCTTGAGGTAAATGCGGTCTGAAATGTGAGAGGCATTTTCTATGCTTCGGTGGTGCTCATTACAAAATGTTCCAGTGAATCAATGAGGCACCTTTGATGCCGTTCTGTCCTTTTGAGGTGAAGCATCTTCTGCAGACACGTGAATGACACCCTGAAAGACTGCTTAGCTTCATATTTTACAGGTTTCGGGTGCAAACGTTACTTCGATCAAGCTTGCATGGAATATACTGGCTGATATATTTAAGTTAGCGATATAAAACAAATAAAGGGACCTTTTAAAAAAAAATAGATATAGAATAAGTGTTAGTATTAATGGGTCAATTGTTGCCGAAAAACATTGTTCGAAAAATATTATACCATGGTCTGGGTGAATACTCGATTCTGATTGGCTGCAGGGTGTCTATCAAAAAGTGATGTAGGACATCTAGTAAAGGAGTTCTAAAACCGATTGTAAAACTAATTAAAATATAAACTAATGTTTTAAAAATGTGTTATTTGGCAAGTGAACATGGTATAAGCGGGTTAATGCCCGACGAGGTGTCCATTGTCAGGTATTAATGGTCCATTGTCAGATATTAATATCCTGACAATGGACACCTCGTCGGGCATTAACCCTTACATGGTCATATTGAAGGCTATGAAAACCAATACAGTGGATATTACCATGTATGCTATACAACATGAGAAAAAAGGTTTAAAATCACACTATTTTATATCTAAAATAAAAAATTATGCTTTATAAAGCAGAAGTAAAAATGAAAACAAAAACAAAAGCACTTTACAGTTCTACAGTTTACATTGCTATCATAAAAATACACTTGCAGGTTTAAAATTCTACTTATGGCATTTATTGTCCAACAACAAATATTTTTAGCAAAATGTATATTTTAGTAAATTCTAAAATATACATTTTTGCACTCGTTTGCACTCAATTGCACTCGTACTTTACTGAAGTCTGTGGAGTTTATCCGAGACTCGCTTGCAGAAGGCTCGTCCACTCCTGACAGCAAAATGGAAATATTTTTATGACTTTCTAACATTTACAGCTGGAGAATATACAGGCGAAACTGGAAAAATTTGAATATCGCGCAAAAGTTCATTTATTTCCGTAATTCAACTTAAAAGGTGAAACTAATATATTATATAGACTCATTACATGCAAAGTGAGATATTTCAAGCCTTTATTTGTTATAATTTTGATGATTATGGCTTACAGCTTATGAAAACCCCAAATTCAAAATTAGAATATTGTTAAAAGGTTTTCATAAGCTGTAAGCCATTATCATCAAAATTATAAAGGCTTGAAATATCTCACTTTGCATGTAATGAGTCTATATAATATATTAGTTTCACCTTTTAAGTTGAATTACTGAAATAAATCAACTTTGCACGATATTCTAATTTTTCGAGTTTCACCTGTACCTGTGAATTGTAAGTTATGCTCCACATCTCAAACGCATTAAACAGCACAAGAAGGTAAGGGTGCTTTAAACTATACACGTTAACTATATCTTACAAGTTATTTTGAAGGCTTTATTATAAAGCATGTCTCACGTTTAGGACAAATTGGATTATGCACTTTCCCTGCAGCGGCTCGCTCCGTATCCACCGCTATTTTCCAGATTTGTTCGTAATATCAAAATGTATATCGATATAGGTAACACTTTACAATAAGGTTCATTAGTAGTTAACTACCTAAGTTAACATGAACTAACAATACTTCTACAGCATTTATTAATCTTAGTTGATATTAATTTCAACATTTACTAATACATTATTAAAATCAAATGTTGTGTTTGCTAACATTAGTTAATGCACTGTGAACTAACATGAACAAACAATGAACAGCTGGATTTTTATTAACTAACATTAACAAAGATTAATAAATAATGTAACAAATGTATTGCTCATTGTTAGTTCATGTAAGTTAATACATTAATGTTAACTAATGAGCCGTATTGTAAAGTGTTACCTCGATATAAACAGTATCGCCTCATCTTATTTCATTTATAAAAAACATATCTTTTAAAAACTCGATACACCGACCAGCCCTAGCAATTAGGCTCACGATTTTTGCCTGACGGATGAAAAAACACATCATCTTCTGTAGTCTTTAGGACTTATATTTAATGAGCGACCCGAGCCATATCTAGAGAGCAGAATATCACAGAGACTCGAGGGTGGGCTCCTTTGACTGCATCTTTTTGCAGTTGATGAAAAATCACTTCAAATGAACACATTCTTTCAATTTATTCTCGAAAGAATCTCAAAAGAACAGATAAAAGATTCAGTGCTTCCAGATAGAGCAGTAAGAGATTGGCTGAGAGCCAAACTATTTTACCCAAAATATGTGTGCTATGCATTTATTATTATTATTATTATTTTGCAATATCATGTTGTTAGCTTAGATCGTGCTAAAATCAAATTCTACTGAAAATAACTCTGTGAAGCACAAACTGTGCTGGTTATAAAGTGTTCAAAGTCAGTAACTCCCGAGGATCCGCTTTTACAGTGTCCTTGTTACATACGTTACATGTACTTACCATAGTAATAACAGTACATTATGCATAATCACATGCAACTAACCCTCAACCAAATCCTAACCCTATAGTAAGTACATGTAGTTGCTTAATATTACTCAGTACTTAAATATATAACTACACTGTAACACTGACACCTTAAAATAAAGTGTAACCGAAACTTCACATCTTTTACTTGCATTCCTCACTTAGAAAATCATTACCTTCTTCAGCCTCTTCAACAATACATAAAACAACTCAAATACATCAGTAATGAGTTTATAATGCCAGAACTAAACCCCTGCCGACTCGGATAATGGAATGTTTCCCCTTTATAGAAAACTCTTGTTCTTCAATACCAACCAAGTGTCTGGAATGGAAAACTTTTTTCTTTTTTTTCTGAGGGGCTTTTCCCTCCTCAAAAACAGAAGCCAGACGAAGCATTCAGAGTATATTTTGGAAAACGTACCCAACAGACTGGATCTGTAACATGGTCAGCTGACTTGGATCGAGCTCAGGAGCAACTAAAGTGCTGCTGCCTAAAAGACATTGTTGCTATTTTGAGGAGAAGAGAGTCGGAAAACTAAAGGGAGGAAATGAGGATAGTTTGAAACGGCACATCAGAGTTATGAAGAAAAACGAAAAGTGTGGATTTGGAAACTTTTCAGATTTTTTTTGTGAGTGTCCCTGGCACGTCTAATCATAACTAGGATCTTATGATTATAAGTTGGTACTACTTTGCAATTAACATAAGCTGGATGAACAGTACAAACAACAGTATTTGAAAAGATAGTATATATAATATATATGAAAATGTGGGAAGTGAAAGCTGCCAGAACAAGGATGTTTTAGGTTGTTGCTTGCTATTACCTTTCATGCAGAGTGTAATACAGCAGTTTGAGAGTGTAAAAGGTCTGCAAAGTCTTAAACATCAAAATGCACAACAAATACAGTTATTAGCCGCGTTTCTATTACCCTTCAAATTGCGCAAATTGAAATTGCAAATTAGAAATACGCCCAATGGAAACCCGACGCAGATCAAAACCTCTTCTGAAAACCTATTTGTTTTCCTTTTAAACGTGTTATTATCTTTCCTCTGTATGTTTTAATTTTTGATTTGGTTTATTTGACTTCTTTGTTTTTTGTTTTCAAATCTGTACATGTAGTTTCTTAGTTGTTCTCTTTTCGACCCTTAGTTATTTGAGCTTGTACAGCACTTTGGTCAGTCTTGTGGCTGTTTTAAATGTGCTTTATAAATAAAAGAACTGAACTGAACTGAACGTCAATTTTCGTGTCATCTGAGTGTTTCTCCCTCATTTCTGCTTCAAGGTTCTCGATAAATTGTGGCATTTACTTTAACGTACGTCAGGTGACCTGTAAATGGGAAAAAACTGTTTCCATTGTAGTTTTGTGAAATATTACTTTTTTTAATTGCCTGAAAAAACACCTCATAAAAACTTTTATCGCGAAATATATGGGAGTTTTTGCTAAATTTACGTGTTTCCAATGGGCATATTTTTCAATTCGCAATTTCAATTTGCGCAATTTGAAGGGTAAAAGAAACACGGCTAGTAATAGTGATTCTCGCCATGAATTAATTTATTTATAAATATGACTGTTACTCACAATATTCATGACAGAGAGCACATAGCTCACAACTCCTTTGCTTCCATGGTACTCCACCATTTTCGGATCAGCCACTACCAGAGTCTCGACCCACTTCTCAGAGCTGATGGATCTCTGTCTAATGCGCCTGCGCCGCTGCCGTCTCTCCCAGCGCTCTCGCTGCCTCTCCGCCTGCTCTGCCTCTCCTGAAGGACCTAAAGAGAGTCAGAAATCACACTGGATGAAGCGCATGATGTGATACCTGGGCAAAATGATTTAGCCTCATTAAACCCCTATGGGCCCTATCATATACACTCGGTGCATTGCCAGGCGCGACACAAGTGTGTTTTGCTAGTTTCAGCCTGACGCAGTTATTATTTTCACGTCCTGCGCCACATTGTTTAAATAGCAAATACATTTGCACCCATTTGTGCGCCCATGGGCTACTGGTCTGAGAACAAGGTGTGTGTTCAGGCGCATTGTTGGAGCGTTGCTATTTTGAGGAACTGTAATAGACTGAGCCATTGACCGACTGAAACCTGGTCTAAAGTCAATGGAACAATATTTTTTTGTCATTTAAAGGTGCATTTTTTTTGTCACATACAGCAAACATCTCCTCACTATCCGCTAGCTGCCTGTCCCCTGAACACACTGTAAAAACGCGGTCTCTGTAGACAGCCCAGGCTCCACAAACGGCAACAAAAACAAACTGGGGCCAACCTGCACCACGAAACATAACAAACAGTGTTCCAGCCAATCACCGACAAGCAAGGTTTGGGGGGTTAGTGCGCGTACATGAAGGGGTGTGTGGAGGAGAGAGAAGCATGAAGAGGGAAGTTAGAATTATATTCTCTTTAAGTTAAATATGGCCGACACACGACCAAAGAGACGATGTTCCGATGAACAAATTGCAAAGAAGGAAAAGGATAAGGAACGCGAAGTCCCGAATTTACATTGGAAAAGCCTTCGAAAGGTGGAGAGACCTCCGCCGGCAGAGGGGCTTCCAGTCCGACATCCAGGTAGCTCTGTTTTTGCTGGACAGGACTGGGTAAATCATTTTTTTTGTTTTTCTAAATGGACGTTCGTGTTCACCTAATCAACACAAAGATATAATTAGCTAGATCTATGCAGTCAGCGCTAATAGTGAATACAACATATAGGTTTCTAGCAGCTAGCGATCGATCTCTATTGTAAATGATCAAGCAAACTCACAGTAGGGCGGCAGCTTGTGTGAATGATTGTATTCACCCACTGTTTGTTATGAATTTGAATGTTCATTTATAGGCTATTGACAACTTTGACTAAATTTGTTTATGCTCATTGCTCACTGGGAAACGAAGGGAGGGGGAGGAGACGGGATGAGGAGGAGGGAGGGTCTAGCTAGCCTCCGTTTTGTTTGACAATACTTTGAACGTCAACAAGAAGTGACGTCACCCAGCATCACTTAGAGCACCTTTAAAGAGCGTGTTAGTAATGTGCGGCAATAGACGGGTCCACAACGGGCGTACAATAGAGTGCGGATCGGGCCAAATTTTTCAGTCCGAGCCCGGCCCGCGTCCGACAGAGCAGTAACCGAACCCGACCCGAGCCCGACAGGCATAAAGATATTTATGTTCGAGCCCGACCCGAGACCGGCAGTTAAAATCCCATTTTTTTCTCATACTAATGACAATTGTACGTTTGTTTGTGTGGAAAGCCCGCTTTTATTAAGCAACTGTAAGAAGGCAATCGGAAATGTCAACAGGACGAGCGCATCAGCGCGCGGAGCAACAAGCGCTCTTAACACCTGGCGCGCGCACATTATGCACGTGTTTCGTTGTCACGGCTACATAAACAAATGTCCGCACACAGGAAGACGGATGTTATGGTAATATTTTACATGTATTTTAATCACAAAAACGAACGTTTGCATCAAGTGAAAGCATCAGGCACATCGGCTACCTACATAATAAGCTGTTTTAAATTTTAAATGTTCAATGCCTTATCGCGCTGATGTGACCGAGCCCGACCCGAACCCGAACATCCTTTCTAAATATCTGTCCGAACCCGGCCCGGCCCGTCGGGTACCGGCGGGTCCCGTCGGGCTCGGGTCGGGTATCCATCCTCTAGCGTACACTCACTTATTACACACACACTCTGCTTATTACACGCACAGCAGCACACAAAAATGCTAGAGTTTCTTCGCTAGAGACGCGTTCAGTTTTTCCGATGCAAAGTGAATAGGAAATTACACTCTGATTTTTTTTTTTTTTGCACGTTACGCCCAAAACACACCCATTACTCAGAGAATAGAGACAACCCTTTTAGACTATGCACCGGGCGTGCCGACCATTTGTCCTAACTGGCTAAAGTGGACTCAGACACGGCTTCAGTACACTTGCGCTTTAGACCATGCACTTAGATCGTTAAAATAGGGCCCTAAGTCTGACCTCTGACCCCACAGGTGGCGTTGGCTGTGTGCTCCCCGAACAGAGGCTGCACCAGCTGGCGTTCTGATTGGACAGCATGTCGCTTGTAGACGGCGTGAGCCTGTGGGTTCGACTCTTCTTGTGCCGTCTCCAGGGGACTAATGAAGAATTCCTCGTCTGAGAGCTTGAACAGCCCTGTCTAGAGAAAACAGAAGGTCAAAGCAACATGACACACAATTAAACATTCACTGTCTCACTACTGCAGTTGTTTTTTCCCCCACACACTTGTTATTACATTATTAATATCACTCAGCTGTCAACTGAAACTAAATCTAATAAAATAAGCATTAACAGAAATAAAATTAAATATATAGAATATATCTTATTTCCGCTATTTGCCAAGGCAACATTTATCATTTCATTGTTTAACTTTAAATAACTAAAATAACGAATTAAAACTGAAAAAAAGACTAAATCTTTAAATAAAATATGAAATAAACTGTATTAATAAAACATATAATATAATCTCAATGATCCAAAACTAACACTGTTATCACATAAATACTAAACATACTTTTAAACAGAACAGATGTGTCTTTAAAGGATCAATGACAAACTGCAAAAGAATCTGCAAAAGATATATTATTTTTTAAAAGGTTTTTAAACTATATTTCTCATAGTAAAATTTATTATTCATTCATAAATATAATTTTTGCTTTTTTGGGGGGGTCATACTATATTTTACAGTATGAAATAACCTTATATTTGTCCCCCCCCCCCCAAAAAAAAATAAAAAAAAATAAATATATATATATATATATATATATATATATATAGCTGTGAATTACTATGCTAAACTTCTGAATACATTTTTCTGTTCCAAAAATTCATTCTTTTTAAAAAGGCTTTTTTTCGTCATCATCAGGAAAGTTGTATCACCCTGAAACTTTTTACATAATGCAACTCACAACTTAGTGTAAGAATTCAATCCAGAAATGATGTGCTTATCATTGAAGAGATTCAAGACATTGTTTCAAGACATTCAAGACATTATTCAAGACATTGTATGTATGAATTGCATTTTTTATGAATTTTCTAATACAAACATTCTAATAAATAGTCAAGTTACATGTGTCATGACTCATGTCACTAACCTTAAATCAGTTTGCTATATATTTATACGAAAAAATATAAATGTTACATGATCCTTCGTTTTGTGTCTCTTGTTTTTGCTATTTGGACTTTTATTTTGAAGTGTATTTTCTGTTCCCATCGCTCACATCCTCATCATTAAGTCCGGCATAATAGAACGGTCAGGATAGTGGTTCTGATAGGCCAGGTCCAAAAACCCACGAAACACAAGAAACACAAAACCAAGGAACATGTAACAACAGGGTAAGATTTTTGTCTAGACTGAGTGGAATGATGCGATTTACCCAAGTAGGACATTTTTCTGGATTACCTAGATCACCTGTATCAACTTCTTTTGTTCAGCCTCAAACAACATTCCTTCCAAACAATCACAGCTTTAACCTTAACTCTAACCTCTGACCCCTAACCTAGGGGTGTCCAAACCTGCTCCTGGGGGTCTTGCAGAGTTCAGCTGCTCCTTGGCTCAACACACCTGCCTGGATGCTTCTAGTATGCCTAGTAAGACCTTGAGGTTCAGATGTGTTTAATTGGGGTTAAAGCTAAATTTCGCAGGACAGTGGCCCTCCAGGAGCAGGATTGGACACCTCTGCTCTAACCCTATCCTACTCACAGGGAGAATTACGGGAATGTTTCACTGTGAACCAGAACCAGACGTGATGCGATAAAATGCCAGCAACAAGCAATTTGTCTATCCACACTAGATGAGGCACGACTACGAGACAAGTGCACTGCACTCGCAACCAAATCCATTCAAAATCACAGCCAATTAAAAGAGCGCCCCTAGAGGCAGAGTTGCTCAGAATGAGGAGTTCTTCCATATAGTATGAATGTCGTGTGCATCTGCGAAAAAAAAAAACGTGTGATATACAATCCTTTACACACATGAAAAACGTGAAGGCACCCCCTGGTGGCAGATTTCTTTCGAATTTCTCACAGTCCTCTGGGGCCGTGAGTCAAACAGGCCCAACAAGTTTTGTTTCGATCGGCCTCCGTTAACCTTGTTTTACAGCTGCTTGAAATTTTGGCCGATGTTTTCAAAGATACACAAATATCCTCGTAGACAATCGTGGCACATTGGACAAAGACACTGCATGCCAGTTTTTCAGTCAATCGGACTAACTGTTGCATAGCTATTGACCACAGAGTGGCCAGTCGCCGCGTCATTTTCATCTTTGAAATATAGATGTAAGATTGGTCTTGTTTTAAAGCTACACTGTGTGATTTTTACCCCCATCTAGCGGTGAAAAGGTATATGACCATCCAGTGAATATTAGTTTCTGTTCCTCTCAATTCCGATTTCGTTTTAACTCCTACAGTGGCCAATGTAGTCCAATATTAACATGGCTTCCAGTTCGACCTCATCCATGAGTATTCCTTCAAGTGATGAGGTTACTTTAGAAAACTATTATAATTTGCAGTAATTTAATTTGTCAGTTAACATATAGGTTATGACATCTATGTAAAATGAATAATAGTTTTGTGTTTTCGGTATTTTTTACCATTTCATTGCTAACATCAGCTATCAGGTTCCCAGACGAATGCAAGCTAATCTTAGTAAAGTAACTTTTATCAGTGCTATCGTTATTCTGTATATTGTACGACATCACTAGCGTAAGGCAAAGTTTACATTGTAGGCTATATCATTAGAGGGAAAGGAAAAAATTAAAACAGGGCCGGTGCCAGTGAATTGCGGAGACGCAAAAGGCGAAGCTTGAATTAACGGGTTTGTCCCTCTTTGGCTAATGTACTTTCAAGATGGAGGGGCAACATGGCGACCGTCATTCGAACCCCTCACCCGTATGTATTTTCAATGGCATATTATACACTCACGAGAATACTTTATTACATGAACGAAGTAAATATACATTAATGAGCACATATATTTTTGAAAGAACTAAGTGTTTTTAGCTAAGAATAAACTAAAAAGTTACACAGTGTAGCTTTAAAGAAGACATTCGGCAGATTTTTGTAGAAGTGAAATAAATTAAGGAAGTTAAACAGAAAAAAAGTTATAGAAGTTTGAGTTTATGAAAATGTACAATTATTCATATTTTATATAAAATATATATTTTCAAAACCTGGAGGACTCTAAAAATGCAAAAAAATAAAGCCAAAAATCTGAACAAGTTGTGATTCAAATTTTAGGTTGATATCTCAAAAAATGCGCTTTCAGTGAGATTTAGTTTGGGCGCAGTACCACACTTCTCCACTAGTGGACATTACTGCCCATATAAGGGCGACTCCATTTCCATATGTCGTTTGAGTGATCTGAACCATTATTTTTACAATTTTCATACAATTTATGAAGTAGACATCCTATTCAGAAGTATAGGATGGTTTGGCAAAAGATTGGCAGATTTTGAAATGAATTCAACCTCTAAGAAACACAAAAGAACACATATGTGCATTATAGCTCGCTGCCACATCACTAATGCTGAATCTATTATTTTTTTCTTTATATTTAAAACATTTTCAGGCCTTTTTTTCTAAAATAATTGAATGGATGCTATCGTTTGAACTCTTGGCATGAAAACAAACTGAGGTTTCTACCATTCTTTCATGATTTTTCATGTTCATCACTTTTTCAAAATAAAGGTCTGAACACGCCTTAGGAGTATGAAAATATTCTTGTTGCAAATTGATAAATTACGGCTCCTCTGTAATTTATTTTAAAAATCAGTCACCAAATATGTAAACTAGAGATTGTAAGCTTTCAAATGATTTGTCAAGATTAGTTTAGGTTTAGTATAGGATAGGATATTACTGTTTTAAATATGTAATGGCTGTGGGGTTAAATATAAGGGGTTAAACCCAAAAAATCTTATCAACAGTGTTTGATTAAATAATTCCCTATTTTTAGAATTCTACATAGAAACATACATACTGTGAAACATCCAAATACAAGCATGCTTATGGACTCACCAGGCCATTGCAGGTGCTCACAGCTGCTTGACCCCGGGTCAGTTTACTGCTCCAGACATCTCCCAAGAAGAAGCAGAGAGAGTGGCCATGACCGTGTAACGTAGACCCTCGCAGGCCACCGTACCTCCGCTCTGTGAGGAATCCAGGTGCTAGTAGATGAGGGTTCAGGGTGAGGTTAAAGTGCAGGTCCTGACCACCATACTGCAGATGGTAGAAAACCCGGGCCAGGCTCTCTTTGTTTTTTGCCGTCTCTCGCCTCTGAATTCGACTCACGCGGTGGGACACAAGATTGGACAAAAAATGTCCTGATGAATCCACTCGGATAGGATGAACAACTTCATAGTTTGGAAATCCATCAAGAGAACTATCTACAAAAACAACAGGGCAACTATTAAGAGAAAAACATACCAGAAGTGGAATTGTTAAATAGTAATACTTCATGCCAAAAGACAAATCGGATGAAAAAAACAACAACATAGATTTGCGATCTGAGCCCCAGCTTTCAATTTGTGTAGTGTTGCATCTACCGTTGTTGAGGTTTTACTTATATTGGGATGTAAAGTTCACACTAGGCTCTTGGTAAATACCAGTTAATTTTTAAAGTGCCCTTATTATGCTAGGTTAAAGGGTCCTAATTTTGTTTTGGAGATCTCCTACAATAGGTTACATGCATCCAAGGTCAAACACTTTCATTTTCTCATAATATACATTGCAGCATCAGCTCTACTCTCACGTCTGAGACGGTTCAATAAAGGCTTCGATCTAAACCCCTCCTTTCCAAGAGCCTGCTCTGCTCTGATTGGTCAGATGGCTCAGTCTGTTGTGGCTGATCTACTCTTCTCTGATTGGTCAGATGGCTCAGTCTGTTGTAATTGGTCCACTCTGCTCTAATTGGTCAGATGGCTCAGTCTGTTGTGGCTGATCTACTCTGCTCTGATTGGTCAGATGGCTCAGTCTGTTGTGGCTGATCTACTCTGCTCTGATTGGTCAGATGGCTCAGTCTGTTGTGGCTGATCTACTCTGCTCTGATTGGTCAGATGACTGATTGATTTACTCTGCTCTGATTGGTCTGATGGCCCAGTCTCTTGTAATTGGTCCACTCTGCTCTGATTGGTCAGATGGCTCAGTCTGTTGTGATTGATCTACTCTTCTCTGATTGGTCAGATGGCTCAGTCTCTTGTAATTGGTCCACTCTGCTCTGATTGGTAAATGGCTCAGTCTGTTGTGGCTGATCTTCTCTGCTCTGATTGGTCAGATGAGTGATTGATTTACTCTGCTCTGATTGGTCAGATGGCTCAGTCTCTTGTAACTGGTCCAATCTGCTCTGATTGGTCAGATGGCTCAGTCTGTTGTGGTTGATCTACTCTTCTCTGATTGGTCAGATGGCTCAGTCTCTTGTAATTGGTCCACTCTGCTCTGATTGGTCAGATGGCTCAGTCTGTTGTGGCTGATCTACTCTGCTCTGATTGGTCAGATGGCTCAGTCTCTTGTAATTGGTCCACTCTGCTCTGATTGGTCAGATGGCTCAGTCTGTTGTGGCTGATCTACTCTGCTCCTCTGCTCTGATTGGTCAGATGGCTCAGTCTCTTGTAATTGGTCCACTCTGCTCTGATTGGTCAGATGGCTCAGTCTGTTGTGGCTGATCTACTCTGCTCTGATTGGTCAGATGGCTCAGTCTCTTGTAATTGGTCCACTCTGCTCTGATTGGTCAGATGGCTCAGTCTGTTGTGGCTGATCTACTCTGCTCTGATTGGTCAGATGGCTCAGTCTGTTGTGGTTGATCTAATCTGCTCTGATTGGTCAGATGGCTCAGTCTGTTGTAATTGGTCGACCTCTTACAGCACGTCAGAAACCAAGCGATCATTGCCATATCTGATTTTTAGCCCCGGATCTTCCTCAAAACTTTAATACACAGTGATAAACAATCACGATGGCGTTGGTTACCATATCGATTTGAGTGTGAAGCATCAAAAAGCCCCACAGCCCTGGAAATATGGAGGGCACAATGGAGTTTATTTAACTATTATAGCTATCAATCTGGTTACTGCAAGTAGGTTAGTAAAGCTTTTAGTAAAGTAGTCAATGTAAAGAAATAATAATGAATCAACATAATTAGTAAATAATAAATCTTCAGGAACGTACATAAAAAATAATAATGGGAGGTAAATTAATACAAATACAATATCCTAGGGAATTTTTTTTTTTTTTTTGGCATGCACAAATGAAAGTGCACTATTTAAATTGACTGTGTTGAAGAGCCGCAAATAACATGCAAAACATGAGTTCATTATTCCAGCCATTACTGCTGTTTGGAGGCTTCCGTAAATATTTAGTTTATACATATGCTTCAACTAAGTTCAATGGTACAAAACTCAAATGTTTAGTATAGTGCCCTGGAAACCACTTAGAACTGCGCACGTTTTGCATGGATACACAGCACTTACTCTTTTCTTTAGAAAATGTAAAAATTATGTAGCCTACTGTATAGATTGCATTTTAAAAACAACTAAATAGTAATGGTTTATGTTATTCACAATTTCATATTGTCTTACGGTGCACTAAAGTACCAATGAACAATATTTTACCAGTCTTCAAATTCAAAAAGTCTTCAGATTCCCCAAAGATTTGACTAAACGCACTGATTACAGGATTTTGGGGGATTGTGTGATAGTGTGGCTGCGGTGCAATCATTCTATGCCATAGTAAAGACTAAAATATTGTGTCATGACTGCATTCTCCATATTCCTGCAATTCTCTGGAGAGTGTGTAGAGACATTTAAACAGTCTTTGTTATATGACTTGACTCTGTTCATTGGCAGCCCTGTTGCTTTGACCTCCATGATTGTGGAAGCAGAGGGAAACAGCATTACCCCTCAGTGTCCTCCACGAAATGAGATATGGAGTTGCTTCATCAGGGCAAAAATAACTCAAAACCACACAAACGCCTCCGAGAGAACAGTGGCATGTGGCATTGATATTTAGAAACAATTCACATTACAGTATCCTTTTTATCTTACACTTTAATATAGTTATTCACACCATCAGCACTAAATCACAAAATATTTTTCATTACAAGCTGTTCCAAATACTTATTAAAGTGTACATAACACACACAGCTTCTGCCAATCTCATGTTAATCTTGAGTCCCTGAGTAGTATTGAATCCTTCATATCTCAGAAGAGTCTTTAGTTTTATCAGATTTATAAAAGACATATACAGCTGTACTGATTCTTTCCAAAACGTTTTCCAATTGAGGAGTATTACTTTTACCAATACTCTAAACCTACCATTAAAGCGAGCTGATGAGTATGAGGGATAGTATCCATTACATCAGAATAGCCAAAAATAGCCAGATTGTGGTCAGGTTGAATGCTCAGCTTGAAAACAATAAAAACATTTTAAACCAGAAATCATACAGAATATGGGGCAAAACCATAATAAATGTGCCAATGTCCCCTCTGGGCTATCTTGCACCTATCACACTGAGAAGATATGGAGGGAAATATTTGGTTTAATCTAGTTTTGGAGTAAAGAATGGGGTGTATAACTTCACGTCTATTAAGCTCAATAGACCAGGCTACTTTGGTTGGTGCATAGATGTTGCAAAAGCACGAACAAAACAAGAATTAGAAGATAAAAGATCATTACTTAAATGGTTTTCAGCATAGGCTGTAAATGCACCTGCACATTTAAACTAAATCTAGTAGTAATCGCTAAAACGCCTGAGTTTTGTTCAGCGCACGAGTTAAACTCTCGCGAATACTCTCGTCATAAACTGATGAACATAAAAAGATTTGGTGATTTTGCTATGATATAAAAGTTGAGTCTTTGATTAACATTGGACTAAAACTCCAACAGTAATTTTGCTTTGGCAAAATAGCCTATACTTTCAAGTTGAAAAGTAACTGGGATATGATCAGATATTAATATATTATGATATTTAGTATTTTAAAACCAATTCAGACCTTACCAAAAAGTAATAATTTCTAGTGTATGATTTATGAACATGAGAAGAAAATTCATAATCTGTTGGATGCTGAAGCCTCAAATATCAACCATATTTCTAGATTTGTGTTTGTATGGAGGTAATTGTAGGCTGTGGTTTTGAGGAAAGTATCCATAAAGTATCTAAGTATATTACATTTGAGGAGTTTGCATCTGGAATTAGCCTACACTAAAGATTTTCCGAAAAAATTCGGAGTCATCAAAATTGGGGCCATATTGAGCAAAGTTTTGGGGAGAGAATTAATGTCCAGATAGCATTAGTCTATCTTGCATAGTGAACCAGGGAAAGACAAAAACACGTTTTAGAAGAAGGACTGATGATGCATTGATTCTTTTAAATGTTGTTCATTTTGAACAAAACGTTACATAGTGATAGTGTATATCTGTTGTTTTAAAATTATAAACAAAGCAAACTTTTTATGAAATATTTCCAATTTCAAAGTGTGATTGTGCTAAAATAAATTCCACTTTAAAAATAATTAAATAAATAAATACGTGTCCAAAATACTTCTTGTGGGCTCTGTAGCCTGTTGAATCTCCATTGTGGAGGACAGGACTGATGATGCATTGATTCTTTTAAATAGTTAATTTTGAACAAAAAGTTAGTAGCCCATTGTAGACAATAAACAAATTGCAAAGTGTGATGTGCTATAATAAATGCATCTTTATAACTGTGACCAAAATATTTTTTTTGTGGGCACTGTAGCCTGTTCAAACTCCATTGTGCGCGCGCACACACACACACACACACGCGCGCGCGCGCGCACGCACACATCAACTGACAATGAGACACAATTGCAAATCACTGCGTGGGACTGTAATGAGACACAAGCTCAACCCACTCACCTGTGTCTTGATTATATCCGCTCGTGTTTGTGCACTCGAGAATGGACAGAAGCCCAGCTGTTATCACAAACAAGAGAGACAAACTCGCTGGTGCCAAAACTTTACTCCCACAGTCCAGCTGAACCATCATGTCAAACTGCACAGAGGGGAAGACAGACCACTCCTGGTACATCTAGTCCATTTAAATGGAGATAGTTTGAATAGGAACTTTTGCCTCAGCCTAATGCATCGGTGGTTTGGACCCATCACACAAAAGAACGGTGCATTTATTACGCGAGAGATCTGCAATGATCATCATCCGTCCGAAGCAAACTCTGCAGCATGATGAAGTCTGTGAATCCGGTGCAGGGGCGAGTCTGGACTCCGTTAAATCATCTGGGACGACTGGAGTTACTGATGCCGCACACAGAAGAGCAGAGAACTGTGTGTGTTTCAGTAAAACTTTGTCAAAGTTCCGCCCTCTAGTAGGAGGAGGAGGGTTTCTTTGTGTTCAGTGTCAGAACTCAACCCGTTCTAGTCTTCGGTTGTGCTTTCCGTGTTCAGGGACTCGCATCTCATCATTTAAACAATACGTAACCATTTATCATTGCATAAAGCAGGAGTAAAGGAACATTCACACCGGAAGCGTTCCGTCTGAGCAGTTTTATTTATTGGTTTATTTGGCCGTTACGTCGCTGGTCACAATCGTTGCGTTTTTATCATGTCATTGCAGTTATACAAGTCGACCTGCATTCTGTTCAATTCCTTTGACTTACGGATTGCAGTTTTTGAACGCAAGAATCTACATTGATGTGTCCATGTTGAGAGCATTAATAAAAATGCCAATGATCAGTTCATACAACAATCCATCAACCATACCAAGGGTATCTTGATCTTAAATGTGCATCATAATCATATTATTATTATTAGCCTATTTGTTTATCTCCACTTGGATATGGACAATAAATAGCTTCTTTTATGTTCCACAGAAGAAATAAAGTATTTTAAACCTTATGAAGCCCCGCCCCTTTTCAGCCGCGCTTGTTCTGTCTTCCGGTTTGTATTTTCATTGCATGAAGGTAAGATCTTACGGATTTAATTGAATGAACTGCTTGTTTTAAAATCGTCCCGGTCTACTGACATTCATCATGCCATCTGCCTCAAAACATGACAATTCTCATGATAGCTTTT
This sequence comes from Phoxinus phoxinus, assembly GCF_949152265.1. Lineage (NCBI taxonomy): Eukaryota > Metazoa > Chordata > Actinopteri > Cypriniformes > Leuciscidae > Phoxinus > Phoxinus phoxinus. The sequence continues at coordinate 4,315,187 of NC_136877.1, read as the reverse complement.
GTTAGCTCTACAATAGGCCTAAGTAAATCCACTTCACCAGATAATTACTCTTTGACAGATGCCATAGAAATATAGGGCCTACAGAGCGACCGCAAAAACGGAAGTTCAAAGGCAAACTTCTAAAGTTGGCCGCCCGCTTGTTTCTCTGGCGCATAAGGTCTATACGTTTGGAACAACATGACATTTATAATTTATAATGATAGAATTTATATTTTTGGGAGATATATCCATTTAAGTTGGATTAATGAACGTGCATTGATGTATTGTGTAGCTCATGAATTGAAAGGCTGAAAACCGAAAATGCAATGGCTGATTTAGAAAGTGCCAAACTGCAGATGTATCTGAGAGTGTCCATCAAGTGCCCCCTCTAGTGGACACTAGCAAGCAGACATATTTCATGTCAATTTATGAAGTCATTCCCATCTATTGCAGAAAGCAAAAGGTTAAGATGATATATAATACTTTATTGACTCTAGGAGTAGGCTACTACAAGAAAAGGTTCTTAAAAGGTTCTATAGGCGCTACATATTTGGAACCCCTAAAAGGTTCTTCACTCTTAGAAAAAAAGGGTTCATTGGGGTTCTATATAACACCATAGGGTTCTTTACTCAACTCTTTTTAGCATAAAAGGTTCTATAATGACAAGAAAGAACCATTTTGGTTCTTAAAAACCCTTAAAAAGGGTTCTGTATATAGAACCTTTTAGGGGTTCCAAATACGAAGCACCTATAGAACCTTTTATTCTAAGAGTGTATGAGCTTTCAACATGAACGGCAAAGCAACATTAACATAACAAAATACGCGAAATTAGAATTAAATGTTAAACCATTTGGCATTGCATTATGATGCATAGGCTACCACATTTTTTTCAGTGTCGTCTTGTGTTATTTAGTGATTTTCACCCTCATTTTTTTCAGATGCGTTATTATGACATGACGTCAAGTGTGCAGTCAGTGGTGTATCCAGTGCGCACGCTTCACAGGCGCGCACTTCAGCATGAAGCGCGTGCTGACAGGTACACTATCGCGTCGCGTGCACGCATGGGAATCTGCTGCAGATATATCCGTTTCTATTTAGCGTGACACAATACCATATCAGACTGAGTGACATGCGCTTGTCCACCAGGCACCTGTTGGAGAGCTCTTTCAGAAGCAATGGGGGACCTTCTCAATCTCAACCGCAGCGGATGGGGAAGTTTGAACAGGACTTTCACGGGTCTCCACAAGTTCAGCAGTCTGGAGGACATCGATGTGAGTGCTGACGGAAGCCTCGTCCTGAGGATCATCATCTCGGCTGTGTACTCCGCGGTGTGCGCCGTGGGTTTGGTTGGGAACCTTTTGGTGTTTTTCCTGATGAAGATCAGACAAGGGCGAAAGAAATCCATCATTAATTTCTTTGTCATCAATTTAGCTGTCACCGACTTCCAGTTCGTTCTGACCTTGCCCTTCTGGGCAGTGGATACGGTGTTGGATTTCAGCTGGCCGTTTGGTAACGCGATGTGCAAGATCATTTTATCAGTCACTGTGATGAACATGTACGCGAGCGTGTTCTTTCTCACCGCGATGAGCATCACGCGCTACTGGTCTGTCGCGTCCGCCTTAAAAGTCCCTTCTCGAACGAAGTGTGTGTCCGTGAAGTGGATCTGCGCGGTGTTGTGGATCCTGGCGACTGTAGCAACAGCTCCAACATCTATTTTCTCCACCGTGACAGTTGTGGCAGGTGAAAAACTCTGTCTCCTCAAGTTTCCAGAAGGACACGATTGGCTCGCGTTGTACCACCTTCAGAAAATAGTCATTGCGTTTATCATGCCCATGTTCATTCTCTCAGTGTGTTATCTTCTACTTCTGAGGTTTGTCCGAAAGAGAGGCGCTAATAACCACCAGAGAAGACGATCTAAAGTCGCAAAGTCTGTAACGGTGGTGGTGCTCTCGTTCTTCATCTGCTGGATGCCGAACCACGCGATCACTCTGTGGGGAGTTCTGGTGAAGCTCAACGCTGTGCACTGGGACAAGTCATACTACATGGTGCATACTTACATTTTCCCTGTGACTGTGTGTCTTGCCCATACTAACAGCTGCTTAAACCCAGTTTTGTATTGTTTAATGCGACGGGAGTTTAGGAAAATGTTACATGGTTTCTTTTGGCGCGTCTCGTCACCTGTTCTTTCGAACGCCGGGAAACTCCATGGATACAGTGGAGGAAGTAATCAAACACACGATGACGCACATATTAGAATTCATTTAAACGTGATTGATGCCAACAATCCAGACAGTAGACCGAAAGCATTCACATGAGTATATTACAGTCAAATTACTCTAGAACAGAAACTCGAAAAATTAGAATATCGTGCAAAAGTCATTGATTTTTGAAGAAATTTGACTACATTCTAAGTTTACTATAGGCCTAAATTACTATCATTTTTTAACACCGTTTACTGTAGTACTTTTACTATAGCATGGTTCAAAAACACTATAGTATTTACAGGTGAAACTCGAAAAATTAGAATATCGTGCAAAAGTTAATTTATTTCAGTAATTCAACTTAAAATGTGAAACTAATATATTATATAGACTCATTACATGCAAAGTGAGATATTTCAAGCCTTTATTTGTTATAATTTTGATGATTATGGCTTACAGCTTATGAAAACCCCAAATACAAAATTTGAATATTGTGAAAAGGTTTTCATAAGCTGTACGTCATAATCATCAAAATTATAACAAATAAAGGCTTGAAATATCTCACTGCATGTAATGAGTCTATATAATATATTAGTTTCACATTTTAAGTTGAATTACTGAAATAAATGAACTTTTGCACGATATTCTAATTTTTCGAGTTTCTATAACCGTATATAGTAAAAGTACTACAGTAAACTGTGTTAAAAAACGACAGTAATTTATATTAAACTTACTATAGAGAATAGTCAGATTTCTCTGGTAAATACAATAACGTTTTTGAACCATATTATAGTAAAAATACTTCACTATAATGTAACAATTGACTATAGTTAATACAGTTTCCTGTATTATAAATTAACAAAGTGTAGTAAATACTATAATATCCTATAGTACTACAATACAATTCAGTTTACTGTTGTATGAACTAGGCTACAGTATTTACTACAGTTTATCAGTTTACTAGAGTCAATACTATGGTGTGCTATAGTATTAATTAAAAAAAGGATAATATACTACAATTTACTATAGTAAATACTAAAGTTTACTACAGTATTTGTTAATGTGGGACAGGTTCTGTTAACTGATGCAACAATGGACTGATTTCTTTCTGTTTCTGATGAACCAAAGGCTGCTCATGGGAAGGTTATGACTTAAAGAAGAATGAATGAATGTGACTTGAAAACACTTGAAGGTGTTTTATTCGTTTGCCCACATACATGCTGGATGTCTGAGATAAACCTAATGGCTTTAAATACACTCTAAAAATATATTGGGTTGTTTCAAGCCATGTTTGGGTCAAAAATGGACAAACCTAACCGTTTGTTTAAATTTTAAAGCCAATGGTTGGGTTTGTTTGACCCAAACATGGGTTGAAATAACCCAGTATTTTTTAGTGTACAGTGTACATTTTGTCTTTGCATCTAAACAATTTCCCCTGCTATTATATTTAATTTATTTTCATGTTTTGATCTTTTCGTGTGATTTGAAGTATGTGTTAATTTGAAATAAAAAAACCTACACTGACATGTAAAGATAGTCTGAGGTCTGATTCTGTGCTTGCATGTGTACTGTACATGAGCTTTTATCATGTATGTAACTGTATAATACATTAATTTCAATTTAATTCTGAAAATTCTGTCATTACATCGGTCCAAACATCTATGACTTTCTTTCGTCTGCGGAACACGAAAGATTATATTTCACAATATTTGTCACTTGTAACACCCGTCTTCATCAGGAGTCAGAGAGTGGGGTAAGATGTGTCACGATGTGATGGTTTATCGTATCTGTTCTGAGAAAGAGGATTTTGAGGTTAAAGGACCTGATATGCAGATTGGATATCCCAATAAGTGTCTCAACTGCCCTTGTTGATGCCCAGCGTAGCTTTCATGTTACAACTGCACTTCTTGTGCTAAATCTGTTAGATGTAAATCATTTACACATCCTCGTACATCTAAAACATATAAGCTCAGACTACTGATCACTTGCAAGAGAATTTGAATTTTCACGTTCATTGAATTTTCAATGCGTGTACTAGACATTAAACTGACATGGTCTGAATTAGCATTTCACTTTTTATTGCCTCAATAGGATGAAGTGAGTTGTGTTCCTCATTTGTAAGTGGCTTTGGGATAAAAGCCTCTGCTAAATGAAAAAATGTAAACGTGAATTTAAGCATTTAACAAACACTTTGGAAGAGGCATACCTTTTTAATGAGGCTAATGGCACAAGTGTTTTGATTTCTCTTACTATTTTTAACAGCCAACCAACACATATCTCAGACGCCACACATCCCACCAGAAAGGCCCAGCCTGCAGTGTTTTCAGAGAAGCGTTTGGCACAACATGTTCAGGACTCCCTCAAGTGGAAGGTGCATGCATTAGTTTGGGTCACACTCACACTTTTATGAGTGAATGACAACTGCTTATTAAAGGTTGTTCCAAAAATGTAAGAAATGCATTTACAATAGAGATGTCCATGTTGTACTCTTGTCCCCATTACACATTCAGAGCTCTTAGGGACAATATGTTTGTGTCTCACTCACAACACTTTTGTGTTCTTTGTGAGCGAACACAAAGTATCTTGGGGTATTGACAAATATTTTTGTTTGTTTGGTTTGGTTTGTCAAGGTTGGAATGACATTTCTCATATTTCTCTGTCTCACCTCTCAGTGAAGAGCAGTGTTGGGGGAACGCATTACTATTAGAGCGACTTTTGTAATCAGATTAGTAAAGAAAGACATTACTTTTAAAATTACGTCAAACTATTTAGTTACTTTATTTAGTTATGAGTTACTTTTTCAAACAAGTAATGCAAGTTTCCAATCAATTGACTTACAATATCGTCTACATCCAACGCACATGGCACCCTTTAGCGTCAATATGAGACGCAGATAGATATGGGCCAGAAGGCGCCTCCTAGCGGTCTAACCCTAACCCAGACCTAATCCTAACCATAACCGAACAAAGCTCTGTGCGTGTCATATTGACGCTAAAGGCTGCCATGTGCGTTGGATGTAGACGATATGTCAAAAGTGTCAGTATATGACGCCCTTGGATGAGAATGCGTTGCAGCCTCTAGACTAAATGTGAGCCTCATCTAACTTGCAAAAAACAAAACAAACACATTCTTCAAATGAATAAAAGCGATGAAATGCAAACTCAGAATATTATGCAAAACTGCAATAACTAAATATATATGAAACTAAACTAAATATGTTAAATGAAACATATACGTTATGTATTTAATATCACTTTATTAAATATTTCTTTGCTGCTGACCTTCGATTAATTTTTCAATTAAAGGATGTAAGGATTATTCAATTCAATTTGATGGATTTTTACTGTTAATTGAAATGCGTAAATCTTAATAAAAGGCTTAACATTTTTATTTCCTTCAGCCTGAGACTTATTCATTTCACTTTTGGTGTGAAAGGGTCTTTACATTTGCCAGAAATAGAACTTGTGATGAAAAAGTAACGTAACACAATTACGTAAAAACGCAATTAGTTACTTTTTTAGGGAGTAACGCATTACTTTTCAAAATAACTTTCCCCAACTCTGCCGAAGAGCCGTATGTTTCTGTATTTACCACATTTAAAAGGACAAAACCTCCAGAAAGAAGACATCAACAAATCCTTCAAAATCAAGTAGCTGTAAATAAAGTATAGCCTTGCTAACTGACTGTTTCTATTCATATTCTTTTGTCAGGCATCACATCAAGTTTGGAAACTTTCTCGAATGGTTCAAATGTGCTTTATTTTGCCCCCACCCCCCCACACACCCCCACCCCACACACATATAATAATTTACATAATAATACAAAACACTGTATTCCACAATGTATTATTCATAAACACAGCTGTTGTTAAATAGAGCAGCAAGCCAACATAAAATTCTCAGGTTTGTTTTCTTAAATTATAGACACATTACTTCAACACATTTTAGTTTAGCACGCATTATCACACAATGGAAAAAACATCATCATCATCATTCACATATATTGGTCACTAAATGTGTCAGTATTTTGCTATTAATCACATCTCAACTGAACCGTGTTTCATTTTTGCGAAGACGTATCATTATTATCCGAACTGAGAAACTCCAGAAATCCAGTCTCTGACGAGCAGAAGAGCTCAAGCCGGTTCCTCACGGATCTTTTCTGTCTGTATTCAGTCCGTCTCTGCCGTCAGAAATGTCCCTGCTACTCAAGTCCTGTATATTCGACATGATCAAATCCCCCAGTTCCATTTGACTGTCTTCCGGCGCATGGGAAGCGAAATCCCCTTCGACTCTCTCCACCACGTCCTCTTCAGGCGTAACCCCTAGAGTGTCAGGGATGATCTCAACCTCGATATCTGAAGAATCCTCGCTCTCCTTGAACCAAACGCTCTTGTGTCTGTCATCCTTCCTCCTCTCTTTAGCCAGAATGGACTTCACTCTCTGCTTATTGGCCTTCCCTTTGGTTTGGACGACTGGACTGTGATGGGAATGGTTGAAACTCGTCTGGAGTCCACAGGATCGGCAGTGCCTCAGTCTTTCACGAGGAATCACTCGCACTCTTGCCGCTTGAACCGCATCCAGTCTCCCTTCTCTCAGTTCAGCTCGCCTGGCTCTGGATCTCCCTGTGTCTCCTTCATTTAAGAAACCATCATTGTTGAACTGCATGCTATCTCTCGGTCTTGGCCTGTTAGGGGGCTGAGTAAACTTCAAGCATGACCCTAAACACTGAATGAGGGTAGAGGGTTAATCTCACAATTTCATGAGCTGAATATTACCTGCTGTACTACATGATTACGGCGTTCTTAAGGAACTTTCTCTTAAAGGGGACATATCATGAAAATTTGACGTGCCACAATTCGCCTTTGGCTAAGCCACACCCTAGAATGTAGATTGACCAATCACAGCGCAGCCAAGAACGAGCTCCCAAAGAGGTCCGACACTTTTTCACAGCGCTCCATTGACTTTAACACCGGCGTCTCATATTTTTGGTCTCGGCAGGCTATTACCGTCGTAGTTTTATCAACAATATGGTTAAACGTTGTGCCTGGGGCATTTGTAACACAGATACGCGTTTCCCAGAGAGGTTGGAGGGGGGTGTCCGTTTTTCCCATCCCAAAACCCAAAAAGTGTCGTCTTTGGATTAAACTGTGTGGACGTCCTCAGTCAGCGAAACCCCTCAAGGATCAACAAGCTCACTTTTTTGCTCTAAGATACATCTAGCTTTTAACCTTACTGTGAAGTTATACTAGTTACAGTTTTAGGTTATGATTTCTGTTCTCTACCCTAATTGTTGATACGCTAGCCTAGCACACGCTGCTAATAAATACAACTTTATACTCGCGTAGTCCGTTTGCTTTGTAATAACGATTATAGAAGTGAATAGAGACCTAACGTTACCCAGCTTTGCATGAACAGTGTTGCTCTTGATATTGTGAGTCCCAGTCTCCGTCTCCATTAGGATATGCGGTGGTTAATTTTTTGACTGTGACCGTTATGCTTTTGCCTCTATTTGGATGCCTTGTTGTTGCTTGCGTTTCACCGGTATGTCTTGAATAGCCTTCGAGTGCACACTGCAGCCCCTTTTGCCAACTTCTATCGGACACTTTATTTGCTGCTTTATAAAAGTTTGATAAAATTTCAGCAGGAAGAGCCGTCACAGCATAAGCCATGTTGATACCAAACCAGAGCCCAGATGAAGTTGACGGACGTAGCAACAGTAACTAAGGGGGGCGGGGCTTAGCCAAAGGTGAATTGGGTCCCCGGTGCTTCTACCAACCCAGAAAACATGAAAAGTGACAATCTAACTTTGTTTTGGTGAGCCTTTCTCTGCAAGCATGTCAAAAAACAAGCCGATCAGATTTCGCTCCCCTTCTGATGGAAGGGGATCTTTTTATAATATTACCGGCCCTTAATCTGCACGTTTACACCCACGGCGACGCCATGTGGTTTTCGCGAGCGACAACAATGACCAGTTCTAACGTAACGGCAAAAGTTAGAGCAAAGCATGTAAACTGTTCTGTGGTACAGACGAGCACTGAACACCATTGACCAAAACATGTCACAGCTGTCTTATAAAGACCTCAGGGAACTGTCAACTTGAGTAAAAGTTAAACATGACAGTATATGCAAGTCGATGAGATTAACAACAAATACATAAATGTATCCACTAACCATTCAGAAACGTCTAAAAGTTAGACGAGTCTCTCCGTAAGGCTTCACTCACTACTGGTTATTTCTGAGATTCTGGATGAGTGAGGTTGGCCTGTTTTGTTATTGCCGGAGTATCTGAAGCTCGTGTAAAGGATCGGCCTCTTCTGAACGAGGGGCGGAGCAGCAGCTCATTTGCATTTAAAGGCTAAGCACCCAAAAAGGGGCAAATTTGACAAGCTGATCTGGGGCTGAAATTTCACAGACACATTCTTGTGAAAAGAGGCATAATATGTCACCCTTTAAGCCTCAGTTCTTTTACAAAGTGGACACTCAGAGCTGGACTCACTGAGCTTTGATGAGAAGATGCTGACCTCAGACAACTTGAACGCGTCAGGATTCCCCTTCTTGACACGGGATATCAGATAGCCGATCACTATGAGGCAGAGCACCAGTAAAGCGGCCATTACGAAGCCCAGTAAAGCCATGTCTCCAGCGCGGAAGCTCTCGTCGGGCGACTGGACCCCCGCGGCTGATATGGAGAAACGTTAGACAGCGATCATTCTGGATAAACATTAAGACTTTTACACTGAGGAGGTCAATTAACATTTTAGATGCAAACTTACATGGTATGACAAGGACAGAGAGAGCAGCTGTCCCTGACTCACCAGTGGACACGTCCACCGCCCGAAGCTGGCGACAAAACAAACAATTCTCACATTCAGACTTCTGTTTGAAAGATTGTAGCCTTAACATTGACAGGAGTTTGTAGCAGCAAAGTGACCGGAAGTCTTTTGGACCTACTTTATATAAAGTGTCTTTAACAACAATGTGCAAACTACACTCTAAAAAATGCTGGGTTGTTTCAACCCAATTTTGGGTCAAATATGGACAAACCCAAACATTGGGTCAAAAATGTAATTAAAAAATGTAACCCAACGGCTGGGGTTGTCCATATTTGACCCAAAATTGGGTTGAAACAACCCAGCATTTTTTAGAGTGTATGTACATACCCATGCAATACAAATAGAATTAATTAATGTATGTATGTATGTATGTATGTATGTATGTATGTATGTATGTATGTATGTATGTATTTATGTATTTATTTATTTATTTATGTAATGTAAGTAGGCCTACATACAATGTAAAAAAGATTATGACCTCAATAGCAGCAAGTGTTTTCCAATACAACAAATATATTTTATTGTTATGTGAGTACATGTAAAAAGATTATGCTTTGCAATACAATATAGACATTATTTTATTTTTATATAAGTACATACACTGTAAAAAAGATTATGACCTCAATAGCAGCAAGTGTTTTGCAATTCAACATAGACATTATTTAATTTAATTTTATATTTTAGTTAACACTTTATTTTAAGGTAACGTAGTTAAATACTACATGCACTCACTTTAGTAATAACTGTAAGTTATGCATAATTACAAGTAACTAACCCAAATCAAACCCTAACTGTAACTTTATTGTAAGTACATGTAGGTAATTAATATTATTCAGTACTTATTTGAGTAAGTAAAATGTAACTATGTCACCATGAAATAAAGTCGAACCTGATTATTTTATTTTAATTTATTTTTTATGCAAGTACACTGTAAAAAAAGATTGTGTTTTGCAATTACAACATAGACATTTAATTTTCATTTAAGTACATTAATGTACAAGTTTTTGAAAAACATTATTGAAGTTTGTTTTACAAAAAAACATGTTTTCTTTCTTTTTTTTTTTACCAGCAATTTCTGAGTGAAACTTGCTTCAAAGTAAATATTTCACTGCACTTTTTTCACTTTGTTAGTTTATTAAAGATGCCTATATAAAGGGGCCAGTCTTTCAATAGCCAGACATGACAAAACCATAAGTGGTAAAAGCTGTGCTTTCAGTGAGGGTTGACAAATGACTTGCTGAAACCAGTTGTGTCTGTTTAGGACACATGTAGAATGATACATGGAGGACCATGTAACTGTGAAAGTAGACTGATTTCAACTGCTATCAACTATGTTGTGGTTAAAATATCCTCAAAATAGATGCAACTAAACATATTTACTTGCCTGCAAAGCGAAGGAATCGGTCCGGACTGCTTTCTTCAGAAGTATAAACCCATCTGTTGTGATATTGACATAGCTGCTGTATTGCACTTCATATCTTATGTCAGGATTGATTCCCTGAAAAATAAAGGGAGAAACGGCCAATCTCTTATTAAATTGCTTTCATGTTTATGGGTGACCATCATTTTAAACTTAAAACTTACACTTGCAAAGTCTTCATCTCTAGCTCTGACTCTGAAGGGTCTGTTGGTCGTCCTGTCTCTTAGCACCATGTTTTCAGGCCCTGAACTAATGTAAACATACCCTTCATATCGTTCTTTCTCAAACCTCGGAGGATTTCTGCTCTTTTTCATTACATCAATGATGACTGAAGTGGTGGCAAACTGATCTCGGTTTAATACCTGGGAAGCCTAGGAAGGACAAATAAAGGAAGGCCGCTGTTATCAAGATTACGCAGTGATTCAGCGTTATCTGCTCTCAGGCTCGGGCAGATATTGTGAGGATGCATATGTAGACTAGTCTTCTCAAAGTATTTATAAGAAACTCACCAAAACTAAGAGGGAGATTGGGCCTGCTATATCTGCTGGTTTCAACATGGATATGTTGCCGGAGTTCTCATCAATCTGAAATATGTTGTCTTCATTTCCTAGGCAGTTACAGAAATGATAGCTTGTGCAGTTCATGTTGAAAATTGAGGGGCAACAGTTATTTTAGGAAAAATGCTTTACTACCTCGAACAATTTTATAGCTTATCTCTTCATTTCTGCTTTTATCTCCATCTCTGGCATACACTGGACCTGGCTGCAATTGCAAGGCTCCGTCCTGAAAATATGCATGTTGTATGGATCATTTTGAAATACAGCATTACATTTATTAACCATGGTCATAATATGAATGATCATGTACCTGCTTCTCTGTTAGGTTCACCCTGCCCCTGTAGCCGAGGCTCAGGCAGATTTTGGCATTACCAGAGGTTACTCTTGTACATGGTTGAAACCATGGAGGACGGTTATCAATGTCTTTAATATTGACGGTGATGGTTGCTGTAGCTGTGAAGGAGCGTTCACTCGGTTGTGATGGCATTGGAGCATGTTGCGATGGCAGTGGAGTATCCTGATAGAGTCAAGAGTTGTTTGAGTTAAACGTGAGATCAGGAGAGAACTTTTAATGCATTCAAATTCAAATTCATTTCACATACCTGCGCATACAAGATCAGTTTCACCTGTTGGATGACATCGTAATCTAAAACTTTGTTCACAAGGATGTTTGGCATATACATGGTCTCAAGTCTGAAGTATCTGTTCTGTAAAGAAACGTTCATATTAAAGTAATCGTTCAAGCAAAAATGTAATTAAAGCTAGGTGCACAGTGTACAATTTATAATAGTCCTTTACTATTGTTGCTTGTTGTCAGTGTAAGATTTAAAGTCCAAAGATGATGAAGATAGGCGAGGTAGTTTAAAATAACAGAGTAGTTTAATAAATAAAGCAACACAGATCATCCAAAGGGATCGAGCACAACACGGCACAAACAATACCGGACACTGAAGGCAGTGAGGAACTTAAATACAAAATGATAATGAACACAAATACGAACAGGTGTGATGATCAGGGCTGCCGGGAACAGAGGAACAAAATAAACAGGTAACTAAGGAAAACAAACTACAAGTCCATGTAAATGAAAGTAAACACAGACAGAAGATTCTAAAAATCTAGAAAAAAGGAATTGGTTACTTACCAAAGTTGGTTCTATAGAATAATACAGAACCTCAGAATCATCATCGATTGCTTCAATCAGGCCAATGCTGGTATTAACTGGTGTGAGCTGGGAAACACACACACAATGTAACATTTATGGACTAGAATGACAACATCCTTACATTGAAAGTTGGTCTAGAAACTGTTTGCTATCTGACTTAACTTATAATGTGCGTTAACTGTGATTTTTTTAACTCAACCCTGAATATTTGAAATTTTTGGTTGATTATAATGTCGATTAAGCCACAAAGCTGAACACTTGCTTTAAAATTCAGACAGTACAAATGTTGTTCCAGGACCAACTTACTAGGACAAAACGCTCACCTCATTTACGTTAAGTGTATACTCGCTCTGGCCGAATGACGGAGTGTTGTCGTTGATATTCTCAACACGAACAATCACAATCAGAGTGTTCTGTAGATAAAATTTACAAATAAATATAAAAAGGTAAAAACTACAGATGTAACAGCTGGCTTCATCTTTAAAAAAAGAACAGAGAAATACTATTATAGCAATCTGCAATATACGCTAACAGTGACCCCCAAAACAATTGGGACACTAAAATGCATGGATGACTTTGCATTAAAAATATTCGAAAAACTGGAACTAAAGTGACTAATGGGTATTGAATAAAGTGTTAATCGGGTATAGGGTCAGGGGTAGATAACTTTGATGAAAGGTTTTGATCCACTTCAAATGTTGACTATATCTGCCAGCCAAGTATAAATGGCATGCATCTAAATACTTTTAACAGTTAGTTGCTGCTCTTTTCACTTGTTTGCACAGTGCAAATAGTCTCTGCCTTTTTGTTTTACATTCATCTGCATGTAATTCACTTGTAATTGTACTTGTGAGTAACTTACACTTCTGAAGCCAGTTTTATTACACCGGACCTGGACAGTTAGCTCTTCAGGACTGGAAAGTGTCTGGAAAACAGGTTAATATCAACCGAAGTTAGGATCAAACTGCTGTGATCGTTCATTTTGCATTTTCACCGTGTTTAACCAAAGTCATATTAACTTAAGATCAGTCAAACTGGTATTTGGAAGATGGCAGCTGGTTTGTGGTCGGTCCAGTTTGGTCTTCCACCCGGTTTAAGCCAGGTCAACTGGCTGCTAATTTGTCCCATTACCCATCATCTAAACCAGCTTGGATCAGATAGTGACCACGAATGACCAGCTAGAAACCATGTAAACACAGCTGCCATCTTAACACTGCAAAAAAAAAAAATTCTTCTGTTTCTGTTTGTTTATTTATATAGCACTGTTTAAACATCAACCAAGTTGAACCAAAGTGCTTTACATACAGAATTTAGTACAAAAACAGCTTAGGCTACGCTTCGAAAACACAACACAAACAATATATACACGGTATACAACAACATCTCATCTATCTAATTAAAGGCTAATGACATCAAGTGACATTTCAGCAAGTTCTTAAAAATGGAAAGTGATTTGGCAGTTCTAATAGATAGTGGCAGCTCATTCCACTGTCTCGGCCCTATTACCGCAAAGGCCCGGTCACCTTTGTGGAGACGATGTGTTCTGGGCACTATGAGTAGCTTCTGGGTCTCTGAGCGCAATGTTCTAGAGGGATTGTATGGCGTTAGCTGACTAGCCAGATATGGTGGGGCTTGGTTATTTAACGCTTTATAGATAAAAAGTAGTGTTTTATATTTTATTCTAGCTTGTACTGGAAGCCAGTTTAGAGACTCCAGGACGGGTTTTATTGATTCATGTTTTTTAACTCTCATTAAAAGCCTCCCCGCTGCATTTTGCACCGATTGTAGACGAGACAACGAAGCAGCGGTGACGCCACCGTACAGCGAATTACAAAAATCAAGCCTTGAAAAGATAAAAGTGTGGATAGCTCTTTCAAAGTCTTTATTTGATAAAAAAGGTTTGGTTTTCGCTAGTAGACGCAAATTATAAAAACATGACCGGACCACAGAATTTGTTTGCTTGTCAAATTTTAGGTTATTGTCAATTAAAAAGCCTAAATCTCTAACTATTTTTCGCGAGTACAGTACTAGGGGACTTGAGTCTAATATCATTTCTGCAGAGTTTTTGTGACCAGACATAATAACCTCTGTTTTTTCCTCGTTTAGCATTAAAAAGTTTTTAGCCATCCAGATTTTAACGTCGTTTAGGCATTCTAAAAGTGACTCAAATACACTAGTGGAGCGCTTGAGTGGTAAGTACATTTGCGTGTCGTCGGCGTAAAATGGAATGACACTCCGTGTTTTCTAAAAATGCTACCCAAAGGTAGCAAATATAACGAAAAAAAAATTCTTGCTTAGTATTTTTGTCTTGCTTTTCATTAAAAATTTCTAAAAATTCTTAGTTCAAGATATATTTAGTTGAGAAGCAAACATTTTTTTTATATTAAAATATGACGATATTAAATAATTTGTGCTTAAAACAAGAAGAAAAAAAATCTGACAGTGTCAGAAAAATAATTAAATATTTTTTTGACCCCATTGGCAGATTTTTTTCTTGTTTTAAGCACAAACTTCATATCTTTATTTATTAGAGTTATTTAAGTTTAAGTTATTTTGCATCTTAAGTATGTATCTTGATTTAAGAATGTTTTGATATTTGTAGTGGGAAAAAAAAAAGAAAAAGCAAATCATTTTTTTGCAGTGAAGCAGACTTTAACTGGCTTTTCCAGCAGGATCGTCATAGTCTTGTTACTCATATTGTGCACAAGACAATGGAAAGTCATGAAATAAACATACTTCAAAGTCCAGGCCTTTCTTTGCTATCAGTTCGGAGCCTCTCAGGTAGAATGCGTTTCCAGGATTCTCTGTGAGATTCAGAGTTACATCCTTTGTTGTGGTGTTAATATGGACAACAACTGTGTCATCTGTGTTGTTCTCTTTAATCGTCACAGGCTCTGAAGGGACTGTACAAACTGCAAAGAGAAATCAAATATTACCATTTGCTTCACGGCTGGCAAAAATGGGCCTATACAATAGAAAGGTGATTAAAAAAATATCTCTACAGAAGAAGGCTGTTTCGTCCCTTTTGCCAAATTGGCATGAACACTTCAACACCCATAATGCACTGGGCAGTTTGCCATCTGAGGCCACTCCCACCCGTATGTTATAATACGCTTACAGAGTCAAATACCTCCTTTTCTTTAGTAGGAAATACTTCTTAGCAGATTTATAGTCATAATGATGTCAACGTGTATTGTTCCTGGGTGCAAGAATTCAAAGAGTGAATGTTTAGCGGGAATTACTTTCGGTTTTCAATGAAGGAACCGATGCGTTGTAGGCAGTGGATAAAGGATGCAAAGAGTCGTAAATATGGAGAGAATGATGATGGGAAATCTGAAAAACCTCCATATTTGTAGTCAACATTGCAAACTGGATTACAGTGAACACAGTGTTTTAGGCCAAGCCGAGGGGAAACCGGAAAGACATGGAGCTGTCAAAAGTTTGGTGGACTTTTGCTGACAAATAAATGTGAATTAAGTAACACGGAGAATGAGTTAAATATTCTTCATTTAAAAATACTAACAATAAAAAGTGTGTTGAAAATCAGCAAAGTTACACTTTAACTACTAAGTACCAACATTTAAATTAACCATTTGATACAGTGCAATTGTGTACATACAAGTAGACTACATTACATTGTAATTACATATATAATTACACAACCTTCCCATACCACTAAACCTGTCCTAACCTTACCCGTATCCACCTCAATAGCAATACAACATCAACACAATGCGTTTATTGTACCTAACAATTATTATGTTTATTTTTTATTACAGTAAAGACATCTAATATAAAGTGTGACTCATTTTAAGGGGCAGTTTGTTTACAGTGATGGCACAATGTGTGTAGGAAAGTATTTTGAACATTAGACATATTTTGAACCTCTACATCCAATGATAATGAACAGACATGGCGTCTTCTTGGCCACTGTCTGAGCTGAAATCACTTGAATTCAGGTTGACCGAGACACTCAATGGCATGTAGTGCTAATCACCCTAAATTCGCCCCTAAATCATAATACGAAATACCCACAGAGAGAGAGACTGATACATGTTACACCGAAACAATAGTGTTGCTGATGACAGTTCACCAAATAGCCTATTTCAATCTAATATCTGAAACAAGAGTTACTTACTTTTCTCAGCAAAGCAGATTTTAGGAAGGAATAATGCAAATACACAGCCGAAGATGGTCGTTGTGGATTTACGCTTAAATTGCATGTCCATTTCCTAGTTTCTGATGCACACAAATAAGTATGGAGGACTATGAGACCGTGGCACCAGCTGGTACTTCTCCACATAAAGCATTGACTGTTTCTCGATGAGTGGGAGTCGACTCCAGTCGCAATGTTTGTGACTTCATCTTACGGTCATATATTGCCTAAAGAGCTTGCCAGCAGTCGACTGCTCCCTCCCACCCAAATACTTGCATCTGTTTTTCAGGGGTCATTTTGTATTTGTTCAAGTATTCCACTGCTGTGTGAGATCTGATAATGTGAAACATGCTCAAATTACTTTGTGAGTCTAGCCTGATGACCAGGACTGGATGCATAAAAATGAATGCTATCTGTTAAATAAATTACAGAATAATTATGGTGAGAAATAAAATAAAATAAAATTTGGTAACATTTTAGACATTCTACTAACTATAAGTAACTTTGCAACTACATGTCAACTAGCAATTATTAGAGTATTAGTAGACTGTGTTTAATTTCTGCTAACATTTTGTTTTAATGCCCCGCAACAGACATTCTACTGACTATAAGTAACTTTGAATCCGAACCCAAACCTAACAGTCTACTAACACTCTAAGGGCCGGTTCACACAACGTTTTTGCTGTTAAAAATGCGAGACGTGAGCGCAACGGTTACAGATGTCATCCTAGTGTGTGTTTACATTGAAAAACAATGGGAAAGTAGTGCAGTGGAATGGAAAAACGTGTTCTATGTGAACCGGCCCTATAATGACAGTTAGTTGACATGTAGTTGCTAAGTTACTTGTAGTTGATAGAGTGTCTAAAGTGGACCATTGAAATAAAGTGCATAACTAGGTAAATAAATGTTTGTTAAGATAAACTTTGAAGTTGGCTTGAGAAAGCCTGACCAGAAAGTTTGAAAAAGTTTGTAAAGCTTGAAGTAGTTTGAAGTTTGAATGCAATACAGTCAGAAAAACAGATAGATAGATAGATAGATATATAGACAGACAGATAGATAGATAGACAGATAGACAGATAGACATATAGACATATAGATAGATAGATAGATAGATAGATAGATAGATAGATAGATAGATAGATAGATAGATAGATAGATAGATAGATAGATAGATAGATGTTTCTAACGTGATTTAGCATGTTAGCATGATTTAACGTGTTGCTAAAATTATTCTTAGCGTGCAGTTCTGTTTATTAACCGCTAGAGCGCCGAAAGTTACGGACTGCAGCTTTAAGTGGTTTTGATTTCAGATTCTATGATGTGTGAAAGTTCTGGCCAGACTTGTGTGATAATGTGTGCTACTGATCACTGACCAAGTCTGAGAGCGAGAGAACACACTTTCTTTATGCAGTGTGCTGTTTATTTTAGCCTATTTGTTTGTAGTATTTAATTAATTTCCTTGAAAATATTTTCCCTCCCGCCCAACCAATCAGAGCTCTTCTCTGCCACATGCGACCGTGACATCCACTGGTATAAATACATGTTTGTAGAGCCCCCCCTCCACCACCCCACTGCTTCTTTGTGTGGGAACAACAGCAACACAGTGTCACATGAAGCAGACACATTGTGCAGCCAGATGTAGATGCACACAGATGTACACACATGTAGAAGTGTGTTCCTGTCATGGATTCGCTGAAGCAGGCCTCGAACAGCTGAGCCGTAGGATGCATTGTTTCGCAAAACAATCTCAGCATTTCTCTACACTCTTAGAAAAGTTCTATATAGAACTATACGGTTCTTGGCTCAATATTAAAGATCCCTTTATGCCAAAAAGGTTCTATATAAGGAGAAATGTCTTAACGTCCCCCTATGGTGAAAATCAAGTGTTTAATGTTGTTTATATATCTATGTGTTTTTTTTTAAAATGCTTTAACCCTTAATCGGCCCTTCGGGTTAAGCTGACCAGTGATGCGCGGGTTGATCCAAAGTGAGCGGGTGCCTGCGGTCACCCGCGGTTACCCGCGGTTACGAGTCATCCAAAAATATTTTTACTGATATTCGGGTCGCGGTCGGTCGGGTCGTTTGAAATAAAGATGCCAATTAAACCTTTGTAATTTATATAGTACTAGACACAATGTTCTATGAAATTCATAGGTCTACACTTTATTGGCTGAATAACTGCGCGAGGATGACGCACGAGCTCAGTCAGAGATGACAGTGGGAAATCCTTATTTACCTGAATGTTGAGCGCGTTATTAACTTTTGAATAAAAGCTGACGCAGGACAAAATGCCCGATTTCCCAACACGTTGAACTGAGCAATGCCATTGTGCCATTTTAATAGGCTACTTTTAAATGCATAGCTCAGTAATGTCAGTTTTATGTATTTTCTGAGAGGGGGCGGGGTTTTTGTTGGGAAAGTCAGGGGAGAGACGCACACTTCGATTAGACTGGATAAACACATGCAGCATCTTAATTGTTAAGAAAATGAAACGAAATAAATGAATAGCCTAAATCAAGCCTTTATTACAAAAACTAGGCGATATCATACAGCATTCAGAAAAATGCGCACCCCTAGTTCCTCCGTCTATGGCCCATGACGCTACGATAAGCATTTACTATAGCTACTTTAAAAAAAACGCGGGTCAGGAAGCGGGTCGGGTACAATATTTTCTTTCTTTTTTTTTGCGGTCCGAGTTGCGGGCGGGTTAGTTGAAAACGTCGGTTGGGTGCGGGTTGTTTATACATTGACCCGCGCATCACTGCAGCTGACCCCACTAGACTTTTCCTACTTTTTGAAAAAGTGTTACTTTCATCTAGTGATGGAGTACTCGAGGTATTCCCTGAACTCGAGTCCGACTCGTGACTCTATTCTCTGGACTCGTGACTTGACTTGGACTCGCGGACTGATGACTCGTACTTGGACTCGGACTCGAGGATATATCAAATCGGACTTGAGCATTCATCAAATGAATGACGTTGGATGAAGTTTCTGACTAAATAGGTTATAAAAATGTGATATAAGATGTTACACTTTTCCTGTTTCGGGCTCCAAGACCGGCCGGGATCTCTTTTTTCCCTCACAGCCACGCTTCTCAGTCGGACACCGCTACCGCTCGACAACTTGCTTGACAACACACTCATTGACGTCACTCACTTAACGCTGCATTCTTGCTCTTACTTTCACTAGTGCATGATTCGCGGGCTCCCTTAACTTTCCTAACGTTAATCAACCCAAAATTAACCCAAAATTAATGTAATTAACCCAAAAAGCATTAAAGAAGTTGTATAATGTCCTTTTCACAAGATGTAAAATAAATCTCTAATGTCCCCAGAGTGTGTGTGTAAAGTTTTATCTCAAAATACCCCACAGATATTGTTATATAGCATAAAGTTGTCATTTTTTGAGGGTTTGCAAAAACGCACTTTCTATTGCATGTGAAAAGATGGATGCTAAAGTTTGAGCTGACTCACAAATGTGCTCGACTACAACAACTTTTCCTCTTCTCAACATGGACATGTTCAGCAGACGATGTTCCCAACATGGACATGTTCCCGGAGGCGGGGTTTATGTAAATCTTAGGGTTGGTGATGTCACTAACCCGGGAGGAATGTCGTGAAGTGAGAGACTATTTCTCTATGACATTTGAAATGTTCCTAATGTTGTTCTGGGAGTCCCCAACAACAGTTTTACATCCATGCAATGACAAAAAAACACTTTTGTTGTCGTATAATATGCATTTATTTTTACCTGATTTGCTCACCGACTCCTAAATGATTCGTTCAACGACTCATTTTTCCAAACCCCTCCTTTGCGCGACGCTAATCTGCGATTGGTCAGATGACCCAGTCAGTTGTGATTGGTATACTCTGTGCAGAGATTGTGTTACTACAAGGTATTACTCTATTCAACTATACAACTCCGAAAACAACGACAAACACTTCACACATCTCAATACAATTGTCATTGAAGACCTAGAAGCTAAACGGTGCTTACACAACAAACAAAATAATTATTAAGCATGCTACATAAAATATAAAAGCAAAAATTATTAATAACACTTACAGGTTGTGATACGGAGGAGGAAGCTGATGCAAATACACTTGGAACTGAACCTTCCTTCAATATCAGCCGGCTCGCGAATCCAAGTTTGATTGCATTAAAGTTGGTAAAGCAATCGTCTTCAAAACGGCGCGAACAAAGCACAAGGCTCGGACTATACTTCTGAGGTACTGTATAGTTGTATATATGAATTGTAGCCACTTAGTCTTCAAATGCTCATCCTTGGGCAGATGAAAAAAGTTGGCTTTTGAGTCGCACTTCAGAACACAGCGTCTCGTCGCCATGATATTTTCCCTGGCCTTGGAGCGCAATAGTGGGCGTATCGTATTCAAATAACTTGATTTCATCTAGTCAGAGAAAAAGCTTCGGTCTTCTAACGATTCATAAAAATGACTCCGAGTCGACTCTTACTTTTTGAAAGACTACTTACTCTTTGCCTTTCGTTTAGACGGCGACTTCTTGCAAGAATAAATACTTCTCTTTTTATAATTTGACTCTGAGTGTCTCTTACGCAGTGATGTTTGTTTGATGAATTTTTGCCACAACATGTCAAGTTTTTGAATGTCAAAATAAATTAAGCTCAAAAAGCTGAATTTATTTTCATCATGTCTTGATAAATAGTTTATATACTTGGTTTCAAATTTAGTATTTTTGGAAATTGTCTTTGTGCTGTTCAATGAACAATCTGCATTCCTTCTATATACAAGTTGTAGTAAAGTGACCCCTTCTGTTCAAAGTTGGATATTGCATGTAATATTGTTTAAGTCCTTATAATATGATGACATCACAAATGTGAGCCTAGTTGCAAGGCAAGCCGTTTTGACTTTTATTAATTACCAGGATATGAATTCTTGATAACAATAATTTTCACTAGTTGAAATGATCATTTTTGATATCGGGAATTATATTTCCACTAGTAACAATGGCAATTTTTGATATCATTCACAAACTTCACCTCTGGGGACATCAGGGACTTACAGGGGAAACTCGAAAAATTAGAATATCATTGAATCTATTTAGGTAATTCACCTTAAAAGGTGAAACTAATATATTATATAGACTCATTACATGCAAAGTGCGATATT
The DNA here is from genome assembly GCF_949152265.1 of Phoxinus phoxinus. NCBI lineage: Eukaryota > Metazoa > Chordata > Actinopteri > Cypriniformes > Leuciscidae > Phoxinus > Phoxinus phoxinus. The sequence goes on along the minus strand of NC_136877.1, from coordinate 4,293,730 downwards.
TCAAGCCTTTATTATTTTATAATTTTGATGATTATGGCGTACAGCTTATGAAAACCTTTTCACAATATTCTAATTTTGAATTTGGGGTTTTCATAAACTGTAAGTCATAATCATCAAAATTATAACAAATAAAGGCTTGAAATATCTCACTTTGCATGTAATGAGTACAATAATTCAAATAATTCATCAAAGACTTTATTCAGTATCGCCATCAAATCAATATGAGGAGTTCTTTACATGGATTTTATAACTCCTTATTAACAGCATTAAATATTAGAACTCTGTCCTGGGCCTTGTGTTTATCTCCATGTCAGTGTGTGAATCAAATTTCAATATACATTTAAAGCCACACTGTGTAACTTTTGGCCCTCTAGCAGTTGAAGAATAAACATGCGTGGATTTTGGTCGTATTTCAGCTGTACTAAAACATAGTGTGTGGGCACACGCACAATACACATGACACAATATCAGCCAATAGTGAGCCTACGTGGTGACGTGCAACACAGAAGCACTGCGCAGATATACTACGTGAACTCACTCAGAGCCCCACTGAAGATAATGAATAGTGGAATAAAGTCGTTATTTTTGTTAGTTTTTTGCGCACAAAAAGTATTCTCGTCGCTTGATAAACATATGGTTGAGCCACTGTAGTCACTTGGACTATTTTAACGATGTCTTTAATACCTTTTCTGGGCCGGCAAGTTTCAATCCCTTAGAAGCCTATGGAGGAGTGAGACAGCTCTCAGATTTCATCAAAAATATCTTAATTTGTGTTCCGAAGATGAACGAAAGTCTTACGGGATTGGAACAACATGAGGGAGAGTAATTACTGACAGAATTTTAATTTTTGGGTCAACCCTTTAAGGCCCCGTTTACACGATGGGAAAACGCCGATATTTCTCTGCGTTTTGGCCTGTCATTTACACGAAAACGCCGTTTTTATCCCAGAAAATGATTATTTCTAAAAACTCCGGCCAAAGTGGAGATTTCTGAAAACGCCGGTTATATGTTGTCGTGTCAACTGGGAGAAACGGGGTTTTAGGTTCTCTCTTGTTGATTCTGAGGATTCTGATTGGCTTGCATGGCTTTATCCTTCTCCCTACACTGCCGCCCATAGGTTTAGCAAAGTTATGATGGCGCTCGACGGCGTTTTTATGCGTGTTGTGAGCACGATGTTATTATTGAAAACGGAGGGGGGGAAATATTCGTTTCTCTAAATACCCGGCTATGTGTAAATGTGGCCTAAGTTACCCCTACCTCAAACAATTCTAGTATATGATATATTAATTATTTTGAGATTTAACTGCATACTTGTACCTGTCACGAGTCAATCATCAATGACACCACTCCATCAATCTCAACTCATCGCACCTGGTCCCGCTCGTCATCCCCGGAATTCTAATCTCTCCCACCTGCTCTTCATCACCACTCACCTTGATGCACGCTGTTCATAAGCCTCAGTCAACCTTCACTCAGCGTCCGGTCTCGTCTTTCGATACCTGGTTCCTTGAGCTTGTTGTCTGGTTCCAGATATTGCCTTACTTCAAGTGGTTTACACATTATCCTAACATTTATATCTCCTCTGCAGCGTCCGTGAAGTGGTTTTCCAGAGATTCATGTTCACCTTCCTGTGTTTCTCCTGCACTGATCTCAGACACTTCAAGTATCCTACAGTAAGATCCAGCTGATCCATTCAAGCTCTTCCTGTATCACTCCTGTTCACGGATCCCCTGGGACTTTGGCTTTTCCTGTGACATCACAAGCCTTCAAGTATTGTGAAGTTGCTTATGCGTGTTAAATAAACATTGTCACTCTACCTTTGTGTCTTCGTCCCTCAGTACAAACGTGACAGTACCTACCTTAAAGGGATAGTTCACTTTGAAATTTAATTTTGGTATGGTTTAGCTTACCTCAAGGGCATCCAAGATGTAGGTGTCTTTTTTTTCTGCAGTAGTTTCAATTTTTATATTTTTAGGTTAAACCGTTCTTGTCTGACAGTCATATCATGCAGGTCTATGGTCACTGTCTCAAAGAGCATGCACAGAGTCCAAATTAAAACAATTCCCCATCGTCCAAATTAAACAATTCCCAATCGTAAGTACAGTACACATTGATGGCCTAAGACACGAAACGAGCGGTTTGTGTGAGAAAACGAACGGTATTTATATAGTTTTTACCTCTTGTAACACAGCCACGTCCAAGTGATCTGAGGGCGCGAGCGTATCCTGGTGTGTGACGTGTGCGCAGACTGGTGCATAGATATATATATATATACTAGATGGCGCCTTGGCTACGGCAGTTCATTGGAACGAATGTCTTTAATGCGAAATCTAGTGTATATATATCCTCAATATATAGCCTCAACTACTCACTTGCTCATTATCTGTTTAGATACAGGGAAACCTAACTAGGTAACCCAAAGCAAACAAATAATTGCTCTTATTTACGCCACAGGGCAGCTCTGTGGACATAAGCATCCAAAGCCCAGACAGGGCATAACAGATTAAGTTTTTCCTGATCTGGGGTATTAGGTGGAGGACAGAAGGCCTGCAGCACAAATGACCCGCAAATTTAGTAGGTGCACTTCCAAGTACGTGCAGGCCTCAGCCTCATGTACCACGGAGAAAACGAAATTAAGGATCTCTCCTCAGAGATAACCCAGCAAAGAAACATTCATTGGAGAAATCAAGTATTGTACCATCAGGGCAGATAACAAGATTCAGAAGGTGTTCTCCACACCAGGCAGAGAACAGTTTCTATTTCAATGCATATTCAGTATTCTCGTGGAGGGAGCTCTAGACTGGAGTATGGTCTCAATGACCTCGGTCGAGAGACCTGAATCTATGAGCTGGGCCCCCTCAGAGGCCGAGCCCACAGTATCCATAACTCCGGAAGAGGGTGACATATTGTATCCCTGATTGGGACGCTAAGTCCCTCCTGATCGGAATATCCAAGGGAGAACAATCTAGAAGGGACAGTAGGTCTGAGAAACAGACTCGGGCCGTCCAGAATGGGGCTACTGATAATAGATGAGCCCCTACCCGGCAAACCCTCTCCAGATCTCCCGGGAGCAAAGATATCGGAAAATGCGTACAGGTGTAGCCTCAACCACACCTAATACATCGCATCCAGTCCAAGCAGAGCTGGATGCGTCAGGGAAAACCACAAAGGGCAATCCATTGAATAAACGATGCAAAAAGGTAGACTTGAGTTTTACCGAAGTTCTCCCAAAGGAGCTCCACCACCCCGTGGTGAAGTGTCCATTCCCCGGGCCTCAGCCCCTGCCTCAACAGGATATCTGCTCTGATATACGAGACCATCAGTGTGTTGTCCGGAAGGACAGGCACATGGTGACCTCTCGGGTCTGACAGGAAGTATTGAGATTCTCGGAATACCGCCATCACTTCTAGCCAATTATGTCCAAAAAGGAAGAAGGTCCTGCCAAAGACCCTTCGCCGAGTGACCACTCATGATCACCCCCCACTTGTGAGGGAAGCATCCGTCGATAGCGGATAGATTATGCGTCGACAAGAAGCCCCCAACACTGGGCCTGGGCGAGGAACCAAGGTTCTTCCAGATGACCGATGCACGTAGGCAGAGCCGCGTGACCTTGATCATGCGAAAACGGATTTCCCCTCGGAGAAAACCCCTTGGTCCTGAGCCACCACTGCAGGGGTCTCATGTACAGAAGGCCAAAAATAATTCTGAGGACGCAGCTGCCATGAGACCCAACAGTCTGAAACTGTTTGACAGTGAGTGACTGGCCTAGTTTTACCCCATTTAGGGCGAGAAAAGTGGTCCTCTGAGGTGGGAGGAGCACACTCTTCTTGGCGTTGAGTCGCAACCCCAACATCTTTAAATGAGACAGGACGACATCTCGATGCCGAACTGCCATCTGCTCAGATTGAGCTAGGATCAACCAATCGTCGATATAGTATAATACGCGAATGCCCTGTAGTCTCAGAGGAGCCAGAGCTGCATCCACGCATATTGTAAAGATGCGGGGTGATAAACTTCCGAATGGAAGAACCCGATACTGGTATGCTTCGCCCCTGAAAGCAAAAGTCAGGAACCTCCTGTGATGAGGATGGATAGATAAGTAAGCGTCCTTCAAGTCTATTGTGACAAACCGGTCCTCGGACTGAATCTGTGCACAATCATATTAGCGTAAGAATACTTTAAACTTGAGATTCTGAAACCTGCTGTTTAATTGACGCAGATCTAGAATAGGACGCAACCCTTCATCCCCTTTCGGAACAATGAAGTAACGGCTGAAATACCCTGACTGTCTGCTGGGAGGAGGAACCCATTCTATAGCTCCTTTTGCAGAAGTGTCAGTACTTCCTGCTCCATAACCAGAGCCTGCTCGGGGTCCACCACTGTGGGGAGGACCCCTAGAAATCTGGGCGGACGAGAACCGAACTGAATTCTGAAACCCTTCTATAGTGTGCAGGACCCATTGAGAAATATGTGGCAGTAGTCTCTCGAGACTGGCTTCTGGGTTTGGTTGAACAGTCACTTCGGTGCCCTGAAGCGGCGAACCGGCAGGGAACAACCGAACTGGCAGCGCTGCGACCCTCCTCAAAGAGTTGCACCCCAGAGGTCGCCGAGGAGAAACGATTTCTCAAAACCGTCCCTGCCCCAGAGGAACCTTCAGAAGCCTTATAGCCTCAGCGTCAGGACTTCTTGTCTAAGTTTTATTAGAGATAACGACAGTCCTCAGATCTTGCCTACCTCTAACTATCTTATTTCCAACAACCCTCCTAGGAGGATCATTGGAAAAAGCAGGTACCTCGGCGCCCTGAAACGGCGAACCGGCAGGGAAACCGAATTGACCGCTCTACGACCCTCCTCGGAGGATCGTTTGGGAACGCTGACACCTTGGTGTCCTGAAACGGCGATCCGGCAGGAAAATCGAACGGGCAGCGTTGCGACCCTCCTCAGAGAGTCGCACCCCAGAGGGCGCCGAGGAGAAACGATTTCTCAAAACCGTCCCTACCCCGGAGGGGACCTGTCACATGTCTGTCCTGTCTTGTGATGCACATGGGTGTTTTGTTATTTTGGGGCCATGTGCTCTTGTCATTGTCTGGTCCCTCCCCCTTGTTATCTGATTATTGGTTTATTTGTCCCACCTGTCCTCCTCGTTACCCTCCTTGTTTGCCTCCCTATTTAGTCTACCTGTGTTTGCTGTCCTGTGCTCGTTCGTTGTACATGTTACGTATGCTAGTCTGTGTTATGTTCTGAGACCTTGGATTTCCTTTGTTGGTTTGTTTATTTTATGTTTATCGTTATTAAACATTTTCATTTCACTCCGCACTTGAGTCCACTCTTCCATTTTCCACTACCCACCGTGACAGAACGAACGAGCCATTATGTGGATTCAGCCGAGCGAACTTTGTCCTGCGGAGAGGGAGAATGGGATTTCTTTAGTTAAATACTTTTCCATGTGCGCTCAAAGGAATGAGGAGAGGAGGGCAGCAGAGTCTTCCCCACTGGTCTCATTCGGAAGAAAGTCATCGTCACTGGATCCATCCAGTGTTGGGACTTCATCAATGGTTTTAGCCAGCCTCGAGTCTTCACACATCCGTCAGAAAGGACGGAGGAGGAGGAGGAGGAGATCTGCGCCTGTCCAGTCAGAGACTGTTCACGTCACGTCTGCCCAGTCAGAGACTGTTCACGTCACGTCTGCCCAGTCAGAGACTGTTCACGTCCCGTCTGCCCAGTCAGAGACTGTTCACGTCCCGTCTGCCCAGTCAGAGACTGCTCACGTCCCGTCTGCCCAGTCAGAGACTGCTCACGTCCCGTCTGCCCAGTCAGAGACTGCTCACGTCCCGTCTGCCCAGTCAGAGACTGTTCACGTCCCGTCTGCCCAGTTTGAGACAGATCTAGAGATGACCATTTGTGGGGCCGCCAAGGCAATGATGGACTATTTGGAGCATATGGCTCGGATCCTGGACATGCCAGTGTCTGCCGTTCCTGAGTCGGAGCCAGTGTCTGCCGTTCCTGAGTCGGAGCCAGTGTCTGCCGTTCCTGAGTCGGAGCCAGTGTCTGCCGTTCCTGAGTCGGAGCCAGTGTCTGCCGTTCCTGAGTCGGAGCCAGTGTCTACCGTTCCTGAGTCGGAGCCAGTGTCTGCCGTTCCTGAGTCGGAGCCAGTGTCTGCCGTTCCTGAGTCGGAGCCAGTGTCTGCCGTTCCTGAGTCGGAGCCAGTGTCTGCCGTTCCTGAGTCGGAGCCAGTGTCTGCCGTTCCTGAGTCGGGTCTGGTGGTTCCGATTCCGGTGGTCCGGAGACGGAGGAGGAGAAGGAGAAAGGCCTCTTCAACGGATCGTCCGGTGATTCCTAGCCCAGAGACCAGCCCGGAGGTAACTGCCATCCCTGCCGCATCGCCCAGGTGTCTCGCCCTGCCGGCCCCGCCCGAGCTGCTCGCCCTGCCGGCCCCGCCCGAGCTGCTCGCCCTGCCGGCCCCGCCCGAGCTGCTCGCCCTGCCGGCCCCGCCCGAGCTGCTCGCCCTGCCGGCCCCTGAGCCGGTGTCTGTTGCTGTTCCTGAGCCGGTGTCTGTTGCTGTTGCTGTTGCTGTTCCTGAGCCGGTGTCTGTTGCTGTTGCTGTTCATGAGCCGGTGTCTGTTGATGTTCCTGTGCCGTGGTCGCCCGAGTGGTCGTCTTCGCCCTGGTCGTCTCCGCCATGGCCGCCCGAAGGACCTGCCCCGTCCCGGCAGCCTGCACAGCCGGATCCGCCCTGGCCACCTGAGGGAAGATTTCCGCCGTGGCCGCTTGAGTGGTCATCCCCGCCGTGGCCGCCCGAGGGGTCTTCACCGCCCTGGCCGCCCGAGGGGTCTTCACCGCCCTGGCCGCCCGAGGGGTCTTTAGTTTTGCCCTGGCCGCCTGATGAACTGTCCGCTTCGCTCTGGCCGCCTGATGAACTGTCTGCTTCGCCCTGGCCTCCCAAGAATAAGCGGTCTGTCCCTCCCGTCCCGCCCTGGTCTGTCCCTCCCGTCCCGCCCTGGTCTGTCCCTCCCGTCCCGCCCTGGTCTGTCCCTCCCGTCCCGCCCTGGTCTGTCCCTCCCGTCCCGCCCTGGTCTGTCCCTCCCGTCCCGCCCTGGTCTGTCCCTCCCGTCCCGCCCTGGTCTGTCCCTCCCGTCCCGCCCTGGTCTGTCCCTCCCGTCCCGCCCTGGTCTGTCCCTCCCGTCCCGCCCTGGTCTGTCCCTCCCGTCCCGCCCTGGTCGGTCCCTCCCGTCCCGCCCTGGTCGGTCCCTCCCGTCCCGCCCTGGTCGGTCCCTCCCGTCCCGCCCTGGTCGGTCCCTCCCGTCCCGCCCTGGTCTTATGGAGCGTCTGGTAGCCGCTCCGTAGGGAGGGGGTAATGTCACATGTCTGTCCTGTGTTGTGATGCACATGGGTGTTTTGTTATTTTGGGGCCATGTGCTCTTGTCATTATCTGGTCCCTCCCCCTTGTTATCTAATTATTGGTTTATTTGTCCCACCTGTCCTCCTCGTTACCCTCCTTGTTTGCCTCCCTATTTAGTCTACCTGTGTTTGCTGTCCTGTGCTCGTTCGTTGTACATGTTACGCGTGTTAGTCTGTGTTATGTTCTGAGACCTTGGATTTCCTTTGTTGGTTTGTTTATTTTATGTTTATCGTTATTAAACATTTTCATTTCACTCCGCACTTGAGTCCACTCTTCCATTTTCCACTACCCACCGTGACAGGACCACACTCAGAAGCCTGCAGCCTCGGCGTCAGGGCTTCTTCTTCCAAGCTTTTTTAGAGATAAAACAGTCCTCAGATCTTGCATATCTCTAACTGGCTAGATTGCGACCGCCACCCAGGTCCCTCTCAATTGTGGATAAGGCCGAATGGCTACGCTCTGTTTTGCAGCACTTTATGCAGCGAGGAGCTTTAGTAGGCTGAGACTGCTCCCGCCCAGCAGTCTCAGGAACATTAGATCGGTGAGGAAGAAACTTCTGGAAGTATTCCTTCGTTTATTTGAAAGCGGAGAGTTCAGAAGAACAGACATGTTTTATATTATTTTTCTTTACATCAGAAAAACGTAATATACCACTCCTGTGGCCACCAGCAGGAAACAACCGAACTGGCAGCGCTGCGACCCTCCTCAGAGAGTCGCCAATCAGAGGACGCCGAGGAAAAACTATTTCTGGAAACCGTCCCTCCCCGGTAAAGTTTATCTGTTGCGCGACGCAATTCTCAAATAGCGTCAGAACGGACATCCTCAACTTCATCCATGTCCATATATATATATATATATATATAAAATGTTTTTTACCTTGTATATTAAGGGCAATGATTATGGTTAAATGCAAACAAGGTATATGATGAGTATTCTGTTTGTTGTGTTTACGAGTGCTTCCAAAAAAGCTGTCAATAAAACTTCTGCAAAGCAACTTGTTATGCTGGAAACCAGATCTGGGAGGGTACAATACCCTGACATGCTGCAGTACTGAAACTTGCTTTTTGTTTGAAAAATACTTTCATTTTGATTGAATTAAAGAAAGGTCAATAAAGAAATGTTAATAAAGAAAGATAAAGAAAGAAATGTTGAAACAAGATAAATAGATCAATATTGTTATCCTGAGATTTATGAATTTTTACATTTTGAAATCAATTAAACATTGCAGAAATTGTTACAATTATAAATCATAATAATAGGAATATGCACATGTTAAGTACTCTGTGATAATTAGGAAATTTTGAGTAAAGAGGAAACTTTTATGAGTTAGATTTTGATTTAATTATGTATTTATGTAGATGAGATATATAAAACTGAGCAATATAATTTAAGCAATTCACTGCTTTTGAATTTAGGCAATCACTTAAAGTAATGAATAAATAATAAGATATTAACTGCACGTGTTTTTAAATATTATACTTTCTATCTGAAGGTGTCTAGAATTTGTATCCCGTTATCCCTGGGAGACGGTGTGTGAAAAAAAAGTTATACATTGCGGAGATTCTAAGAGTCAATGGCTTATGGGTAACTAAGATCATTATTGTGCATTATATGAGAATGAGATTGTGTGACCAATTTAAATAGAAACTGTGATTTGAACAAACACATAACAGACATCTTAGAGACAATTTATTTTTGGTTTATTGGGAAAAAAAGGAGAAATTTATGGTTACATTATACACTATTCTCTAAGAGCTAGTCTTCCTGTTTTTGTTTTTTTCCTGCATCTTTGCAAAGAAGAAACGCTTGCTTTTTTCCGCAATGAAGTACTAAGCTTTTTAATAGAATGAGTGTAGGGTGACCAGATGTCCCGAAAAATTCGGGACAGTCCCGAAATCTGAGCTGTTGTCCCGAATCCCGAATCCGGCCCTAATTGTCCCGAAAATTATACTTATACAAAATCTTGAATAGAACTTGTATGATAAAACATTATAAACTGTCCGTGGAGGTTGAGTTTCTTTTTATCTTAGAAAAAAAGAAACAAAAACAGATGCCGCAGCCAAAAGCAGCCAGTGTATTATGATATATGAGCCAGCCCCCGCCGGCCGGCGGCTCATTGGCTGCGGGCTGCGGCATCTTTTTTTGTTATCTTTTATTTCTAAGATACCGAAGGCGCGAATTTAGATATGCATTTGTAAGCTAATTTTCATTCATTCGTTTTGTGGACATGGCTGAACTGGAACACATCGCTAAAAAGAAAAAACGCCACTGCAGGTACCGGGAGGAGTGGGTGGGGAAGTATCCATGGATTGCGACAGCCTTAAGCCATGAGAGTAAAGCGTTCTGCAAAGTGTGTAGGAAAGAGTTTGGTGTTTCTCACGGAGGGGAGGCAGATGTCAGGCTGATCATGTCAAATCGTTTTGTCACCTTTTTGTTTTATAGATGATGAAGAGAGCGCAAGTTGCAGCAGCCGCGAGGACAGTGAATGCGCAGGCAGCAGTGGCGTTTCTAGACCACAGTAACTGGGGGGCCAAGGACCACTTGTGCTTTTAAAGGCACACCTTTAAATACCTAATTTCAGTATGATTTCAAGTCATTTTTCATGTCATGCAGCATCACTCCAATCTTTAGATGCTAATAAAACAATTTCAACTCAAATTAATGTTTCATTATGTTTAATTTATTTGACAAGTAATTTGATATCGTTTGACCAGCAGGCGTCACCAGCGCGCGGTGTTTACAATTTTTTTTTGGAACACTACACCCACCCCCCCACCTAACTCCCAGTAATACAAAAATAAATATTTTTTGGTGGAATACAAATAAACCTGCTACATTTAACTTGATTATTTTTTGATTATCCACTGGTTTTACAGCAATTCTTCATATTTCTTCAACTAACTCTTTGAATCTGCTTTCAATAGGTAACATTAACAGCCCTAATGGAAGAAGTTCAATAGCAGAAGTGAAAGCATGAGCTCAAAATCAGTTACTGATTTGGCATAGTGAGGGTTATAACATTAACCAACTAGTGGTAAAAGCATGTATTGATGCAGAATTCTCTGGAAAAGATTATGGCTAGAAAAGCAATACTGGTCACTCCATTTCATTTAAAGGTAATTTTCTAGATTCAATAAAAACAATGAATCTATTAAAAACAATGTTTCTAATTTTAAACTTTTGAAAGCACATACTGTCATCACCAGGGGTACGAGATGGAAATGTTTTTTATTTTTGTCCATAGATCGGAGATTGTGTGAAGATTTCCAAATCTTCTTTTAAATAGGCCTAGCTTATGAGCAACAACAAAAAGTTTGAGAAAATTTATATTTAGCAATGAATGACAAATTGCATTTGAGAGATTAAAACTGACTCTCAACTGCAACTGAAGGTCTATACGGTTATTATTTTAAAGTGTTTAATCTATTCGATTTTGTAAAGGTTTACGTTCACTGTGTTAAACTTAAACCATGCAAACCATACAAACTAACAAGGCAACACACCTGAAACAAGGGAACTAATAATTAAGCAAGCTAGGGATAATTGAATACAATAAGCACAGGCAGAATCAAGGAAACTGAATGAAAATAAAACAGTCCAAAAGTCCAAAAACACAGAAACATTATAACCGTCTAGCTTTTTAAATGCAAAACAAAGTTATACTACGCAATAATGGGGGATTCAGTTTTCTGTTCAGTTTGCAGTTTGCAACAAGCGCACATCCCTGTATTTAGTTCCTGTTTTCGGTCGAAGTCCACAGTAGTCGACTGTCGAGTTCACGCGCGTGATCATAGGTAACTAAGATTATTTTTTTTACAAATATCCATCAGAGCTGATATTCTCAAAACAACACACAGCACCGTCTTCAGCTGACAGTCTGAGTCTCCACTGTTGCTTAGTTACCTATGATCACTCGCGTGAACTCGACAATCGACTACTGTGGACTTCGACCGAAAACAGGATGTAAATACAGGTATTTGCGCTTGTTGAATTAACATAATTTTTATGAATATCTTTCACATCTAATGCAGTCAGATTCACTCGTGTTCACTCTGAAGGAATCACTTAACATGGCTGGGCACTTGTAATGACACATCAAGGATGTTAAGAGGATAAAAGCAGGTTTAAAACTTGCCCCATTCAAGTCAATAGGCTGCAAATTTTAAAAAGAGGATAACACGGTGTAGGCAACACCGATTTTTGTCATTGTTCTCTGTATTGACAGCACTCCAAATTTACAAAAAATTGAGCTCAATGTTAAAATTGAGTTCTCCTTTAAGTGGGCCCACAGGGTAAAATATGCCCAATGAAATAATGGCTATGGATGATTTTGGCTAACTATCCTGAGATGGGTTATTTGGTGTGGCAGAAAGAAACTATGCCACACCACACCTTGCGTAGAGCAAGCAAGCTTGCCCTGTCCACCACACATGAACTTTTTTCTTTTACAGGATGTCATGATGGATCCCATCGAACAGAACTGGTTCTGTTCCAAATGTATAAAATATTGTCTTGTTACTGTTTAACATGAAATTTTACAGGTTTCATCAAGAAAGGCGAGACAAGCGGATTTAGTTAAAGGGGTCATGACATGGGTTTTTTAATTTTATTATTATGTTCCCTTAGGTGCAAATATAGTATTACTATAGTTTTTTTTACAAAAAACTTTTAAAATGTAGTGATTTATGACCTTTTCCCACCCTGTTTCTCATCCTCTGATTCAAACAGTCTGTTTTGGGGGTGTTTCCCCTTTAAGAGTTCAGTGTTAACGCCCACTGATATGATTGGCTAACGTCAGTGCCTATGCATCAATTATTAACGCCCCCAGCCAGAACATTTGCGGATTCAGCGTATTTAAAAAGTAGTTTAAAGTTTTAAACACATTACTTACACTTTGCGTCGTCGTTGTTGAGCCCAGAATAGTCGGCAAGGACTTACCTTTGAGCAACAGTTTTCTGGCAAAGCCAGCATCATTTTGGGATTTGTTCTCAAAACAGTCATCCTTCAAATGTATAGAACAAACGCTTAAATTAACACTGCCGTGACTGAGACGTCCGCAAAAAATAAAGTGCATCCATTTTTCCCTGACGACTGGATCTTTCAGCGTATTCAAAGATGTTGTTTGTCCACAGCCAGGAACAGCACATCTGCGGCGTCGTAATTTCCCTGTACACAGACCCACTCGCTGTCCGGCGTCGACTGAACACTTGTGAGGCGCGCAGCGCGCGACAATGATACGAAATGAGCGTAGTTGCCTTGCGCTAAAAGCGTAGTTGTCTTGTGCGGTCATATGCAAACGCTGGTACGTCACTTCGTACTGTGACGTCACTTCTTACCATGGATCCAGAACGAGCTGTATTTAGAGCTTGATTAAATAAATGATTCGTTTATAATGGGGAGGAAGTCTTAAGCTATGAAACTTGCAGGACGTTTTAATGGTACAAAGACCTCTTATATACTAAAAGATCAAGGCAAATTTGGTTTCTCATGTCATGACCCCTTTAATAGATGTTGTCACTAACAAAAATACTCAAAGTCTCCATTAACAGGTGAAAGGAGCCAGGAAATCTTGCAAATATCAGCAAAGTTGGAGAGTGTGACACCTCCATCCAAGCATCTCAACTTTAAACTACACCAACCAGCACTCAGCAACCCCACACACCAACGCAAACGCCAACACACAGCGTGAAGTGGGGGATCAAGGACGTGCTAGTAACTTCCGATTCGTAAAGAGCCATCTTGGAGAAGATGGAACCTCAATGGGGCAACGAGATGATCCACACACCTGGGAGAAAGATGTGGACCAACTAATGGTTTAAGCTTATTTGTGTGATTTTTATTGATGTTTTATTTGGTTCAATCAAACTGTACGACTGAGAATTTATATAGACCTCATGATTTGATTAATTACTGATTAATCAGTTACATATAAATTAGAAAGAGGAAAATCTCTTAATTCTGTAGAGTAAAGGGATTCTAACTTGGTATTACTGTAAAAATAATAAATAATTGTTCACTAATAAGAGAGAATGGGTGATAAGTTTATTTGGCGGACTAGGTCCGAATAGATAATTGGGTAGGTTTCTATAGCGATGACTACATTAGATAGATTTTTAGGTGTTTCCAATTGCTAAAGACAAACTTTCAAAAGGGGATTGATTTTGGGAAACATATTTAATTTCTGGATTATTATTAGTTAAAGAAGTTACCAGTGTGATTATTGAAATGTTCCTTTCATGTATTGTCTAATGTCTGTATTTGATATCTGAGAGGTGACTGCGGGTCTAGCTAGCTATGAATACAGCAACAGTGCTTGCTTATTTAGCCCGGCTTCCAGAAATGAAATATTGTTTTGTTATTGTTTTGTTGAGAAAAGTCAAAACTAAAATGACCAAGATAAATGTGACCAAAACATGTTCAATTTAAACTAAAATGAATCTAAACAGTTTAGACATTTCAGTAAAATAGAATATTTGCTCATAAAGCAAAAGTCTGAAAAGCTTTCTTAATTCACAATGAAGTTACAGATTTAATGATCTGGATCAATTCTGAATTATTCTGCATTGAAAAAATATATAGAGGCAGGACATGTAATGTTAATCAGTCAATTCTGAATAAATAGGATTGAAGATAGATAGTAAAAGATTAAATGGCATATCAGCAGCTAAGGCTATTCTCATGGCAAGAGCTGGGTTAAACAGAGAACATTTTAAGATAATAACATTGTTTGAAACAAAATAATTAAATTATTGATATTTGTGTTGAGGATAAAAGTGAAACACTTTTTTGGTTAGATTTTATTTCACAGATCCTTAAATAGATCTGACTAAGTAAAACAATCGCCTGCTTGAATTAAATTTCACAGTGTGGAAATATCAACATTTGGGGTACAAAGACAATTAATTGATAAACAAAACATGTGAACATTGATAGGGAATATTTTTTCCTAAATTTATTTGTCACAAAAATTGTTTGTCACCCTTCGCAAATCATGACTTGTGTAAAAATAAGGGGGAAAAACATTGTAAAAAAATTATTTCTCAAAAATGATTGGACACATCAAGGAAAATGCCTATCTAGTGTTAACGTCACTTGCTCCCCTTGCCATTACACTAGTATTAATAAAACATAAATATAGCAATATAATAACTTTATTATTATAATAATTTAGCCATGTGCGACATTTACAAAATTATTCTTACAAATCACGAGTTATGTTACAGCCACAAAAGGAATCCTTCGCCGTCCAGTCCCCTTCAACACCAGCACACTGAAAATTCAGCCAGTTTTGACAAACTACACCCATTGGTACTCATGGACGTGGTCATGGAAAACCCTGTTGACAACTTTACCAAAATTACACAATGCCTTTTAAAGTACTATCATGTTGGTGTTTTTAAAAATATTCATAATTGCCACAGAGAACCAGGCTCCACTGTCACCACCACTCAACTTTGAGTCACCTGTTAAGCACACCAGTATAAAGACCACACACCTTCAATCACTTAATGTCTGGCTTCATCTATGAATAATACAGACTGCTTACCTGCTGAGCTTACTTCAAGTTCACAGCTTGTAAGTTTCTAATGATCTTCTTTGTGTATCTCCACATTGTCTGCAACTGTATTTCCTATAAGGTCTCTCACAATACTGTAATAATTCATCAGAAAGTGGTATCATCACACTTACTTTGACTTTGACAGCAGCCACAGCCGGAGAAAGTATTGGTTGTTGGAGATGCCGCAATTTCAGCTTTGTACAGCTTATTTGATTTAATATCAGAATTGTGCAGCACATCAGAAACGCATTTCTGTATTAAGAATAACCGTTTATATTCATATTTAATAACATTTCAAATTCATATTTAATAAACAGCATTTTCTGAAACATGAAAGTGATATTGCCACTTCTTGCTGGATATTTATACACATAGCCATAGGCTACTCTGAACAATTGCAGCTTTCTCTGATGTAATGGAGAATCAGGAACTCAAAACTTATTAACAACTTATTAGTAGCTACAGTACTTTGTTAAGTGTTAACTGTTAAAATGCAGCTAATAAAAAAATAATAATAGTGATTACGGGAGATGCCGCCGCACTGGTGGCCGCTGGAGATGCGTCCAATCACGCATTGATTTTAAAATAAAAATTTAACCCTATAAAGCAGTACATGGGTTGGCTCCAGATTACATCTTTGGTTCGTCCATCCAAACCCACTTGCTCTCTCCGCTCTGCTGTCTCTCTCTCTCTCTCTCTCTCTCTCTCTCTCTCTCTCTCTCTCTCTCTCTCTCTCTCTCTCTCTCTCTCTCTCTCTCTCTCTCTCATTGTGAATTAAAAACCATGGGGGAAGGGCCTTTTCTAACTCATTATCTGCATTTAATGCTGCTTCTGTGGATTGTTTTAAGAAACTTCTTAACTTTTAGTCAAGCTTTTAATTTATAATTTATTACAGTGGATTTCTGATATTTGTATTTTTTTCCTCCTTTTATTTATTTTGTTCTCTAGGCTATATGCTATAGCGTTTTGAGTTTGAGAAAGGCGCATTACAAATGAAATGTATTATTATTATTATAATGTGATGCAGGAGTGATACGAGACAGTTTCCCATCCACTGTAAAGTTTTCACGGCGTTCACCCCTCATCATACTATAGTGTGTTATATTCCTATTCCTATAGTGTAATATTCCTCTCACTGACACTGCTTTACTTTGGTTTGGAACAACATAAGAGTGAAATAAAAAATGACAGAATTTTTTAAATGTGAACTGTAATCTTTAATGGATCACAGTGACATTCCTTCCACATACATCAGAGACAGAACACATATGACCATACTGACGTAGTCTATGACGAAACCCAAACCCAGAGTGATAAAAAGAAAAATAAATATGAAGTAATCTCCTGCAAAGTACACATACTAGTAATTTGTTATTCACAATAAGAATTGCATCACTCCCAATGTTAGATACTGTTTTAGCCTTTTTTTATATATATATATAATTAGAAAACCATGAAAACCATGATTTTCTAAATGCACAGTGCATGACCAAATAAGTCTGATCATATATATTTCAATTCCAAATGTTGTGTAGCCGAAGGAAAAATATTTGGCAGGTTTTGTTCCCTTTCGAGGGAACTCGCAATGCGTCGATGACGCTTTGGGAACGCCGCCGGGTGATTAAGTCTGAAGCTATGATATATATATATATATCATGGCGAAACAGCTATTCAAGTCTTGTGCTTCTCCCTGCCCTTGTTTCCTTACGGGTGGGGATACACATGATCTTTGACTTCTTTGTTTGGGAGTGCCCAATACTTATTTGCCTAATAAACCCTTAAAAACTACATCCAATTTAGTGGGCAAGGCATATAGGCAGCAGGTCAAGCTGGAGCCTGTCTGCACACGATGGCAGTGCTCCAAGCCTACCAGGCAGATCTGTTGGGGGATATCGATAAGAGTGAGGGAGTTAGTCCCGACGAAATTCGAGAACTTCGTCGGGCTACATATCTTTCTCTCAGGGCTACAAAGGAGACCGCTCGTGCTATTGGGCGGTTTCTCCCACCTGTCTTGAGTTTGCACCTGGGATGGTCAAGGTATTCCTGTACCCTAAACAGGGATACGTCCCTAAGGTGCCAACCAATATTCCGAGGCCTATTGTACTGCAGGCTTTCTATCCTCCTCCATTTGCCTCTTCGGACCAGGAAAAACTGAATCTCTTGTGTCCAGTCTGAGCACTGGACACTTATGTCCACAGGGCTGCCCCGTGGAGAAAATCTGATCAGTTATTTGTCTGCTTTGGATCACCTAAGAAAGGTCTTCCAGCCTCTAAACAGACAATTAGCAAGTGGATAGTCGAGGCTATTTCTCTTGCTTATGAGTCCTCTGGCCAGCCCTGTCCTTTGGTGGTCAGAGCTCATTCTACTAGGAGTATGGCGGCCTCTAAAGCCTTATTTTCGGGGGTTTCCCTTCATAAGGTTTGTGATGCGGCAGGTTGGTCCTAACCGCTCACATTTGTGAGGTTTTATAGCCTGGACCTGGACGCTGCTCCAGGGTCCGAAGTGCTTCTTACTTAGTTTGCCGACAGTTTTGTCTTCTGCCATTTTGTAAGTAAGGCGTATTGGGTATTCTCGTTCCCAAAGCGTCAACGACGCATCGCGAGTTCTCTCGAAAGGGAACGTCTCAGGTTATGACTGTAACCCTAGTTCCCTGAGAAGGGAATGAGACGATGCGTTGCACAGCCATACTTCCTGCATCCCTGCGATCGACTTTGCTTCGGCTCTCAAAGCTAACATGAGTAACGCACCGGATGTGCTTTTATCTCTTCCTGGTCATGACGTCACCCGCCCGTGACGCTAATTCTTTCCATTGGACTAGTTGACATACGTGCTTCAGACGTAATCCCGTGGAGGCGTTCCCAAAGCGTCATTGACGCATCGTTTCGTTCCCTTCTCAGGGAACTAGGGTTACAGTCGTAACCTGAGTCGTTTTTTGCACGTTTCAGTTAACAGCAGCTATGGGTTTGGTCGAACAGCAGCGTAGTTTTTAATAACTTGAGAGAACCGAATGATTTTGACCTCGTTTGTGTGAGGTTTAAAGTCCTGCCACAGATATTCGGGTGAGAGCAACTTGCTGGGTTTATTATAAAGGAAGTACTTGTTCAAATGAGACTCTTCCTGCCACGCTGCCTCAATGGATTTAGATGCATCAATGTCCAGCTGCTCCCGGCAGGTTTTAGCAACCTCATGTACATCTTTCACTAAGCCACCGATCACAGCCCCGCCATAATAATAATCACCCTCAGCAGAAGGAATGAAAGCTTGAGATTCTGGTCGACGTTCATATGGGAATTGTTCACGAGGTGTTTGATAATAACCAGGATGTATCGCACCAACCAGACGACCCAAAGTCTCCACCCCCCAGCGACCATAAAACTTTGTATCCACATCAAGGCTGAAAACATAGTCGGCTTCATTGACCAGTCGACTCTCAATCAGTTTCTCCAGTCTTGCCATCCTGCTCAAACTGATATCCTGCCATCTGTTAGAACTAGGGACTGTCAACACCGTCAGATTATGTTCTTCACTCAGTTTCACTGCAGGAACATGTTCTGGATGATCAGTGAACACATAATAATGCACACGAAATCCAACAAAGTAATTCTGCTCTGCAGACTCCAGGAAATCTTTAAGAAACAGTGTATACCTGAAAAACAGAGAGGGAGAGTGACACAATTGTAAAGTAATAAACTGGCAAAAAACCCATCTGGGAGTAAGCACTGATTTAAAGAGTCACCATACGGACGATAATCATCAGCGAGCTATACCTCTTTCTTCTTTTGTTTAATGGCAATGTAAGGCCTATTCACAATAAGAATGTTAACTACAAAAATAATTATAATATATTAACGTCCACACCAACAGACAACACAAATTTCTGTTTATTGTGTGTGTGTTGTCTATTACTTTGAATGCTTAAAGCCAGGGTCATTCTGATTGGCTGTCTATGTTTTTATCTTTCATCAACTGGGAAAAAATAGTTGACTGCAACAATATTGTTACTCTGTGTTACTATAGTTGTGGTATAGACTTACCTATTCTCATATAATAAGAATAATTATTAAAACTTAAAGGAACACTCCGACTTTTTGGGACTTTAGCCTATTCAACTTATCCCCCAGAGTTAGATAAGTCCATACATACCTTTTTCATCTCCATGCGTGCTATAAGTCTGTTTGATGCACCCACCGCTAGCCTAGCTTAGCACAAAGACTGGATGTAAATGGTTGCAGCTAGCATACTAATCCAAATAAGTGACAAAATAACGCAAACATTTTCCTATTTACATGTTGTGATTTGTATAGTCACAGAGTGTACAAAAAACAAAGTCACATGAGACACAGACATATTTTAACCGTATAAATACTGGGAACTATATTCCCTGAAGTTATCTATATTCCCTGAAGGCGAAGCACTGCTACTTGGGCGGAATGGGCGGAGTGATAACCGCAATAAGCAGTATTCTCTGCTCTCAAACGCTCGGGGCGTGTCTGCTGACTGTGCTGAAACCATGCCCACTCGCGGGAAAGCTGCAGTCGCCACACTCAACTGTGTTACTGTGGACGACTACCTACTATAATTATAATATAAGCACACAAGGCAACTTGGTAACACTTTACAATAAGGTTCATTTATTAAACATTAGTTAATGTATTAACTAACATGAACTAACAATGAGCAATACATTTGTTACAGCATTTATTAATCTTTGTTAATGTTATTTAATATACATAAAGCTGTTCATTGTTTGTTCATGTTAGTTCACAGTGCATTAACTCATGTTAACAAGATTTTAATAAAGTATTAGTAAATGTTGAAATTAACATTAACAAAGATGAATAAATGCTGTATAAGTGCAGTTCATTATTAGTTAATGTTAACTAATGAAGTTAACTAATGTTAACTAATGAACCTTATTGTAAAGTGTTAACTTATATTATAATTATAGTAGGTAGTCGTCCACAGTAACACAGTTGAGTGTGACAGAACAGGAGTTTTTTTTTTTCTGAGTGGCTGACGCTCATAATTCATATTAAAGGTATCGACTAATTTTTTTATTACATAACTCCTGACACACATTTCTCAGAATAAAATAGTGTTCTAATACTGAAACTTGAGCCTTATATCTTTTTGGTCTTGTTTTAAAGAAGACATTTGGCAGATTTTTGTAGAAGTTAAATAGATTAAGGAAGTTAAACCGAAAAAGTTATAGAAGTTTATAGAGTTTATGAAAATGTACAATGTTAAAAATGTAATTATTCATATTTTATATAAAATATATATTTTAAAAACCTGGAGGACTCTAAAAATGGAAAAAAAAAATCAAAGCCAAAAATCTGAACAAGTTGTGTTTCAAATTTTAGGTTGATATCTCAGAAAATAAGCTTTCAGTGAGATTTAGTTCGGGCGCAGTACCACACTTCTCCACTAGTTGACATTACAGCCCATATAAGGGCGCCTCCGTTTCCATATGTTGTTTGAGTGATCTGAACCATTATTTTTACAATTTTCATACAATTTATGAAGTAGACATCCTATTCAGAAGTATAGGATGGTTTGGCAAAAGTTTGGCAGATTTAAAAAAAAAATAACACAAAAAGAACACGTATGTGCATTATAGCTCGCTGCCACATCAAAAATGCTGAATCTAATATTTTTTTCTTTATATTTAAAACATTTTCAGACCTTTTTTTCTAAAAGAATTGAATGGATGCTATCTTTTGAACTCTTGGCATGAAAACAAACTGAGGTTTCTACCATTCTCTCATGATTTTTCATGTTCGTCACTATTTCAAAATAAAGGTCTGAACACGCCTTAGGAGTATGAAAATATTCTTGCTGCAAATTTATAAATTACGGCTCCTCTGTAATTTATTTTGAAAATCAGTCACCAAATAAGCTTTCAAATGATATATAGTTTGTCAAGATTAGTTTAGGTTTAGTATAGGATATTACTGTTTTAAATATGTAATGGCTGTGGCCAATATATGGCCAATATAAGGGGTAAGTCACTTTAGCGTCAGCGCGCAGCTCTTCATTTAGATCTCGCTACTGATTTACACCGACATCGCTGTCAATGACCTCATTCTGATAATGTTGCACAATTAAAATGAAAGATGATAACGCATAAGAAAGATAACGCAGCCTCTATTGTTATTGATTCTTTGCAGAAGTCTACCGGAAGTTAAGTTTGGGTAACGGTTGTTTATGTTGTTGCCGTTGAAACTGTGTATATTGTTTTTCACTCCGACAAATGAAAACATGGACTCTAAGTAGGGTCAGGGGTGGTCTCCTTCCTCACCGCCACGATCACTCGAAGTTGAAGGTGGTGTTTCTGGTTCTTCCATCTCGAAACAAACTAACAAAGCTCAAGTGTTCTCAATGGAGGCAGGCAGCAGAGCGAAAGGCAGAACGGGAGCAAGCGCGGTCTTCTTGATCGCTTGATTCGCTCAATGATGAGCCAGCTTCATCAAACCTGATGACAGAGCCATCTACCGCTCTGGCAGTGATAATGTGGGTTTGGAATGATTCGTAACATTTTTATAATTGTAACGAGTAACGATGCAGCACATAAAAAATGTATCGAAGTAAAAGTGTTAAACTCATCGAAAATGTGTACTGAAGTAAAAGTGGAAGTATGAGAAAAAAATTATACTCTAGTAGAGTAGATACAGCCTTTTAGTACTCAAGTACAGTAGTTAAGTAGTTCTACTTCGTTACTATACATCTCTGCCGACGAGTCGCCGACGACGCCCATGAGATATTTGGCATGGTAAATATCTGGACCTGTCTGTGATTTAAACTCCTGCTGCGTGAATGTGTTCTGACTGAAAACTACATTGGCGATGACCTACAGCCATTGAGAGAGCAGGATACAGGACAGCGGGATGTTCGGGGAGGAGTTATAGACCAGAATATCCGTATTTTAATATATATTTACAATTATATCAAACAGAAACAAAGCACAAACATTTGCTTGACCAGCAGCAACAGCAGCACATTGCAAAATTATTTATTTACCCCCAACTCTCTTTGCATCAGACACAATCCTTGCTCCCCTCGTCTCCCCAACAATTTCCTCCTGCATAATCTTTTTTTTCTTTTCTTCTCCTTTTCGTTGCAAATCAGCGCAATCTTCTTGCAGGCTGTCATTTTTAATAACAATTTCAGTCTGGCGCGAGAACTACGGTCGTGATCACGCGTGATCTTGCGTTATTTCCTTATCTCTTCTCGTGTGTTTGGTTGTGAAACGTAGTTTGCAGACCAGACAGAATTTGTCGCCGATTCGTTCTTTTGTAAAGTCATGCAGTGTGAAACCTCCTGTGGCCGATCCATAGTGCAGTGTGCACACAGAAGCAACTGAATGTTACCCCAGATAGCCGTGCAGTGTGAAAAGAACAGTGACCCGACTACTTTGAAAATTGTGCAGTGTGAACTCGGCATTAGTCTAGCATTAGTCAAAGCCAGTACTGTGTTAATTAGCCCGTGTGGCACTTTGCCTTTAAAAAGGTGTGATTTTGGCCAGATTACAGAAAAAACGTCTGGTTACCTAACATCATTGCTGAAATTACATTCTTTAGGGATAGGAGAGATGAACAAGCGATGAACTCACTTTCCAAGAGCGAAGACTGTAGTTGCTATGGTGATGTTTTGTTGTTTGTAGATTGAATCAATCAATGTGGGATCAAAAGTTCCTTCCCATACAACTGGGGCCAACCATGGTGCCACTGGAACACCTTTACCATCTGGGCTGTTTCAAAGAAAGAAATTCACACACATAGCCTATGCAGGAAATACAAATCCAAATGCATATTAGTATAAAAGAAAAATATATGTATAAAAAAAGAACTGTTTATGTTCTTACCCCACTACACTGGGTTGTTTGTATGAAAGCCTGTACAAAAAACAAAACAAAAATCAGTTGTGAACAGTTGTGATGTCTTGTAATTATCTCCTACACGCAAAGCTTGTTATTCCTCATTATTTTAGATTGTGTTTTGACTTTTCAAACGTCTGTTGTATATGATGTGTCTTACAGTGGGCTGAACATGGATCTTAACATCTAAAGCTCTTAATTTACTTTATTATTGTTGGGTGCTGTCTGTAAGAATGACAGCTAGTGGTGGAAATAGGTACTGCAGTCCAAATTCAAAATATCAGAGATTGTTGTTTCCCTGCCCCTCCTCCTCAGACTCGATGCTCACGTAGGTTGTCAGTTTGAGGACACGCAACATTGATGCGAATGAGCGGAATTGACAACGAAAGCCGAGGAGACTTACATAAGTTAATGAGTTGATTTATCCGCGTGTTTATATAACTCTCGTTCATAGAGATTTTTAGATGGATATCGAGACTTTTTAGGTTGTGTGGAATCTGCAATCTCTGACCCAGTTTGTTTGCTCGTTTCCAAGGCTTTAATGCGCTGTGTTTCCTGCCAACTGGCACCCCGGGGAGGCGAAATACTATTGGGTGAACTTGCAGTAGGCGAGATCACACAGACCAAAACAAAAACCGTCTGACAACACGGAACGTGTAAAATAATAAGTAAAATAACTGGCTGTAGAGTGTTTTTCTGAGAAACGAGTATGTGAACTTGGCATGTTTCCTAAATATCTGCAAACATATTATGGTATATTTATGCTTACATACATCACCTTTAAAACTCAGCAAACCATTACAGCAAAACCAGTCCCCCTGGTTACCGGACAACTTCTGCGTTCAAATGAAAAATCTAACGATAACAAAGACAATCTAGATCAACAACTTCCTCAAATCCTAACATTTCCTCCAACTCCCATATCCCTCATTTTGTACTTTTGACTGTGGGCATTTCCTTTGTAATCTTGATTTGATGTTGCGGTTTTAAAACGGTAGTTAAAGGAAGCCACCACATAAACAAAACTTCTGCAAAATAAAGTTCAGTGACTGCCATTACATACAATACAGAAATGTGCGAGTTAAATGTTTCATTGCATTTCCTGGGCTTTGAATAAAATCCTGTTTCCAACACACAAGTCACAATAAATTAGAGCAAAACTGTTGAAGGAAGTGATACTCACCCATGTGGTGATTGCAACAGAGAATTTTCCTGGTGTTCTTTTGCTATTCTAAGAAATAAGAGATACAGCAGTGAATTATAGTGTTCTGTAGAACTTCTGTTGTGTTTGTGTGTTTGTATTAGCATGTGGATGCATGTGTGTGCTTACTGCACAGTATACATCATTAGCAATTGCAATAATGCATGCATCTGCCAGATAGAAGAACACGTGTGATTTAGCTACTAACACATTACAACTAACATGTAACCTACCTCATTAAACCTCTATGGTCCAAATCCAGTGGTGAAAAGAGAAAATTAGTACTTAAGTACTGTTACATTGCTAAAATAATACTGTAACAACTGACAGTTATTCAGTATAACGTGGGGGCTGACTGGAGCTAACTATGCTAATTTACTTTTACTAAGCTAAAAGATAGCGCAAGCTACGAACACTCATGTCCCATACACCGCACGACCATGAATGTCTCTGTGAGTGGAGCATCAACTGAAAAAACCAGCAGGAGGCAGTAATGAATTCTTACTCCTTTTTTATTTTTTAACACCGAATAAGTACTGGACAGGCAAAAGTCCCTCCCTTACACATCGCACATAACTTTACTAACACAAAAACACAACCATCTTGCTTTAATAACGCATAAATCAACTCCCAACAAACAATTACCCAAAATGCACCCAGCTGTCTGCGCTGACTGCCAGGTCATTACAATACTAAATTACAAGAAAAAGTAGTGGTGTCAAAAAAAGTACTCAAGTAAAAGTACAAAGTACTCTTCTCAAAAACTACTCAGACTACACATTTTTTAAAGATGAAATGTCTTAACCCTTTGACGTGTACGATCACACTGGTGAGTTACGTGATCAACTGCAAAATTCAAAATTTCAAATCTGCTTTCGGAATTGGACTGGCGCAGAGACGCACGCGCTCAGCGCTCGTCATTTATCACAAGCGTTCAGTGTATTTTAATGTTTATTTAAGGTTTCATACACTTTAATTTGCATTACACAATAACAAAAATACTAGTAAAAACTAAATACAGTTTGTTATTGCACATTATGTAATATTTTATTCGAGTCAAACACACATCGCGTATAGATAACTCTAAAGCTTACTCTGTTCAGCTCCCAGTTTGACACGCACTTAGTGTCACATATTTCGGGAGACATGGATGATCTTGCATGTTGTAAATCCAGCAGGCTCCGAGTCAGGGCATGCAGGAAGTATGGCAGGCGAACGCAGCGTTTCGTTCCCTCTCAGGGAACTAAGGTTACATACGTAACCAGAGACGTTCCCTATCAAGGGAACTCCTGCTGCGTTTACGCTGTGGGAACCCCATACCCACTACGCCATAATGACAAGTGCCCGTTCTGTGTGAAGACCTTGCGCACAGTAGAGGCAAGCAGCCTAGCCCCAGGAGTGGAAAGGTCTAAGTCATAAAATTTGACAAATGTATGCGGTGAGGACCAGCCTGCCGCATCACAAATGTCGTGAAGGGAAACTCCCAAAATTAGAGCCATAGAGGCAGCCATACTCCTCGTAGAATGGGCCCGGACAGCCTTCACCCTTGGCTGATAGCCTCAACTACTCACTTGCTCATTATCTGTTTAGATGCTGGGCAACCTAACTAGTTAACCCAAAGCAAACAAATAATTGCTCTTATATACGCCACAGGGCAGCTCTGTGGACATAAGCATCCAAAGCCCGGACAGGGCATAACAGATTAAGTTTTTCCTGATCTGGGGTATTAGGTGGAGGACAGAAGGCCTGCAGCACAAATGACCCGCAATTTTAGAAGGGACTTAGGAATACAACCCGGCCTGGGGTGAAGAAAGACTATCACCCTACCAGGTGCAAATCCAAGTACGTGCAGGGCTCAGCCTCATGTACCACGGATAAAACGAAATTAAGAATCTTTCCTCAGAGATAACCCAGCAAAGAAACATTAATTGCAGAAATCAAGTATTGTACCATCAGGGCAGATAACAAGATTCAGAAGGTGTTCTCCGCACCAGGCAGAGAACAGTTTCTATTTCAATGCATATTCAGTATTCTCGTGGAGGGAGCTCTAGACTGGAGTATGGTCTCAATGACCTCGGTCGAGAGACCTGAATCTATGAGCTGGGCCCCCTCAGAGGCCGAGCCCACAGTATCCATAACTCCAGAAGAGGGTGAAATATTGTGTCCCTGATTGGGACGCTAAGTCCCTCCTGATCGGAATCTCCATGGGAGAACCATCTAGAAAGGACAGTAGGTCTGAGAAACACTCTCGGGTCGGCCGGAATGGGGCTACTAATAATAGATGAGCCCCTACTCTGCAAACCCTCTCCAGAACTCCCGGGAGCAAAGATATCGGGAAATGCGTACAGGTGTAGCCTCAACCACACCTAGTACATCGCATCCAGTCCAAGCGGAGCTGGATGCGTCAGGGAGAACCACAAAGGGCAATCCGTTGAATAAACGATGCAAAAAGGTAGACTTGAGTTTTACCGAAGTTCTCCGAAAGGAGCTCCACCAACTCGGGGTGAAGTGTCCATTCCCTGGGCCTCAGCCCCTGCCTCAACAGGATATCTGCTATGATATACGAGACCATCAGTGTGTTGTCCGGAAGGACAGGCACACGGTGACCTCTCGGGTCTGACAGGAAGTATTGAGATTCTCGGAATACAGCCATCACTTCTAGCCAATTATGTGCAAAAAGGAAGAAGGTCCTGCCAAAGACCCTTCGCCGAGTGACCACTCATGATCACCCCCCACTTGTGAGGGAAGCATCTGTCGATAGCATTATGCGTTGACAAGAAACCCCCAACACTGGGCCTGAGCGAGGAACCAAGGTTCTTCCACATGACCGAGGCACGTAGGCATAGCCGCGTGACCTTGATCATGTGAAAACAGATTTTCCCCTCGGAGAAAACCCCTTGGTCCTGAGCCATCACTGCAGGGGTCTCATGTCCAGAAGGCCAAAAGTAATTACGTTGGACGCAGCTGCCATGATGCCGTTGATGTGGGAGAGGGGAGGATTTTGGGGGGATTTGGTGCTGAGTTAGATCTGGGTGTCATCCTAAAAAAAAAATTATTATGTTGGTCATACTTCCAAAAAGTAGAACCTGTGATTCTGAATGCCAGTATCCACACCGGCGCGTTGACTGACAGCCCTATATTTCCCTCAAAACATTGGATTAATCCTCGCTGTGCCATGCCGAGGCACAACCCACATAAAGGTTTTTTTTTTTTTTTTTTTGCCCAACCACCACTTCTTACTTCTTCGGAGGTAAACTTTATTTTTATTCATAAAAATAAATAGAGCATATGTCTGGAAATAGTAAGGAGTGACAAGCCGTAACATGGAGACAGGGAGGTACGCAGACAGACGGTCAGACAGACACACGGGCAAACAGACAGACAAACTGACAGACAGACAGACAGCGAGGAGTTATAAGTGTGGGATTGGTATGTCTGTAAGTGTGTAACTGTTAGGTGTTGTTAGGGCAGATATGTTGGGGGGGGGGGGGGGGGGGTAGAGATGATTGGAAGAGAGGGGTGGAGAAGGGCGCCACAAGCGCCGCAGCACTGTCGCAAAAGTCAAGAAGACATCCACGATCCCTCTCGCGTTTTCTCTTTTTTGCCTCCTCAGAAGCAGTTTTAAACTTTTTCCTTGCCTCAGCCATGGCCAGGAGTCGAGCAGGCGGAAAAATAGTAGCAAAAGCGTTAGCTCCTTGAGCATATCAGAGCTTGTGGTCACGTGACGGTCGTAAAGTGATTCGTTCTCCAGGCATTCTCCAGGTCACATGACCTGGCCAAAGACGGTCTGTCTTCTCCAAACTTACATAGGCGGTATTTCAAGAGGCAGCCCCGCTCGGAGCATTGATAGTGTCAAGCGATGTATATTGGCCTGAGGAATCATTTAAAATAACTCATATGCTTCAAATCTTTAGGTCACAAAGTCCGCGGTGTGCCTTTAACCCTCTGGGGACCAAGGTGTTTTTGGGGCCCTTGGGATGTTTTGAAATTCCCTGACATTTGTGCTTTTTTCAGTTATTTATAAACATGTTAATGGCAAAGGTGTAAATTCACTCTATATAGCACAAACGGGGCTACCATAATATGTGAGCAACATGTATGTAAAATTGTACATGTTTGTATTTTTAAGAGAATAATGTTTATGCGTGGTTATAAAAATAAAATAAAAATAAAGTTGCTGAAATAAGACCACAAAACGCATACTAAATATGTGTTCCCAAGACTTTTTACTATTGGATGTTGTCGCTTCGAGTTCTGGCTTCAAAATTATGTGAAAAACATCCTGCATAATTGTTCACATAAAACAATACATTGATTTAAACTTTGTCAGAAGAGGACACAAGTGAACATTACATGCCTGGCATTTCCAAGGTGTGTCCTGCCTTTTACCAAGCTGTCCTTTGCAAAGAACACAGATCTTGCGACCAACTGTGCAAAAAGGAATATTTTGCGCATTTATAGTCACCTGACTTAGAAGACGCGGTGTGTTTGGAGTCCGTGTACGCAAATAATAATAATAATTATCATCATTATTATAACATTTATTAGGCTACATATTTAGAGACGCTTTTATCCAAAAAAGGAACAAAGCAATTTGTCAAATGTCATTCATAATACGGGTTAGAAAATAATAATACAGGGCTAAGATTATCACAAATAAACAAGATTTTGACGCATATCCAAGGGTTTGTGTGGAGCGCGCACTGCATGGCACGGATGCGCGGGCGAGAACACTTGCATTTTCCTATCAACAGTGGAAACAACTTAAAATACTCTTATCATTTCTGGTCATACAGAAAATAATAATACATTATTCGCAACTACTTTTATTTGTGTAAACTCACAATAACAAGAAAACGTTGTGCTTTTGTAAAATAAAATAAAACAATCAGGCGCTTTCATGATCTCCGTGAACTGGAGCGCGAGAACTGAAACAAAATATAGCCTATGTAGCTAAGGCCTTGTCCACACGAACACGGGTATTTTTATAACCGTGACTTTTTGTACGCGGTTCGCCCGTTCGTCCACACGGAAACGCAGTATCAAGTCACTGAAACCGAACATTTTTGAAAACCCCTGACAGGGTGAGGATTTTCAGAAACGCCGGTTGCACTGTTGTCGTGTAGACAGTAAAACCGGAGTTTTTGCCTTGGACGTCAAAGTGTGCGCCGTTATCCGTTGTGTTTGACGTCAGATTGTGCGTCGCTGACGGCTTCTGATTGGCCAACGTGGCTTTACGGTTAGGGTTATATCGCCGCCTGCTGGTGTGGAATGCTCTTGACGGCGCTTGATAGCGTGTTTTAGCGTTTTCATGTAGACGGAGATTTTTTCAAAAACGCAAGAGGAAAAACTCCGGTTATAAAAATACCCGTGTCCGTGTAGACATGGCCTAAAGCTTGAAATGTCCACTTTAAAACGAACAAATTTGAATCGTTAATACATTCTGATTATGTAATGCGTATGAAACGTATTCAGCACTGCGGGAAAAATATCAATTCCAGGTTCTAATTTGGCCTTAGAAAACTAAAATCGACATGTTTTCCGTATTAATTTGTGAATATTTTAAATGTTTAATAAAGGGGCAAAAAGTCATTAATAATAATAATGTATAATGCGGTGGCTGTGATATTATATAAAAAAACGTCCGTTGCCGTGATTTTTGGAATGACTTATTGCGAGAGAACAAAAAACAGTTTAGTCACATAACATCAGTTAATGGAAACGCCGTCATTTCGCAATAGTTTTTTATCGATATTTAGATAATAGCGCAAAACATTTTTGCAAATATGTAAATGGAAACGCGGCTACTAATGGACATTTAGCAATGCTGATAACACAAAACATATGTAACATCATCAACCAATCTCCAAAAATAAATAATAAAGTCATACAGGCTCATATTGTATTGACACTAAGTATAAACAAAATTGAACTAACATCTGTAAAATAGTGGGTAAATATGTAGCCTACTTACTCTTTCTGATTTCTGACTGTGTTGCTAAGCGCACTCCGAGTTGCAGGCGGAGGTAGTGATGAAGCTACATTCCTTTTAAAAAAGTTGAAGAATATTATATTGTATCGTGCCATCTTCCCAACGCGCAGGTGACTGAATGATGAAACTTGACGCGTTTAATGCATTTGCTTGGGGGCGTTTACCTGTTTTGCATAGATGGCTTAACCCCTCATTTACACTGCATACGTGTGCGGCGCATTACGGCTGCGACACGGCTACCGGAGCTGATCGCGCCCATTCTAGTCAATGCTTGTGTTTACGCCGCTTCACTAAATATAGGCGCCTAGTCTATTTTTGACGGACGCGCGTCCAAGTTGCACCGGAAATACAAAATAAAAGTAAAACAACCCAGGCAAATCACGTGGTCTCGCGCATCCAGTCGCTTCGCTTCTGAAATGCTCCTGGTGTGAGTTGTCACCGCGTGGAGGACGGAATAAAACCATGTCGGAGCCGTAATGCGCCGCACAGGTATGCAGTGTAAATGAGGGGTTAACCCTTTCACACGTAAGTTTAAAATATTCTAATTGACCGTTCGCAAAAGCCACGCCCCTTAGTTATTGTTACTACGCCCGTCAAACAATTGAGAACCAGACACATGGCTGGGTTGAGTTCCATACATTAAGTGATTGGTTTTGGAGTAATGCATCAGACATATCCTCCAGGGCACGACAGAAAGTATAGACATAATAGCGCACGGGATCACATGCACTAAACAGTTTTGTAAAATTATTTATCAATCATTTTTATTTGATCATATATCATTTTACAAAACTGTTTTGCGCATGTGCTCCCGCGCGCGCTATTTCAGTCACAACACTGCAATCAGAGGACGCGCTGAACCATGAACTCTCGATGCTGTTCTCTTCATTCATAACTCAGCCTACTGAGAAGGATATATTTGTGTAAATAGTTGTGCAACTGCGCGAACTTTGTTTTAAAGTTTAATGCTTGAGTTGCAGAGGAATTTGTGACTGTGTTCCTGTTCAACCACATCAAAGTTTTGTCATTAGTAAGTCCGTGCTTTTTCTCTTTTTTCCCTCTTGTTTGCTGACTGATGAGGGGCCGCAGTGCCGTAGTGAAACGGTGTTTGTACATGTAACGTTAGCCTATTTTTTTATAATAGTTGCAAGCAATCATAAAATACAGCAAGTTTTAAGCCCGTGCAGACCTCACTGCCATAGGCGCATCGTTGCACTATCTGGCTGAAATCGGAATGTTTGACGGAGGTCCTTCTCCTTAGTTACAGTTGCTGAGCTAGGATTGGACGAGAACCGTTCGAGGGCGGGGTTTTGCGAACGGTCAATTGACCCCCCAGCGTGAGTTTTTCAAGGTGACCGTTATTTCAAATCTGTCACTTTATTGTTTCCATGGTGACAAGTCACTGCTTGTCATGACACAGCGAGCGCAACCACAACACAGCGCTGAATGAATGATGATCTGCTTTTATGTAATTTTTCCTTTTTTATTCTAAATATTCACACATTTATTAGCTATAGTATATAACACTGATATTCCGATTGTCAAATATGTGCATGTGGATGTGTTTTGTTGTATAAACACCTTTATAACGATCGCGTTAGTTTAGCTGTATGCGCGATGGGCGGCGCCATGTTAGTTTGTGCCACAGTTCAGAGAATCGGATCTGTTGGATTTAACACGTCAATTCCTCCACTTCTCCCGAAATACATGAAAGTAAGTGGCTGGTGAACTGGGAGAAGCAGGGCCGGATTAACCATTAGGGCAAATGGGCAATTGCCCAGGGGCCCAGGACATCTAAGGGGCCCTGGGCACCGTCAAATATTATGTCAAATATTATGATTAAAATGTCTCCACGATCTGCTTTTGAAGAAATATCGTAGGATCGTGCATTCTATCAGTTTGCAGTTCTGGCGCCTCCGTCTCAACATACTGTACAGCGCGACGTATATTCACATGAAATGCAGAGGAACGGGACACTGTAGTTCATAAAAATTAATTATTTGCATGTGCTTTAAAGCCTTGCCGGTTAAACATGTCATTCGCTGCTGATGCGCTGTTCTAACGGGCGCTTTTCTGAGCGCAATAACGTTACACCCGCCGACGCGCATATGCACTAAAAGCCTGTCTAACAGCGCCTGTTACTGGACTAAGTTATCTTTCGAGTCTTATTGCTCTAATACTGTCAAATACACACAAGGTTTACATAAACAAAGTTGGTTATGTCTAAAGTGAAAGAACAGTAGAAAAAAAGAAGAAAAAAAATCTGCTTGTCAAATGCGTGTATATTAGACTCGTCGCGGGCAGATCTTAAAGTGACAGTAGCCCTAATAGTAAACATGCTGCCGCTTGTCCTTAAAGGGACAGTTACCCAAAAATAAAAATTATGTCATTATTTACTCACTCACTCTAATGCTGTTCCATACATGTATTAATTTATTTATTGTGCTGAACACAAAAGAAGATATTTTGAGGAGTGTGGCTAACCGGGCGGTTGCTGGTCCCCATTGACCATAGTAGGAAAAAAACTATTATGGAAGTCTATGGGGTACATCAACTGTTTGGTTACCCACATTCTTCCAAATAACTTTTATTTTTAACAGAAGAGGGAGACTTATTCGGGTTTGAAACGGCTTGAGAGAGTAGGCTAAATGATGACAATTAAAAATTTCCCTGTTAATAAAACAACAAAATACAATAGGGGGGGTCCTACAAGTCATTGTGCCCAGGGGCCTCTGAACTCTTAATCCGGCCCTGGGGAGAAGAATAGGGTAAAATGTAAAACTACTTACACAATGTGTATCTGATATGAATAAAACGTGTCGTCTTTTTATAATATAAAGGATTATTATTGCCGCTTTCTTAGACATCAGTGTGTATTTTACAAACTCAAAAAAAAAAGTTTTTTAGTACTTATGTGATTCTTAAATGTCTGAAACCTAAAATAAACATTATGTGGTTGAAAACACTGAATAGTTGTGATATATGACAAGCACTGAGCGCGTCTGTCTCTGGCTTAGCGCCAGCCAACGCGCCAAAGCACGTTTGAATTTAGCAGTTGATCACGTGATACACTGACCGTTCTAATCACACCGGTGTGATCGTACGCTCCAGGGACCAGCCAAGACTGATCACACCGGTGTGATCGTACGTGTAACACATTATCTTGTGAATAGCGCGCTCCGCCAGTAGGCGTGAACGTATTAAAGTTAATGAGCTCGTAATCAGCTCGACTGGAATCGCTCTCTCTTCATACAGATTACAGAAGCTGAGAATATTTGTTTTTTATATAAATTTCTTAATTTAAAAGATGCGATCTCAAGCTTTATGCCCGTGGGTATGTTTGCCTGTTTGACTGCAGTTTCGCGGAGTTACAGATCATTTTCGAACGCGTTTCAAATTGGAGTTCATTGACAGAGAGAGTGCAGAACTCGTATCATGTTAATTTTTCTTTATTTGGCAAAAAGCAAAACACATTATTTTTATTGTGAGTATACAGAAAACAGGATCGATTGATGTATAACACGAAAATGAAAGATCAAAATTAACAGAGCATTTTAAGTTTATTTTGCATTGCTAAAAAAAAACACGAGCAAAGCGCGGGAGCGCGTTTTTGGTCCCCAGAGGGTCAACTGTTGAACTTTTTAGAAAGGTTATGAGGGGATTCCAAGTTTCTTTAAAACAACCCGCGTAAAGTTGATAATTCCGCGAATAACTGCAATTGCAGCTTTCAAACAGAGATGGCGATAAAGAGGAAAAGCTATGGACTGCAGCTTTAATTAATAACAATTAATATATTACTTAATCTATTAACCATATAGAATATTTATTAGTTGCTGATGCAGAAATCATTAATTAATGGTTTAGTTCATTAACACATGATTATCTGTGCATTAGTTAAGCATGAATTAATGTATATCAGTGCACCCGTATTGCAAAGTGTTACCCCATGTGCATATAAATGTATGGATGCTTCTGAATGCGCTTTTGTATGTGTAAGTGTATGATTTGAGCATGTGTTTCAGTGAGTGTATTAAGAATGGTAGTAGCCTACTTACTTATGGCAGAATATTGGCTCTTTATATCTGAAACAGATTATATATAGGTTATAATGCTGAAATACTGCATGGTCACAATACATTACCCTATAATCCAGGAATAAGGAATTACTCTTACATTATCATTATTTTTGTTTTGTTTTTTCAGACTTTTTACTGGGAAAAGAAAAAAACGGCAAGCGCAACGCCCAAAAGAACATTTATTTTGATTAAAACGATTGACTGCCATTATAAAGTACTTGTAAACATAGGTTTAAATTTTAAGTAGGCTATATGTTGACACTCAATAAATACAGCACAAACAAATCTGACATGCTAACCAGGCTACTGATCCGTGTCAGTGATCGTTTTATTATATTATGAATGGTGTATGAACTGCTTGGTGTAGGATTTATAGAAATTAATTAAATAACTAAGACTAATGAGTAATGTAACCAATGTGAAGCAGAGTAGGCTATCCCGTTCATTTCTAGAATAACTGGTTATGTTTTAGAGCCATTTGCTCACAATGTTCTGATGGGTGCAGTTATCACACACAGTTGAAAAACTCTTACCTGTGTGAGGTGGAGGTGTAGACCAAATAAATAAGTCTGTGAGGAAACACAATAACAGATCATGAATGATGAAGTGAAACATATTATATTTTCTCAACTGAATTATCCGATTTAATACACAGATACACATAATACTGTCACAGTAGTTTGATTAGGTTTTGCAGTGATCTATACTGTAGTAAACATATATTATTGTATAGTTTATAAGGGTTGAATCTGACCCTATAAATACCCAGTAGACCAACAGAAAGACTGGGGTTAATTTTCAGGAGCTGTGTCATCATTACTTATTTTAATGTAACTCTTATCAACTAATGGACAAACCAAAATTGATAAAATATGAAAAATAGTGAGGATACTAGGATACGCAATGTCTCTTTCCCGCCTCTCAGGGAACTGATGTTTTGATAGTAAACAGAGAGGTTCCCTTTCGAGAGCGGTAAAGGTCCTTGCACACTGAGTCCGAAATTTTCGTTTGCGTTTTTCCGCATTCGTAAGCCTAAAAATTTGTCACGCACAGAAACCTTGCACACTGAGTCCGATGCGTATTTATTAAACCTTTGCGCAAAAAAATACAAAATGGATTCTTCAAGCAGTGAGGACGATTTTGTTGCCCTCTCTCCTCTAAAAAGAGAAACAGAAAGAGGAAATATTGGGTCCATCCAATTTTGAGATTGCGCAGAGAGGACGGAGAGTTTCACCTCTTTATCAAGGGAACGATTTTAGTTCACCCAAAAATGAAAATTCTGTCAGTAATTACTCTCACTCATGTTGTTCCCCGTAAGACTTTCGTTCATCTTCGGAACACAAATTAAATCTGAGAGCTGGATCACTCCTCCACAGGCTTCTATTGTAATTTAAACTTACCTGCCCAGAAAAGTTAGAAAAGACATCGTTAAAATAGTCCAAGTGACTACAGTGGCTCAAACTTAAGTTTATCAAGCGACGAGAATACAACTTTTTTCAACTATTCATTTTCTTCTCTGTGTGCCTCTGAGCAGTGTTGTGGGTAACGCGTTATAAAGTAACGCGTTAGAGTACTCTAATTACCTTTTTCGTGAAATGTGTAACTTAACGCGTTAGTTTTGTGCGTTAAGTAATCAGTAACTTCAAAATTTTTTAAAAAAAGTAATCCGTTATTTTAAAGGTAGGGTAGGTCAGAATTGTCTAAAAAAAACTTTTATTCAAATTTGTTTAAACTGTCTTTATATACCAATACATAATTAAAATGCAAGTACTCTGAAATAGAGAGTATACAAAACTGAGTGACTCTAGTGTATTTAATCTTCAATAAACACAGCTCATTAATTCCATTCACTCCCACCTAAAAACCGGTGCGCGACTGCGCGCACGTGGGCAGAGCCAATAATAGCGGCGGTAGTCATGGCGACGGAGAGTGACAGTCGCGCAAGCCAATCACTTGTTTCGTCCCGGTAGGAATTAATGAGCTGTGTATTTTGAAGATTAAATACACTAGAGTCACTCAATTTTTATACTCTCTTTTTCAAAGTACTTACATTTTAATTATGTATTGGTATATAAAGGAAAGGAAAATCCAGAATAAAAAAAATCTCCCCAGGATCAAGACAGTGTTTCTGCGCTTCAATACCCCACCACCCTCCAGCGAACCCGTGGAGAGGCTTTTCAGCCTCGGGAGTCTCGTTTAAATGCGCTTCATTAAGGCACACGCGCGCGGTCTCTTGCTCTCTCTCCCTCTCTGCTGTGCACGCAGTACACGGTTTGGAGCACAGTCTCTGTCTCGCGGGCGCGCTCGCTCTAGATTCCCGGGAGATTTTACCTAATTCGCAGGCATCAGTGAGCCGCTATCAATATGCGGGAGACTCCCGGACCTTCCGGTAGACTTGGGATGTCTGCATTTCTATACTGAAATAATATTGGCATTATAATTATTGATTTTTTTTATTGAAATAATAGCCCATCCGCGCATCTCTACTACCCGGGCTGGGAAGGTGTGAATTTTGATTAATATGTGAATTCTGTGATAATTAATAAATAAAACGCTATGTGGAATAGCCTATTGATGACTGTCTTTCCTGTTATTGTTATCCTGCAGTGTTAATTTAGTCGTATGACTGACGTTATTCATTGCCAGGAGTCACGACTTCTAGGTGCATTTAAAGGGGGCCGTGTCTGTCAATCAAGCTGCAGCATGTGTGAGGCGCTGCAAACGGCTTTTAATTTTTGGTAACGCATGAGTACTCTGACGCGTTACTTTTATGAATAGATAACGCTGTAACGTAACTGATTACTTTTAATTGATGGTAACGTTGTAACCTAATTAACTACTTTCCAAAGTAACTATACCCAACACTGCCTCTGAGTGAGTTCACGTAGTGTAACAGCGCAGTGCTTTGTGTTGTACATCACACGCATCACACATAAATAATACATTTTATTTATGGCGCCTTTCTAGACACTCAAGGTCACCTCACAACACATACTAGTACAATACATTTATAAATCCAAGAAATTGTAATAATTAAAATAATTCCAGAACATAAAATCAGGGTACATAACTAAAAACAAAGTTAAGAACGGATTGAACGTGTGATATGCCATCTTAAAGAGATGAGTTTTCAGGCAGGATTTAAAAATAGAGAGTGAGTCAATATTACGGATATCTGGTGGAAGAGAGTTCCAGAGACGAGGGGCTGAGCGACTGAAGGCTCTAAACCCCATGGTGGTCAAACGGGCAGAAGGTACCGTAAGATATATAGAAGAAGAGGACCTAAGAGTCCGGGTCCGTGCGGTAATATGAAGTAGGTCGGTGAGGTACAAAGGTGCAAGATTATGGATAGCCTTAAAGGTCAGAAGTAAAATCTTAAAATCAATACGGTATTTAACCGGGAGCCAGTGCAGCTGCTGAAGCACAGAAGTAATGTGGTTAATGAAAGGAGTTCGGGTGATAATTCGGGCAGTGGAGATCTGAACCATTTGAAGTTATGTAAAGTTTTGAAAGGAAGACCAACAAGAAGTGAATTGCAATAATCAATACGGGATGTGACCAGTGTATGAACGAGAATTGCTGTACTAGTGAGTGAGAGAGACGGTCTGAGGCGATTGATGTTACGTAAGTGATGCAGAACGAGTGACGTTATTAATGTGAGCTTGAAAAGAAAGTGTGCTATCTAGGATCACACCCAGACTCTTAACCTGAGGGGAAGGAGAAACTGTGGAATTATCAATAATAAGAGAAAAACTGTCAGATTTAGTCAGTGTGGTTTTAGTGCCAATGAGGAGAACCTCAGTTTTGTCACTGTTTAATTTCAGAAAATTTGCAAGAAAACCAGGAGTTGATTTCTATTAGGCAATCGGAAAGGGAACTGGGAGGGAGAGATGTGTTAGGTTTAGTGGACATGTAGAGCTGGGTGTCATCCGCATAGCAATGAAAACTAATGTTATATTTGCGAAAGATATGACCAAGTGGCAGCAAATAGATGATAAACAGAAGGGGCCCCAGGACAGAGCCCTGGGGAACACCAGAAGTGACAGGGGATAATTCGGATTTGAAATGTTTAAGCTGGATAAACTGAGTGCGGCCAGAAAGATATGATTTAAACCACTCCAAGGGTGTATCAGTGAAACCAATAGAGACTAATCTGTCAATGAGGATGTTATGAGAAATGGTGTCAAAAGCTGCACTTAAATCAAGGAGAATAAGTATAGTGAGTAGTCCAGAATCAGCTGCCATTAATAGATCATTGGTGATTTTCAACAGAGCTGTTTCTGTACTATTACAGGAACGAAAACCAGATTGAAATTGTTCATAAAGTTTATTGTCAGACATGTGTGCATTAACCTGATGTGCGTTTGTTTTTTCTAGAATTTTGGAAAGGAAGGGTAAATTAGAAATTGGTCGAAAGTTATTGACATTTTTGGGGTCGGCACCAGGTTTCTCTAGTATAGGAGTTATTGCAGCTGATTTTAAAGAGGAAGGAATAATACCAGAGATGAGAGAGGAATGTATAATATTAGTAATTCTAAAAGACAGAGAGGGTAAACAGGCTTTTACTAAAACGGTAGGAAGAGGATCTTGTGCACAAGTGGTTGGTTTCGATTTTCTAATAATGCCTAATACTTCAGCAGCAGAAGGAAGCGTAAAACTTGAAAATGAACAAGAAGGTGTTGTCAAAGAAGCTGAAAAAGATATACTGTGAGAAGTCTGGGTATTCAGTTGCTGATGAATCTTTTGTACTTTGGAATTAAAAAATGACATTAAAGAATTACAATAAGCAGATGAATAGATGAGACATAGTAGAGTCTGGTGCTCGTAATATGTTGTTGACCATGGAGAACAGGGTTCTGGAGTTACCTTCCCCTGCGCTGATTATATCTGCATAATAGTTGGATTTGGCCGTAGAAATAGAATCTTTATAATGGAGAATATGGTTTTTGTACATTTCTTGGTGCACAACAAGTCCAGTTTTCCTATAAAGTCGTTCCAGACGACGGCCCTTCGCCTTGAGTGTGCGTAGTTCTGATGTAAACCATGGGGCAGAATGAGTGAAGAAAACAGTGCGGGTTTTTAAAGGAGCCAAAGAATTTAAAATATTTTGTAGGCCTTCATTATAATGTGAAACCAGTTCATCAGGGTTAGCTAAGCAGTTTATACTGGGTAGGCAATCAATTTCAGTAAGGAGAGTGTTTAGATCAATGCCCTTAATATTTCTAAATGAAATGGCACGTGGCAGTTTTATTTTAGACAGTGTTAAGTTAACTTTAAAAGAGATTAACATATGATCCGAAATGGCAAGGTCTGCCGCAGTACAACCATACGGCGTAATACCAGAACAGCAAACCAAGTCCAACACATGTCCTTTAGAGTGAGTAGCAAAGTCAATATATTGCACTAGTCCAAAACTGTCCAGGCAAGATGTAAATTATCTTGTGTATGCATTAGTGGTATTGTCCATGTGTACATTAAAATCCCCCAGTAATATAACATTAGGGGAAAGTGAACAAATAAATGTAAGAAAAGTAGCAAATTCATTCATAAAATCAGTATTGGGCTTAGGTGGGCGATAAACCGTTGCTACTATAGTTGGAGTAGGGCCATTCAGTTGAAGAGCGATGGATTCAAATGAACCGAAAGAAGGCATAGAAACGGGTGAGATTTTCCACTTCTCACGATGTATTACGTGAATACGTGTTACGTGTATCCCCCTCTGCCCGAGTCACGTGGTTTACAGGTGTAAACAAACCCAGGGGGAGTAGATTCGTTGAGCTGTGAAAAGTCATGTAGTAGCAGTTTTTAATCTTTTATTTCTTATTTTGTTTTCTCAATGATAATATATGAATGCCATATGTTCTGTATTTTGAGCTTTATGTTGTAACGTTGATATAGCTTTATGTGGGACACTGAGAAGACCCCAGGCTAGGGAGGGGTTGAGGCCACCATGGGGGGTCCTCAGTTCCTGCCCCCTGGGGTGGGTGTTTAAAGAATGCTTTTGATGAGAACATTATAAGACTCCAGAAAAACAGCTATCTGGGTCTCACTCTGCTTTGCAAACTGGTCTGTAAGGGTGGGGGTTTCACCTCACCCTGCAGCTGGCCTGTGTGGCTAGAGTGGGAACTATTCTGCAGAATAAATGTATATTTTCTTTTAAATACAATTTGAATATTGACGTCTCTTTTGCCTGGGAATGCTGCGTTTGTTAAATATTGTTTTGCCACAACAGTCATTAAGTTGTTGCCATGTTTCAGTCAGACACATAAAATCAAACTTACGATCGCTTAGCAGATCCTGAAGAAGAGGACCCTTGTTTGTTAGAGAGCGGATGTTGAACAGTCCAAAGCTGACGTTGTTGTTGTCGTGCTGGACTTTGGCGTTGGCCGAGCCGGCTAGGCTGGCGATGACATTGTGGTCAACTTTTCATGTGGAGTTATTAGGAGGATGACGAGTAGTGGACCAGATGGATTGTATTGTTTTGGAGTCGTCGATGTGATAGTTTCGTCGAGATCCGCGGTGGATATACTTCCGACGAGTATGACGATAGGCATGAGGAGCACAATCCAGACAATGCTGCGCCGATGGTGGATCAAACAAGTGATAGCTTATCTGCATAAGTTCAGCTGCAGTGTACTGGAGTATCGCTTTCGTTGGCGCAAGGAGGAGAAACAGTGCCATCCAAAAGAGCACAGACCATACAAGCATCCCGTTGATCCACATTGTTGCCGGTGTTTAATGGAGGTAAGCCAAACAAGCAAAGAATAGTCCAAATTGTAAGGCAATGTAGGTAAATCAGACTATAACGTCAAGTGTTAGTTAATACAGCATGAGATTAGGCCAAAGTGCATTAGTTAAAAGAACCAAAACAATATAAAAGGGTCCAGAGAGCAGCGGCAGCCAACCGCGCCAGCGTACACTCTCAGGTACATGTATGACCAGCGTTGGCCAATAGTGAGCCTACCTGCTGACGTACAACACAGAAGCGCTGCGCTGTTACACTACGTGAACTCACTCAGAGGCACACACAGAAGAAAATTATTAGTTGAAAAAAGTCGTTTTTTTGTGTGTGTTTTTTGCGCACATAAAGTAGAAGCCTATGGAGGAGTGATCCAGCTCTCAGATTTAATCAAAAATATCTTAATTTGTGTTCCGAAGATTAACGAAAGTCTTACGGGGTTGGAACAACATGAGGGTGAGTAATTACTGACAGAATATGAATTTTTGGGTGAACTAACCCTTTACATTTTACCTCAGAATGTCAGTGGCTCAGTTTAATGCTTTGCTAGCGATACTGGAGCCACATATTAAAAAGAAGACATCCAATTTCCGTGAACCAATCGATCCTGAACAGAGACTGGCAGTCTGTCTAAGGTATGGACCAAGCGTGCCGCACAAGCCCTGAAAAGTGAAGCCAAAGCGTCTCGATTGCCCCCCGGGTGACTGGTCCTAATATAGGTCATAAACCCCGCCTCCCCGTTATTCAACGGGACGTGAGACCAAATAAACAATTAAATTACACTTCAAATATCTTTTTTCCAAAGGTGGTTTCTGTCATTTGCATCACGCTGATGTAAGGTCAAGTGTCTGTTTTTAAAATAAGTTTTTAGTTAGTTACGTGATGCTGTAAAAACGGTGGTGTAACGTCATGATTGACAGCTGTGATTGATTCTCTGAGCGAAGTAGTCACTGAAGCACCAAAAAACTTTCTCGGAGGAACTCAAACGGGATCTTCGGAGGACTGAGGAGATTGTATTTACTTTATTTGAACAAGCCTCTTGTCGTACTGCAATCAGCAGACATCAAAATTGGAGCAGAAAGGAGGAACGGAGCAGACATTGTGCATTGTGGAGGGAGAGTGCATTCTGCGAGAGTGAGGGCGGGCTGTTGATTTCACGGCTTTACTTCCTGCTCACTACTGCGCAGGTCTCGTCCCGAGATCGCTACTGCGCAGACTGAAATCCCAAGATGTCAGCGTAGGGCTGTTAAACGATTAATCGCGATTAATTGCATCCAAAATAAAAGTTTGTGTTTACATAATACATGTGTGTGTACGGTGTATAATTATTATATATATATATATATATATATATATATATATATATATATATATATATATATATATATATATATAAATACACACACATGCTTGTATATATTTAAGAAATATGTGTATAGCCTACTGTGTATAGATTTATATATAATTTATATTTATAAATATTATATATAAATACATTTTTCTGAAATATATACGTGCACGTGTGTGTATTTATATATACAAAATAATTATACACAGTACACACACATTTATTATGTAAACACAAACTTTTATTTTGGATACGATTAATCACGATTAATCGTTTCACAGCCTCGAGAAACTGGCTGCTTCAGTTCTCACCAATGGAAGAGAGCGAGGGGGCGTTGTCCATCTTTTTTACAGTCTATGGTATGGATGGACGCACGCACACACGCGGTCGGCGGAAGCGCTGGACAAACAGAGCCTTTCTGTATTTTGACGTTAGCTTGTACAGAGGCTCTTAATTGTCAAGAAAACTCTCAAAATGCTGGCTATGGATGCGAAAAATGCAATGTGTAAAGGCCCTTGCACACTGAGTCTGATATTCGCGTTTTAAATTAAATTAAATAAATGTTTTAATATAATTTATTAAAAAATTCAGGGAAGATTAGCATCACATGCTAATATATTGTTACCCTCTGTTTCGGCAGAGAAGAATATTGGTTACCCTCTGTTTCAGGCAGGGAAGATTAGCGTAAAGTGCTAGTAATTTGTGTTATCCTTTGCTCAGCCAAGGAAGGTTAACAATAGTTGATCTGTGTTAACAAGTGTACCCTCTGTTGATCAGAGAAGTTTTAGTGTTTTTGATTGTGTGGTAACAAAGAAACTCACAAAATGTTTAGAAAAAATGCTAGACTGATCCCCACAACTGAAAAAGGTGGTCTTGCTACTCCTTTGTGGTCAGATAGCGAATTCAAATCACTGTTAGGAGTACAAATGAACCTAATAGTAACTGAGAAAGTTAGAAAAGAACTAACTCTGAAATATGAGATTCATCCAGCCAAGGCTTGGACGGTATAGGTAGTGTAAAAAGGTACTAGGAGCAAGTATTCGCAAGAACAATGTGAAAGGCATTATTTTTTTATTTTTTTTAGATGGGACAGTGCATATTAATGAACGTACAATCGAAATTGACGTAAATACGACGGATTTAGCACAATGCTAGTTTCCATCCGTAGTCCCAGACATACAAAAAAAGCACAAACAACATACATAACTAATAAACATAAAGCTATACAAAACATTAAGAGTACCTATCGTAAATGCCTGTGCATAGACATCCCATGCTTATTACAGTATA
Source organism: Phoxinus phoxinus (assembly GCF_949152265.1). Classification (NCBI taxonomy): domain Eukaryota; kingdom Metazoa; phylum Chordata; class Actinopteri; order Cypriniformes; family Leuciscidae; genus Phoxinus; species Phoxinus phoxinus. Next base: position 4,250,251 of record NC_136877.1, on the reverse strand, counting down.
AAAATAAATAAATCTACTTGTTACTGTATAAAAATATAAATAAATCTACCTATCGAAATCTACCTTTTTATATGGTTCACATTTTATTATTATTATTCAGCCATCTTTTTAGCTGTTTCTTAAATGATACAAAGGTGGGGTTACCTCTAATTTCCGTGGGCATACTGTTCCAAGTTGTGCAGCCTTTAATAGAGGACATTTTGTGCAAACGTAGACTTTCTAAAAAGTACTTCACAGTCCCCCCGAGTAATTGACCTCGTACTAGTTTTACTATTTCTCTTTTTAATAAAATCCCCTAGGGGTGGTGGGGCCATTCCATTCAATGACCTATAGATAAGACAGCTACTTTTAAAAACTTTAAGATTTTCAAAACTTAGGAATTGATACTTCTCTAGAATTGAACAAAGGTGAAACGACTGTGGTTTTCTATCAAAAACCTTAACTGCTTTTTTATAAAGTTGATCAATGGGTTTTAATGCATTGACACTAGCAAATGACCAGACTGTGAAGCAATATTCAATGTGAGAAAAAAATCATACAATGGAGATTTGGCAGCCTCTGTTGTAATGAAAGACTAAAATTTGTTTGTAATTTTGTAAATTAAATTTTATAACTTTGGTTACCTTTTTTATGTGCTTTTTGAAATTGAGGTTTGAATCTAGTATAATCCCAAGGTACTTGAACTGGTCTACCAACTCCAATACCTTACCTCCCAAAAACACAGAAGATCTACTTCTTGTTGATAGTTTTTCAGTGGGCGTCTTACAATCAAATTCTATCGTTTTTGGCTTCACAGGTTTTTTTTTTTTTTGTGTAAACATCACACCAGTCTTTTTGGTATTAAGAATGAGACAAATGATTTAACCAGTTTTGAACTTTGGTTAGTGCATTTGTAAGAATTTGTAGCTATTATCTTTGCATCTTTACCATGTATGAAGATCACAGCGTCATCCGCATACATACATCTGCTGCCACAGAGAATTTGGTTTAACATTAGCAACACAACAGTCTCAGCTTAACTCAGAGCTAGAGAAACAGAACAAAGAGCTCCATGCTAGAGTATCCTCTTTGACTAAGAAATTAAACCGAAAAAAAAGCTGCAGAAAAAACTGAGGTGGAAGAAGTTAGTCAGCCTGATAACAATTATCCTGACATACAAGCTTTGTTTGAAACATATGTAGCCATCCAAAGAGTAACTGATGAGCCTGTAGATTCAGTAAAGGTACAGTATGTGGCGCTAGGAGAAGATCTCAGGGAATTGAGGGAACTGAAAGTATTCCAGTACAAACTGTTTCCAAAGCGCTAGGACCTAAAGATATAGAGAGACTATCCCAGAGCTTACCCTCAGCACGCATATTTTTTTCTGAATTTAGAAGAGCATTGTTTAGCAAAATGCGTCTCCACAACATGTCATTAGCAGAAGTCACTCAGCTGGTGTCACAAATTCGAACTGAATCTGAATTCAATAGTTTTGAGTCTGCTGTTACTTCTGAAATACAACATGCCAGTAAAGGCGATTTGAAGAATACCATGGGACCCAAAATATGTGTGCAAAGGAAAGAAGAAACTGTGAGTGACAGTCAGCCGTAACTTACAGTGGAATAGTTGATGATCCTGAAATTGTGCTAGATGACAAGTAGGGATCCCTAGTCCACATCTGGGCAGATGGCCTTGTAGCCGAGTACAGAAGAGCCTTGCCATTCCTAGATCTAACTTGGTCTAACAGAACTCTCAGAAGTAACCTAGACAGGTTAGCTACATGGGAAAGAGATGCTTATGTTAAGGCCAAAGTGAGAGTAGCAGCAGCTACGTTTAACACAACGAAACAAGACAATATATGGCCTAAAAGAGAAAGTAAATGCAACTACTGTGGAAAATTAGGACATTGGGAGAAAGAGTGTAGGAATAAGTTGCAAGATAGTAAAATTATTATTCTCTCAAAAATAGGGTCTAAAGGGTAATCTAAAGGGTAACTGACTCTTAGGTAGTCCTTTAAAAAAAAAAAAAAAATTGGATGAAAACTGCCTAAGAGTCAGTTCTACAGATTGAGGAGGATTTGTTATTCTCATTCCGACTTTATTGAGAAATCTAAAATCATGAAAAATAAATGTTTGAATAGAGGTTACCCTTTAGATTGGGTTGATGAAGCATTTAATACAGCTTTTAAAAAGACACGGTCTGAACTGTTACAAAAGAAGACCAAAAAAATCAAGAAAGTATTATTTTTCTTGTATTACAACACATTCACCTAAGTCCTACATGATAAAATCAATTTTTAAAAAACACTGGCATTTGTTGTCTTCTGATCCGGAGTTGAGCGATATTTTTAGACATCCTCCTTTGATTGTATACAAACGCGCTAGGAATTTAAAAGACAGCTTGGTACATGCTCGTTTTCAGAATGCTAGTCCTCGTGAATCTCAGAGTTTACTCAGTCCTATACAGAAGGGCAACTATCGTTGTGGGAATTGCGCTCAGTGTAATAATACTTTTAAAACATAATTTTTTTGTCACCCTAGAACTGGCAAAAAATATAGTATTAAATCTGTGATTACTTGTGTTTCCACTCATGGGGTTTATTTGATTCGTTGTCCTTGTGGTATTGGCTATGTGGGGAAAACGTCACGTCAATTGAAACAAAGAATTAGTGAACATAAGAGTTCGATCAGAAGAAAAGATATGAATTATCCAGTTGCGGCACATTTTTTAACTTTGAATCACGATGTTACCTCTTTACGGTTTTGTGGGATTGAAAAAGTGGCTTTGCCACCTAGAGGTGGTGACATTGAATTACTCCTACAGAGACGTGAATTGTTTTGGATTTACACCCTTCAAACTTTATCACCTAGGGGTATGAATGATGAAGCATTATTTAATGTAATGTTATAGCGATTTTGAAATTGTTTTGAATGACGTGTTGTTTCTACTATGTATTTACAATGAGTTTGAGTGGCTAGGGAGCCTGACTGTTGCAACTGTTTAGAATTACAATTTAATGCTGTTTGATGACGACGTGTTGATTGTGTTTTAGATGATCTTGTTAACCTAGAGGGGGATCTTTACTGATTGTTGTAACTATCACTATTTGTAACTGTTTGTGATGTGGTGCTAATTATGTACTTCCAATGAGCTTAATTGTTTACAGATGGAGCTCTGTTAATTGGTCATTTGTTTATCTGGCTGCGTTTACACATGGCATTAACATGCGATCACCGTGATCCGATCAAACAGATCAGATCATTAGGCATTCAGGACATCGTGCGTTTACATTTGTTCATATTAAGTAGCCTCTGTATCTGGATAACTGATCGGATTTCTGTTTCCTGCACAATATTTAAAGCCACACCGCGGAACTTTTGCGGAACTTTCACGTCTAGTGCCCCTAGAGGCCACAAGCGCCGCAGCACTGTCGCAAAAGTCTAGAAGACATCCACTTAATAAATGGACGGCCGTAAAGCGATACGTTCTCCAGGTCACATGACCTGTCCAACGACGGTCCGTCTTCTCCAAACTTACATAGGGGGTATTTCAAGAGGGCAGCCCCGCTTGGAGCATTAATAGTGTCAAACACTGTATATTGGCCTGAGGAATCATTTTAAATAACTCGTATGTGTCAACTCTTTAGGTCACAAAGTCCACGGTGTGGCTTTAAATTAGGTCTGTAGCACGACACCAATATAAGAAAAGTTTATAAAAATGAAGCAATGTCCCAATTGCTTTCACTCACTCACTTTAGTTTCCTGTGCAATCTCCATCCTTAAATCAAATTATGTTTTTTAAATGAAGGAATACTTCCAGAGTTGATCATACAAAAATAGCCATGGTTCAGTCACATCATCGATCATCTGGGTTTAAGCTTATAGCATGCAATGACTATATTAACAGAAATGGGAGATTAATAAACATGCTGAAACAATAAAAACATTCAACATTTAAAACATAATTTTTTAAAAGTTTATTCCCATTATTCCTTTGGCAAAGCAGCGCACGCTCTTCATTAAGATCTCATGACTCACAGCTGTGATTGTACAGGTGATTGCCTCTTCAGATAATGTTGCACAATTAAAATGAAAAATGACACACACAGTGTCATGTAAGTCTAAATAAACTGTTATAAATATTGACGTTTATTGTAAGGTTCAAATAAATTTTATTTATTGTCTAAACTGCGTCTGGCCATTATTTTCTGACAGCCACGTGGGGAGACTGGGCGGGGATTTAAATGACGTCCACCTGTGAATGCAGACACGATGGCTGGATTGCGTTTACATTACACTGAGATCCGATCACAATGCGTCCTCAACTACCTCCGAAACTGGACACGCTGATCGGATAACATTCCGATCAGAAGCGCGTTTACACTCGTCTTTTCAATGTGTATGTGGACAACATCCAGATACAGGTCGCATGTTAATGCCAAGTGTAAACGCAGCCAGAATGACTTTACTTATCTTTTCCTTCAAAAACTTTAATTTTGTATTTAAGCAGTGCAGCTACTTCTGAACATTACATTTGTCCTAAGTAGCATGAGATTTCGACCAGTCAGGAGTAGCCTATAACAAATAAGTTCCTGCAACAACACATCCCATCTGCACCAGGAGCTGTGACAGCTGTTGAAGGTCAGAGGTGACAGGTTAACACTTTGAGGTTCGTATGACTTTCTCATTAAATATAAAAATGTTTTTAATGTTAGATAACTAATAACTAGCTAGCTAGTAACTAGTTAGCTTCATTATAACTAGGTCGCTAGTAACTAGTTAGCTTCATCATAACTAGCTAGTGATTAGCTAGCATCATTTTTATTGAAGCAAGCACATAGCCTACATGTTGCTAGTTAGTTAGTTAGCTTCATTATTTGATAGATTTTTACTTTTGCGAATGCTTGTTAATTCTCATATTATCTATCGTATGATGTTAAAGCAACTTAATTTCTTTTTTCAGATTAGCCATAATGGAATGCCGTGACTGGAGTTTATGCTTCCTATGTCAGTCCGCCCTAAAGATTAAAAAAACATTAGATCCCTCTTCATCATTCAAACTGAGAAACAATCCTGAAAGATTGCAATCATGTTACAAAGAAGCTTTAGATAACTTCCAGGAGCTGAAGGCATTAGGGGATCTTTAGTTTATAGTGGACATAAGTGGTGGTAGTCAGGATGTAGTTCAGCTGATGATTCAAAATCCTATGGTGTGGCACAAAAGCTGCAGAAATTTGATTGATAAACAAAGTTGAGAGAGCAAGAAAAAGAAAAAAGCATGAAGAGTCTGTGAGCCCAGTAAAAACACGGCGCATGAGTGACAAGTCCACCACACTCGCTTTACCCAGACCCTCAACATCATCATGTGAACCATTCGATAAACCGTGTCTCTTCTGTGGTGAAGTGGGCAAAAAAAGGAACTGATGAGGTCTGCCACACAGCATTCAACAGCACTTCTCTTCAGACAGCCAACAGACTGAGAATGAATCGAGGAAGTGAAATCGACTGAAATGAGGAAGAAGAATGTGAAATCCTTGACCACCTCACTACACAACCATGAATCTGAATGTTTCACTGCCAACCGATGAAGTCTTGTATGTTCCTGCCCTGAATACCAATAGTCATCCTCATCCAGCCTCCTGTCCTCTCATCAATATACTGTAATTGAAGAAGGCTACCAGCGGTTAGAGAGAGTCAGAAACATTCTCGTGAAAGAGAACCTTGAAGCCGGAGAATGGATCTCATGGGCTGCATATGCCAGCATCACAGAGGCTACTTCACCTTCCCCATCCAAATCATACATGTTGCCTACTTATAAACTGTGAACATAGTTATGAACTTGTTGTCTCACTGATCAGTTCCTTTGCACATATTAATACCCATAATACACATATTCAACACGTTAAGTTGTTATTTATTAAATTATTATTAAGCTGTGAATGGACTGTGTTTTGGCATGCGTTTTTTTATAAAAAAAATTGCATACTTCACTTCCAATTGGTAAGGACAACATTAGTTTTTTAGTCTTGGAACCTATTTTATTGGACTCCTTGATGCCAAAAATTTACACGTTGATACCAAATTTGTAGGTATGGATATGGGCCTTTCAAGTATGGTCGGTACAAAATGTGATCTGACTTGTGTCTAAATGTATTTCTATGGCCCTAAGGTACTTCCATACCAAATGGGTCCTTTGCATCCTGACTTTGAAGTCAAAAGTCACTTAACCTCCATACTATTAGGTGTCTTGCTCATGGACACCTTGACACTTGGTCAGGTGGATCCAGGGATAAAACCACCAAGCTTACGGTTTATAAACAACCTACATGAACCACTGAGCCACTGCCGCCCTTCGTTTCTCCTCTTGGTGCGGATCTTTTGGGCAGGAGTGAATAAAGGTGTGTATTACCGGAATACAGATATGTATGTATTCCGGTAATACACATCTGTATTCCGGTAATACAAACCTCTATTCACACCTGCCCAAAAGATCCGCACCAAGAGGAGAAACGAACTTGAGTTCGATTCAATCAAACCAAACAAGACAGGTGTGAATACACCCTAAGTTTCAGCTGCAGACTAATAACAAACACATAAATGCTAGTGATGGGGACGAGACCGCCTATGCCGAGTCCGAGTCGAGACCGAGTCTTTGAAGGGTCGAGACCGAGTCCGTTGTTTTTCAAATACAGTCGAGTCTGAGTCAAGACCGAGTCTTTGAGGAAGCAAGTCCGCGTCGAGATTTTGTGATTTTTCATGATTTAATATCACCCCAGTTAATAATCAACAGTTAGGCCTACAGACTAAGCTAGATTGGGAATTGTTTAGAGGAACAGTCTTAATGTCTTAATATGGACTAAGCTTTTACTATCATTAAAAAAATCCCTACCACATGCATCATCTTCTGCCAATTTTTCTAAACTGCTTCAACAGTGCTGCTCTGTCATCACCCTGACTTTTTAAATCATAGTTAGGACATGCAGAGCAAATAAAAAATTGCTCATCTTGCCTCCGCTCACACCAGGCAGCAACTGAAGAAGACACTGACCGGCAGCAGACTCTGACGGCAGTATGCATTGCACCATGGGATGTCATTTTCAAATAATGCCCGTCAACATTGGATTTTATTACTATTGTTGTTATGTGTTTTGTTATGTGTTATTATTATTGTTGTGTGTTTTTTTATATGAACATAAAAAAATGCGTTGGACAAAAAACTTGAGGACTCGGTCTGAAATTACGAGTCCTTCTCCTCCCACTGTGGTCCGAGACCAAGTCAAGACCGAGTCTTTGAAGGGTCGAGTCCGAGTCAAGACCGAGTCTTTGAAGGAACGAGTCCGAGACGAGTCCGAGAAAGCAGAAATCGGTCTCGAGACCCACTCGAGTAACTACATCACTAATAAATGCAAACAATGAAATATGATGGTGTGTACTCTTTATAATTATTGGGGAGATAATTTCAGATTGTCGGACCGCTTGAGCTAAGGGTTCCAAGTATAAGGCAAACGTTCCGGGTTACTTGACTGTAACCCTGTTCCCTAAAAAAGTGGAACGAGATGCTGCGCAGCTTAGCGCATTGGGAACGTCTTTAATCGTGACCTGCTGTGAATATTGTGTGTAAACACGTCGATGGAATCGACCGGAAGTAATATAGCCTCGGATGGTGACGTCATCAGCGTGCACCCTTCGACACGAGGCTATAATTAGATGAGCCGCAGGTGCATCGTCAGGATATTTTGTCTGAAGAGCAGTCCTGGGACATCATCAGCATGGCAATGCAGCGCAGCATCTCGTTCCTCTTTTTCAGGGAACAGGGTTACAGTCAAGTAACCCGGAACGTTCCGTTTCAAAAGCTACAATCGATGCTGCGCTGCTTAGCGCATTGGGAATGAGAATGCCCACGCCACCGTACTTGAAGGTGTCTGGACTACTCCTGCTTAACCCTCTGGGGACCAAAAACGCGCTGGCGCGTTTTCCTCAGTTTTTTTCACATAGCAGCAAAATAGACCCATCCCACAAAACCAATAAAAAGTTTGAGACCTATCTGCAGTTTCAATGTGCTTTTATTAAGTGTAATATTGTATGGTGATTGCATCTACACCTGCACCAGCTGGGTGGTCAAGTGGCCCTGTCTGAGGGTCATCATGATGGTTATTTTGTACTGTACCAAATTGAACTTGCTTTCCTCAAAGTGCTGACTCAACACAGACTCACAGAAAGTAGATCATTGTTATATCTGTTAATGTTACTATTAATTTAAAGATTCATCTCACAGAAAATAATAATTTCACATGTTCACATCATCTATACCTGAACATTAAGGGTGAAAGAACTTTCTATTAACATAACCTGCCTAATGTTCCAGAGAAGTGGAGATTGCAACATGTTGTGCAGGCTATTGCTCCAATCACTCTAGGGAATTCATAAGATTAACCGAATAATAATAAAAAAATATTTAAAATAATTCTTAACATGTACTGTAGTACATTTGTGAAATTAGCTTTTTGAAAAAAAACATAATAATTGTTCATGTGATGTCACCCTATCAATATATATCTTACCCACAATTTTATAAAAGCCCTCTTTTATGGACATGGTCGATATATGTCCGGGGAACATTAAAAATGAAACTATTAGGCCTACTCCTGCCGAGCGAGGACCACCTTGCGAATAGTTCGACAAACCCCTAGATTCTGTGCATCACCGATCGTGCAGGTATGTACCACTTGCAAAAAAACGCAACACAATACCATTTGCGGTACAGTAATGAATTCGACGTGTTAAATTCTTTATGTGCGGCTCAAGAAGTTCGCAAAAATAAGATATTCCTTCCGCAGAAAATCTGTATCTTTTATACCTATCAGGAAAGGCAAGGGGATTTTGTCCGGCTAAAAACTCTTTCTCTACGATGTGCTCGTCTAACAATTTGCGCTGAGATGTCCACAGGATTTGGAAGAAAATGTAAAGCCATTGCAACAGACATTGGGAATTAGTTACGTCACCTATATGTTTCTTTGCTCACAGCTGATTGGTCAAACTTCAGTCTGAGATCTCGAATCCAGAACTTAACCTGCCCCGGAGCAGGCTAGCCGTGCAGCGTAAGATACCATGGCAACGAACACCGATTAAAGCCGAGCTACTTTCATAGTACCTAAAACCCAGGGTTGGCGGAAACTAAGCTGAAACATAGCTGGCTAGCCACCTAAACCGGCTTCATGGTACAGGCCCCAGGGAACAGGGCAAGAAATCCGAAAACCATAAGACATGAAAACCATTCGGAATTGCAGTGTGACACTAAACCAAGACTTCGCAGGAAATTAATGTGAAAACCACATGTTTGTGACAATGACAATAGTCCGGGGTGGAGTTCCCTCTGGTGGCTCTCAAGGGCACTCCAGCTGGTAACAGTTACAGTACAACTTAGAAAATTAAACCATTTGAGTCTACCATCAAACCACCCCCGCCCTTCCCATCACCATTTGGAGAAACATAACCATAGTTCCATTAAACTATGGTGGATCAAACCAAAAACAAACCTTGATCTGCCAAACCCCCCAAAATGATCACACGTGGGGTAATCAAAAGAGTTGAAGAGCCAACAAACTGGGTGAATTCCATGGTGTGTGTAAAGAAAAAAAAAAATGGAGAGTTAAGAGTGTGCATGGATCCAAAAGATCTAAATGACAACATAAAGCGTGAACACTATCAGATACCAAATAGTGAAGAAATAATGAGTGAAATGACAGTTGCCAAGTACATCATAAAGCTTGATGCTTCGCAAGGATTTTGCCAAATACGTCTGGAAGAAGACAGTTCAAAGTACTGCATCTCAAAGAACCAAGATCAAAGAACCAATGATGATACCAGACTTACCAACATCAGCCTGGGAGAAAGTTGGAATGTATCTCCATCTGAAAGGTAATAATTATTTAGTGGTGATTTATTATTACTCAAACTATACTTAATTAGCCTTACTTTCTAACATGTCCACAAAATGTGTGATAACACATTCAAAGTGACATGGAATACCACCATACTGTCATGAGTGACAATGGTCCATGCTTCAGAAGCAAAGAGTGTCAAGATCTTTCAGTGCAATATGACTTCTAGCATGTAACCTCAAGTCCAGAATATGCTCAGTCAAATGGCAAGGCTGAGAAAGGTGTTCATATTCTCAAGCAACTTCTGAAGAAACCTGGGGAGAGTGAGTCTGATCCGTTCCTCGCTTTGCTCAACTACAGAACATCTCCATTGGAATGTGGTATGGCTCCAGCTGAAATGCTGATGATTTGAAAACTTCGTACTACATTGCCGTTTGGTCCACAGAAAAGAAGACGTGAAATTGAAGCAGAAGTTCAACCAACTGAAAGAAAAGCAGAAGTTCTACTATGACAGAGCTGCAAAATATTTTGCAACCATTGATGATGGATGATGTTGTGAGAATCAGAAATGATGAGAACTGGAGCAAGAAAGCTGTAGTCATCCAAGAGGTAGCTCCGAGATCTTTTCAGGTGAAAACAGATGATGGACAAATTCTCAGAAGAAACAGACGTGATTTGTTAAAGACTGAGAAAGAGTCACAAGTCTTGAATCAAAACAATCCTGAATCTGAGTCAACTGAATTGTCTGCAAAGGATGCATGTGACACCAGGGGCGGTTTCCTCATTAGGGAGATTGTGCGAAGCACCACCAAAGTGTGTGAAAGGGACGGATTTTTTCAATCCCATTCACATTAACCACAGAGTTACACTAACCGTCACTGTTGTTCTGCCTCTGGATATAGTCCAATAAGCGTCAAGTCTCGTTCTGTGGAGTACCGCCTCTTTTTGGGCGATTTCACTCTGGCCGAGAATCGCCCTGAGTGTTCCCATAGACTTCCATACAAAGATTTGTTTTTTCGAACTGCAATGCATTCTCTATGGGTTCCGGGAGGGCTCGCACTAATGTGCTTACGTCATCATACGTAACCTTAACTTGTGCAGCGATTGGTGGGAACAAATACACCTATATTACAGTTTTTCTCAAATGCTAAAACACAAAAGCCAATCCTCTAAACCAAATGACCAGTTGTCTAAACACATTTACTAAATCTATCCATCATTTTCCAATATCATAAACACATTTCACATGAAGACACAATTCACAAAACACAATCGTCCGTTCTCATAAATCTTAACATGGCGACAGTGGCTCAGTGGTTCATGTAGGTTGTCTACAAATCGGTAGGTTGGTGGTTCAATCCCCGGTTCCACCTGACCAAGTGTCGATGTGTCCATGAGCAACACACCGAACCCCAGCTGCTCCCGACGAGCTGGATGGCGCCTTGCATGGCTGACACCACCGTCGGTGTATGAATGGGTAAATGTGAGGCAATGTGTAAAGCACTATTGGGACTGTGAAAGTGCTATATAAATGCAGTCCATTTAACACATTTTTCCTTGCTAAAACACAAGTTGCAAAAGAACTCTGCTCATATTCTCAAATGAAAGCTCATGTGATGCAAAATGCTTGCCACAGTCAGCAATATTTGAACACAATGAACACACCTGGCGTCATTCATTTCACACAACGACTCAAAATTGAAGACACTTGTTGCTAATGCTGTGACCACATGTATAAAAGCAAGTTCAGAGTGCACAGTTTGCTGAAGATTCCAAACAAACACAATGGATGAAGGCAGAGTCAGGGGAAGAGGAATTTGAGTCAGAGGAGGGAGAAGAGCTGGCCATGGAAGAAGAGGAGCAGGCCAACAAGGAAGAGGAGAAGGAGGCCAACAAGGGAGAGGAGAAGGAGGCCAACAAGGGAGAGGAGAAGGAGGCCAACAAGGGAGAGGAGAAGGAGGCCAACAAGGGAGAGGAGAAGGAGGCCAACAAGGGAGAGGAGAAGGAGGCCAACAAGGGAGAGGAGAAGGAGGCCAACAAGGGAGAGGAGAAGGAGGCCAACAAGGGAGAGGAGAAGGCCAACAAGAGAGAGGAGGAGGCCAACAAGGGAGAGGAGAAGGCCAACAAGGGAGAGGAGCAGGCCAACAAGGGAGAGGAGAAGGCCAACAAGAGAAAGGAGGAGGCCAACAAGGGAGAGGAGAAGGCCAACAAGGGAGAGGAGGAGGATGCCAACAAGGGAGAGGAGGAGGATGCCAACAAGGGAGAGGAGGAGGATGCCAACAATGGAGAGGAGGAGGATGCCAACAAGGGAGAGGAGGAGGATGCCAACAAGGGAGAGGAGGAGGATGCCAACAAGGGAGAGGAGCAGGCCAACAAGGGAGGGGAGGAGGCCAACAAGGGAGAGGAGGAGGCCAACAAGGGAGAGGAGGAGGAGGCCAACAAGGGAGAGGAGGTGGAGGCCAACAAGGGAGAGGAGGAGGATGCCAACAAGGGAGAGGAGGAGGATGCCAACAAGGGAGAGGAGAAGGCTGCCAACAAGGGAGAGGAGAAGGCCAACAAGGGAGAGGAGAAGGCCAACAAGGGAGAGGAGAAGGTCCAGGAGGGAGAGCAAGACAACCTTGCACCATTATTACGGACGAGATGCGAGCAACAGTCATTGACTATGTCATTGTCCATGGCATGACAATGGCTGAAGCAGGACTAAGAGTCCATCCAAACCTGAGTAGGTTCACCGTCCACCATTATCAGGGCATTCAGACAACACAACAGGTATTGTACTCTATTGCTTTCTTTGTCACAATACAATTTTACAAGCCTGTGAAAGTAGTCTATTGGTTTCAAATCAGTTGTTACTGTATTGTAAAACATATCAATTAACAACATGTTTCTTTCTTTAGAGTTGAAAGAATGCCACATAGAGGTGGGAGGGTTGCCATATTTACAGTGGCACAAGAAACCCTCATTGTGGATATGGTTCGTGAGAACAACCTCATCAGACTCCGATCATTGCAGATAATGTCATCTTTGAGAGCATTGATGATGTCAGCTTGGCCACAATAGACCGAGTTCTCCGGCGCCAAAAGATGCTGATGAAACAGGTCTATAGGCCAACAAGGGGAGCGCAACCCTTTGAGCGCAACTCTGCGCGACACAAAGACCTACGTTACGAGCATATGCAAGTAAGTATACATCCATGTTCACAGTACAGTTAGTGGACATACTGTGTTGCTCAGTGGCCTATATTACTTCTGGACAATACTGTGCTACCTGATTGACTGTTGTTCTGAACACCTGTGCACTTTCACATTTTCACAGAGGATATTACAGTTGGACGCAATGGCCAGACCTCATGAGTACCTCATCCTGGATGAGGCTGGCTTCAACCTGCAGAAATGAAGGTAAAGAGGCCGTAACATCATTGGCCAAAGAGCCATCACTGAGGTTCCTGGCCAACAGGGTAATTGTACTCTTTTTGCGGCCATGGGTTTGGAGGGGCTTGTCCACCGGCGTGCTGTCCTTGGGTCTTACAACACCCAACATCTCCTCACCTTCCTAGAGGAGCTAAAAGACATCCTCCTGGACCGCCAACAACACCATCCTGGGCCCGCACATCACATTTATGTGATCATTTGGGACAATGTACGCTTCCACAGAACAAACCAAATCAGAGAGTGGTTCACCACCAACAGTAACCACTTTTTAAATGTCTGTCTGCCACCCTACTCCCCTTTCCTGAACCCTAGAGGAGTTCTTCTCATCGTGGAGATGGAAGGTTTATGACAGACAACCATACACTAGAGAAAACCTCTTAAGGGCAATGGAGCTGGCCTGTGTTGACATCCATCCTTGGAAGGCCTCCACTGGGATTCGCCATTCCAGGGCGTTTTTCCCGCGGTGCCTGACAAGAGACTGTTTCTGTTTCTGTTTGTTTTATTTATATAGCACTGTTAAAACACAACCCAGGTTGAACCAAAGTGCTTTACAGATTCCAATAAAGGATAAAAATAATGACATACCTAGACCAGTCAATACATAACATATAAAATATCACATCTACTCATTATAGGCTAACGACATCAGATGTGATTTACACAAATGCTTAAAAATCGAAAGCGATTTTGCAGACCTGATAGGCAACGGCAGCTCATTCCATTGTCTCGGCCCTGTTACCGCAAACGCCCGATCACCCTTATGAAGGCGTTTTGTTCTAGGTACTATCAGTAGTTCCTGATTCTCTGAGCGTAATGTTCTGGAGGGGGTATACACAGTTAAGAGATTCGCCAAATATGGTGGGGCCTGATTATTTAGCGATTTATATACAAACAGTAACATTTTGTATCTTATTCTGTACTGCACTGGAAGCCAATTTAAAGACTCCAGTGCAGGTGTGATCGACTCATATTTCTTTATTTTCATTAAAAGCCTCCCCGCCAATATAGAGACAATATAGCCTGCGATGTGGATGAGGTGATGTGGCCCGATGCAGCTCAGCGACATGATGCCGCACAGTGATTGTGGTTTGTGTGGTGTGAATAAAGTAAATATAAAAACTTCACACCCTGATTATGTTTTCAAGAGTACTGTTGTGTGCAATGTATTCTGGTTTTGCATTGAGTTGTGTTACAGTAGTGTACATGCAGAATTTACTATAGATTTATACTCTTCATATGAAACTCACAAATCTAAATGCCTAATCCTCTGCAGAGATCTAAGAAGATCAATTACTGTAAATTTTCTAAAAATATGCATTGGCAGTTATGAAACAAAGAACCTTCTCACAAATTGAGCACTGTTGTCAATTGTTTTGCTGTAGTATGTAATGACGTGTATAGTGTTTACCTTTTTGAAAGCTTCGAGCTGCTCTTTTGGTGTGAAAGTTTGAGTTTTGAAGTGAGAAGGTTTTGAAAAGGGTGTTGTGTTTAGACATTAGGAAACATGGAGGAAACGTTTGTGAAATGTGTTTTAGCATTTGAGAAAAACTAATACTCTTTAAGCTGTAGTGACACCCAATACATTTCTCAGTGCATAACTTACATTTCACGGACATATTCTCCATCTGTAAATGTTAGAAAATCAAGCAAATATTTCAATTTTTCTGTCAGGAGTGGATGGGCCATCTGAAAGCTAAACTTACATGTACATGAACAAGCGCCACCGTGTGCATGCGCGCCACACAGATGGAGCACAATAGAATAGGAGTGCTATAATTCTGACTGTAACGCTTTAGATTACAGCCCGGAAAGTACTGCGTAATTAAAACGAAATTACAGTGTAACTTTCGGTAATTACAGTGTACCTATAAAGTACGTACGTGTAAGTATATAGGGGAACAATGTAACGTTTTGGAATAAAGGGGCAATAACCAGGAAAAATATATATATATTTAGGCAAATTATTTATACTGTAAGTATTTTAGAACTAGGGGGTACTTATACTGTAATACAATCTTACTTTTGGGAGCAATTTAGCGAGTAGGCTACATACACTGCACCTTTTTGTAATAATAGTGTATACAAATACATAAAGGCTTTTTTCAAATTGCGGGGTAGCCTATATATCAGTGCATTTATAAAGTAGGGTAATTTGTTTTTATTGCAAAGGTGCACTGATTAAGTTGTTTCAAGGCAAGTAAAATATTGCATTTTTTTTTTTTAAATGCTGGGGAAATATACTCTTGTTTCATGTAGTTACAGGTGTGGTGGAAGTTTTATGATATTCATTGATCTTTAGTAAAATATAGATGATTCAAAGAATGTCATATGTGTGTCTCTCACTTGTAGTGAGAGAAGATTCTTTTTATGTACTTGGGAAGGCAGAAGGGAGAGACACTCCAGAGAACAGACGAACAAGGACCTCTGACCTAGATGTCAGAAGGCCATTTGGTGAAGGAGGGCTTAGTCTATGGAAAACTACTGGTAGGAAGGCTCTGCGGAGAAGGCCTTGAAACTTATAGATAAAAGCTGGTTCAGTCTGTCTGGGGGGGTGTCACTCTTCTGCACAGGGTAACAGCTGTGTATTAGACTGCTCCTATTCTTGCAAGAATAAATACTTTTAATTTATAATTTGACTCTGAGTCTCCCTTACGCAGTGATGTTTGTTTGATGAATTTTTGCCACAACACAGGATAAGTATGACATTGCGGGCCGTAAATTAAAGTGGTGCTTCTTACCCTCTTGTTTCATGTAGTTACAGGGTAAGTATGACATTGCGGGCTGTAATTTAAAGTGGTGCTTCTTACCCTTTTGTTTCATGTAGTTACAGGGTAAGTATGACATTGCGGGCCGTAAATTAAAGTGGTGCTTCTTACCCTCTTGTTTCATGTAGTTACAGGGTAAGTATGACATTGCGGGCTGTAATTTAAAGTGGTGCTTCTTACCCTTTTGTTTCATGTAGTTACAGGGTAAGTATGACATTGCGGGCTGTAATTTAAAGTGGTGCTTCTTACCCTTTTGTTTCATGTAGTTACAGTGTAAGTATGACATTGCGGGCCGTAAATTAAAGTGGTGCTTCTTACCCTTATTTGAAAAACAACTTATTTCAAAACGGATTTACAACACTTTGTTTCTCTTGCTTGGTTTCCTCCTCCTCTTGTTCCTCTTCTTCTTTTTCTTTCTTTCCACTGATAAATCTTAAGGAATCCCATGTCTCTTGCTATTCTGTGTGTTAAAAGAAAATACAGTACAGAAATGTCCTCACCATTTACTCATCTTTTACCCTCATGTCATCCGAGATATATATGAATTTCCTTCTTCAGATTAACACAAACAATTTTTTTTAGAAAAATATATAATCTCTGTGAATGCATAATGCAAGCTCATGTGTTCCTAAAAGTTGACATCAAACAGCACATACAGCAATAACTAAAGTAATCCACTAAAGTAAGTAAACTAAAGAACAGAGACGGCAGTTCTCGCGCGAGTTTCACATCTAACTCCCGCGAGAACGTAATGAACGCGTGAAGCTTCACCAAACACGAAGCCAAGCCGACTCTCATGCACTCGCTGGTGACAGTTGGTCGGTAGCGATAAGATGAGTAAATAATGAGAACATTTCTGGGTGTACTGTATTTTCTTTTAATACATAATACAGAATAGCAAAAGACTCATTCTTAAGGTTAGGCTAATCAGTGGAATGATAGAAAAAGAAGAAGAGGAACAAGAGGAGGAAGCCATGCAAGAGGAGGAGGAGGAAGTAGGAAGCCATGCAAAAACGTATACTTTCTGTCAGGACTTTAGTATTTGAAATGAAAAGTTGATTTAAAAAAAAGGAATAAAGAATAATAAGTGTAATATGTTGTAAATCTTTTTTGAAATAAGTTGTTTTTCAAATAAAGTTTTCCAAGTGATATCAGATTGTGTGTTTACATGTGTTTTTATTGTACTTACCCTGTAAATACATGAAACAAGAGGGTAAGAAGCACCACTTTAATTTACGGCCCGCAATGTCATACTTGTAACTACATGAAACAAGAGTATATTTCCCCAGCATTTAAAAAAAAAAGTTGCAATATTTTACTTGCCTTGAAACAACTTAATCAGTGCACCTTTGCAATAAAAACAAATTACCCTACTTTATAAATGCACTGATATATAGGCTACCCCGTAATTTTAAAAAAGCCTTTATGTATTTGTATACACTATTATTACAAAAAGGTGCAGTGTATGTAGCCTACTCGCTAAATTGCCCCCAAAAGTAAGATTGTATTATAGTATAAGTACCCCCTAGTTCTAAAATACTTACAGTATAAATAATTTGCCTAAATATATATATATTTTTCCTGGTTATTACCCCTTTATTCCAAAACGTTACATTGTTCCCCTATACTTACACGTACGTACTTTATAGGTACACTGTAATTACCGAAAGTTACACTGTAATTTCGTTTTAATTACGCAGTACTTTCCGGGCTGTAATCTAAAGCGTTACCGCATTATTTTGTTTTTAGATTGTAATGTTACAATGTTAGAATGTAATGTGATTTGGTTATTCACTATGTTTGTTTTCATAGCCTTCATATGAACATTGTTTGTTTACCGTATTGGTATTATACAACCGTACCTTATGGCACGCTTTAAATGCTGAATTTTCCATGTTAAGCAGTAATGATACATTATTATCACTGTTAAATGGTTATTTAACAATTAGCCTACATTCAGTCCTGCATTAAATTTGTTTGCGCAGTCCTGCATTAAATTTGTTTTATCATAAATGTAGGCTATTTGTGGACTAACATTTTTAAAAAATATATCATGGTGTGATTGTTCTTAAATTCTTGTTTATTTAAAGCCAAATAATTTAAGACCACACACAAGCATGAATATGTTGCTTTGGTACATGAGAAAAATATTTAACATTATTTTATGGAATAGAATAAGCAACCAATTTGATGTTAACAATATATATATATATATATATATATATTTACAAATATACATGGCCTACTGGCCAAATTACATTACAAAATAATGTAGCAATTAAAAAATATAGGCTATATATATTTTGATTGCAAAGTGTGCTTGTGCTGGTTTTGATATAATAATAGCCTACACTACTGTTCAAAAGTTTGGTATTAGTAGGGTACCAAGACTACATTTATCTAAAATGTGTGCAGCTAATCCCTAACATTTTCTCAAACATCTTAATGTTGTAAAAAAAAAAAAAAAAAAAAAAAAACATGCTTAAGGCTCTGAGAAAAAATAGACCTTTAACTATTTAAAAATATATATAGTTGTATGATTATTTTAATGATATGTATTTTTAAAGGGAAATATGTAATGATAATTTAGAGTGTTTTCACATCTGTAGTTCGGTTCATTTGGTCCGGACCAAGGGCCAAAAATTATACATTATTATACATCCTTTTTGTGTATATAAACTAAGCAAAGTATAATAGTTTGTAATTATTTTAAATAATTGTATGCATTTTAAAATATTAAAACCGATGATTTATCCCTGGTTATCCACAGTTTAGTCCACAAAGACTGCTGTTAATAATTAGGCTATACCATGTGAAAAGTTTTTTTATCAGTCCAAATTAAAATGACACTTTAACTCCTAAACAGGTCCATTACTGATATGTTGTAGTTTATTCATTTAAGATCCTAACACTAACGGTAACAGGAAGCCAGCTACAAATGACAAAGTAGTAACTACGTACCCAGTTATTGAGAGGCCAGCCAACACGAAAAGAAAGGTACTAACATTTTGAAGGAGTTTCATTATTCCTGTAGGATATTAGGTTTTGTGTCCTTATTCACTTGAAGAACTGAACGTCCCACAGAGAAAGCAAGCAAGAGAGTGATAATGAGAGAAGCGTGTTGCTGTTTACACTTGGCATTAAAGCTGCAGTAGGGAGTTTAGAAAATGTTGACATACAAAAGCCTGAAAATTTGAACAAGCACAACTTACAGGTCACTCCCCCTTGCTCTCTGATGCGCTACAGCCCTCCCTCCACAGCTCCTCCGTGAAGTAAGGCTAGTAAGCCTCCAGGCTAGTAAGCACTTACTTAGCAGAACCACCGATGACGGCGGATAAACAGTATACTGTTATGCACATTCACTGGTAGGGACGAAACATCAAGTTCAAGTCAACTTTATTGTCAATCAAACCATGCAACAGTACATTACGCAGCAGACTGAAATTGCATTTCTCCCATACTCCAATGTGCAATATTAAAACAAAACTTGACACATACTAAGTATAAACTAGATATACAGTTAACATAGGACACCACTAAACAAGTACAAAATAGATATTCAACAGATAGACATATCAACATAGCATATGGCCTACAGTGACAGTTACCAGACTATCACAGAGTTTCAAAATATAGTCAGGTTAATTTCACTGCAGTGCATAAAAGGTGCAGTATAGCAAAGTGCAAATAGCAGCATGGAAATACATTTTTGTAAACTTGTTTCATTCTTATGCAAGAGGATATTGGCATATGTACGAGTATTTTGCAACCATTGCAAAATACTGCCTTTCCCCACAGTCTCACAGGTCTTTGTGTGTGTGGGTTGTGGGGGGGAAGGGGAGGGGGGTGTTGTAATCCAGTTTTCATGAGTGAGTTGAGCAGTCTGATGGCTTGTGGGAAAAAGCTATCGCTGAGTCTGGTAGTCCTGCAACACATACTGCTGTAGCGCTTGCCAGATGGTAGAAGGGTGAACAGTTTATATGTGGGGTGGGTGGGATCTTTGATGATGTTGGTGACTCTTTTGTGGCAGTGGGATGGGTATATGTATTGGATGGGTGATTGGGCTGATCTGGTGATCTTCTCAGCTGACTCCACCAGCCTCTGTAGAGCTTTCCGGTCAGCAGCAGAGCAGCTACCATACCAGACTGAGAGACTGCTGGTGAGGAAGCTCTCAATGGCACCCCTGTAGAAAGTAGTGAGTGCCAGTGGGGGGAGGTTGGCTCTTCTCATCCTGCGTAGGAAGTGGAGGCGTTGCTGAGCTTTCTTGACAAGGGAGGTGATATTGGTAGACCATGATAGGTCATCAGTGATGTGCACCCCCAGGAACTTGATGCTTTTCACTGATTCCACAGCGCTGCCATTGATGGTGAGGGGTGTGTGTGGCCTGTGATTTTTCCTGAAGTCCACAGTTATTTCCTTTAACAATTTACATCTTAATGTAAATAAATCAGTGTCACACCAATTGATGAGTTGATGTACCTCATCTCTGTATGCCGAGTCGTCGTCGTTGCTGATGAGGCAACATCAACAATATGCTTTACATTGACTATGGCCTGGCCATACTTTGACTACAAACTTGGTCCTCAAATCATTAGGTATTTTGCAATAGATGTAATGTAACTTTTGATTTAGATTTAGTCATTTAGCAGACGCTTTTATCCAAAGGACTACAGCAAGCGAGTCAATACAAATACAAAGTTCAGGCATTGCTCAGAGTAGCATAAGCCAAACAAGGGAGAATTTAAGTTTTTATTTTATTAATTTTTTTATGTCAAGTGCTCACGGAAGAGATGAGTTTTCAGTTGTCTTTTGAATGTGGTTAGGGATTCTGCATTCCGGATGAGGGTAGGGAGATCATTCCACCAGCAAGGAACCGTGAATGAGAATGTTCTGGAGAGTGATTTTGTGGCTCTCTGTGATGGTACCACGAGTCGTCGCTCATTGACCGATCGCAGGCTTCTGGTAGGGATGTAGACTCGTAGGAGCGAGTGAAAGTAGGAGGGAGCTGAGCCTGTGGTTGACGTGGGCCCTTTTGGGCTCGTTGAACTTTATAACGTTGCACTCTTTCTATACGTTATAAATAGCTAGTAAAATAATATAACAGTAACTAACGTTACAGTATGTAAGTAATTATTCTAGCGATATGTAATGCTAGATAAGGTTTGCTAGTACATTATTTCAGCAACATGACAAGCCAGTGAATTAGCAGGTTTTGCAGCTTGACACCGAGTCAATGGGCTCCGACGAGGAATTCACCCACACAGTGTGTAGTTCTTATAAAATGAAACAAATCAAGCAGGGATACTTGTCAAGCAGAAATGTGGCTAACTCTGCATCGGTTTTTTATCCTTTCAGGACACATGTTAGCTCCCTCCACCTCTGAAAAGCCGCTCCGATGTTTACCTTCGTTTTATTTCGGCTCTGTCTAATTCTTTCTTTTTCGCTTGTCTATCGTCATCGGTCTTTTTACGTTTACCCGTCTTTGTTGTATGAGCAGGTGCCACTCGAGAAATTGGCAGTTTTGGTTGTTTGTCCGCCATTAGCACAGCTGCGGCACACCAGCAATCTTCATTTTGAACGACGGTACGCGCTGTGCAAGAGAGGGGTGTGATCAGCGCGTACACGAGCTTGATTGACAGTGCTAAGACATTCCTCCTGGCTCTGATTGGTTGTTTCTGGCGGGAGCGGTGCATTTCTGCAAATGGCAATAGGACCACTGGGAGGAGCCAGAGGAGCTTGATTTATTCACAGATTATCTGTCTCATATTCTACTGTCAGGACATAATGACAGTTTTAACAAATATGTAAAAAAAATAATTTAATAACTGCACGCTATTAATCATTAGTCAAGCATCAGTAAACAGTTAATTTGTCATTTATAAAGCATTAATAGACATTAATAAGCAGTTTATAAAGCCAGTTATAAATGCTTTGTTCTTGATTTTAAAGCATATCTATAATGTGTTTATTAATTGTATTTTCATGCTTTATTAATGATCAATTTATAATTTCTAAATGAAGTATAGCATTATTTACAAACCAGTTACATTATTTACCATTATTTACAAACTAGGTATTTGTCATTGATTAATAAGCTCACTTAGAAAGTGTAAGTAAATGTAGTAAATGCAGGGCGTTATAAAGCATTTAGTAGTTGTCAGTTAACTATTTTTGTGAGCTCATCTAAAGTGAGGACTAGTCATGCCTTGTGAAGCATTTATAAAGGAGATTTAAAGGCTCATTGATTTTCTAAACAGAAAAAGGAAACAAACACAGTGATACAGAACATAAACATATTTAACAGCCTTTAAATCTCCTTTATAAATGCTTTACAAGGCATAACTAGTCCTCACTTTAGATGAGCTCACAAAAATAGTTAACTGACCACTACTAAATGCTTTATAACTCCCTGCATTTACTACATTTACTTACACTTTCTAAGTGAGCTTATTAATCAATGACAAATACCTAGTTTGTAAATAATGGTAAATAATGTAACTGGATTGTAAATAATGCTATACTTCATTTAGAAATTATAAATTGATCATTAATAAAGCATGAAAATACAATTAATAAACACATTATAGATATGCTTTAAAATCAAGAACAAAGCATTTATAACTGGATTTATAAACTGCTTATTAATGTCTATTAATGCTTTATAAATGATGAATTAACTGTTTAGTGATGCTTAACTAATGATTAATAGCATGCAGTTATTATAAAGTGTTACCAAATATTTTTTCAGAAGTTACCTACTGAAGCTTTAATTAAGCAGATCGGATCATTAGCCAATCAGGACACCGCGCGTTTACATTTGTTCATATAAGTAGCCTCTGTATCTGGATAAACGATCGGATTTCTGTTTCCTGCATAATATTTAAATTAGGTCTGTAGCACGACACCAATAAGAGTAAAGATTATCCAAATTAAGCAATGTCCCAATTGCTTTCACTCACTCACTTTACTTTCCTGTGCAATCTCCAGTCTTAGATCAAATTATGTTTTTTGAATGAAGGAATATTTCCAGAGTTGATCATACAAAAATAACTGGGTTGATGTTAAACAAGTCACATAATTGATCATCAGGGTTTAAGGTTATAGCATGCAATGACTAATGTATATTAACAGAAATGGGAGATTAATAAACACGCTGAAACAATAAAAACATTCAACATTTAAAACATCAACAACAACAAACTTTATTTATAAAGCACTTTTAACACAATGCAAATTGATCCAAAGTACTGTACATAGTGCATAACAGGACTACACTAGAACAACAATTACAAGTTTCCGAAAGCTAAAGAATAAAAATATGTTTTCAGAGTAGATTTAAAAATGTCCAATGAAGGAGCAGACCTCACATGATAAGGCAGAGCATTCCAAAGCTTGGGTCCAGCCACAGAAAAGGCCCGATCACCCTTTAATTTGTAGCGACTTCGTGACACATTTAAAAGCAAGTGATTTGAAGATCTAAGTGCCCTAGCAGGACAGTATGGCACAATAAGATCACAAATATATCTTGGTGCACAGCCAGACAATGCCTTATAAACAAACATAAGGATCTTAAAATCAACTCGAAACTTAATAGGAAGCCAGTGAAGGGATGCCAAAACAGGAGAAATATGATCCCTCTTCCTAGTCCCAGTTAAAAGTCTTGCAGCTGCATTTTGTAAACGAGATAGTGAAGACTGAGGAAGACCACAATAAAGAGAGTTGCAATAGTCTAATTGTGATGTTACAAATGCATGAATTGCAACTTCGAAGTCTTTGCTTGAAAGAATGTTCTTCAACTTTGCAATCGATCTTAAATGGAAAAAGCTTCCTCTAATAACAGCACTAATTTGTTTATCAAAAAATAGTGAAGAGTCAAAGATCACTCCCAGGTTTTTGATTTGTTTGCGCACATTTGTTGAGAGAGGACCTAACTGGCCTTTCAGAGCAGGAGAGGAATCTGCCGGACAACCTAAAATTAAAGCTGCAAAAAATCATTTAGCTGCAAAAAATTATTTGTCATCCATCTCTTGATATCATCTACACAGTCCAATTACACATCACATGAAGCGGTGGTGTCAAGCCGTTCTCCTTTTACTTTGTTGTTTGATCAATATTAAGTGTACAGAAGGCATTAGGTTTATTACGCACTGTCACTTTAAGAGTGTGCAGATCCAATTGCACTGATGCACGGTACGTTCTGTAAAGACATAACCGACTGTGTTTACGTGAATACTCTCCAAAACGGACATTTAGACATAATGTTGTGTGTATTTGTCCATTCAGACGCGAAAGAGAACTCGATTCAGTCCTTACGCGCAGCGCGCTGTGTCTATGAGCGGGGCTGCACGCTTCGGGTCGTGTGTGTGTGTTCGCACAGAAAAACATACCGAATAAAGCTGTCTTTCACGTCGTCACTCTTATTCAGATCTATCCATATGTCTGCTCTTCTCTTTCTCCCAGACGTTTACATTTTTTAACTATTTGAGACATGCATGAAGCGCATGCCGACTCGGTAGATCAGCACGTTACAATTCAAATGTGCGCATCTTCCACAAACGCAAATTTCTGACTGGATCACTTCCCCAATCGTCCCTCCCTTACATTTTCGTCTAGTTTTTATTCGTCATAGTGGTCGTCATTTAAAACAAGGTTTTTATTTAGTTATAGTCTCGTTTTCATCTGTGAAAAAATTAAATTAACACTGCCTAGGTTGCATTTTGGCAACAGTACGCAAAGGCGCGTAGTAACACATGTGGCATTACGCATTCCTGATTTTTGTCGCGCATGCGTACCAGTTATGTGCACCCCTGACAATAGGGCTCATTTACATCTCATTTACATAAGCCATACCCCCTGTAAAGCTGTAAAGCACAGGGGGGAGCAAAAAGGTCAGGAAAATGTGCCATCAAAGAACAAAAATAAGTTTGCAAACAGGCAATATATAAATAAATGTCTCTTAGCATCTACCGATAAAACTGTATAGGCAACTCTATTGATATCAGATAGAGCCGACTAGAGCGCTGGATAATAAGTAGCCACGCTGTAGAGCTGGGCGATATGGACCAAAAGTCATATCCCGATATATTTAGGCTGAATATCGATATATGATATATATCCCGATATTTCCGCAAAGTGAGAGCAAATGTTCAGTCAAAGTCAAAGCCAAAAATGGACTTGACTGTATAAATTATACATTGATTCTTATTAAAGTTACTATTAAAGTTCTCAGTCAAGAGCAGTGTGTGATGTCCTCTGTGTTTTGTTGTTTTATTAACATTAAATGGATAGTTCTCCCCACATTTTTAATTGTCATCATTTACTCTCTCAAGTTGTTTTAAACCTGAATAAGTTTCTTTCTTCTGTTGAAGTTATTTTGAAGAATGTGGGTAACCAAACAGTTGATGGACCAGTGACTTCTATATTTATTTCCTATGGAAGTCAATGGGGACCAGCAACTGTCTGGTTACCCACATTCTTCAAAATATCTTCTTTTGTGTTCAGCACAATAAATAAATTAATACAGGTTTGGAACAACATTAGAGTGAGTAAAGAATGACAAAATGTTTTTTTTGGGGGTGAACAATCCCTTTAAGGACAAGCGGCATCGTGTTTACTATTAGGGCTACTGTCTCTTTAAGACCTGAAAGCAACGCGTCTAATATGTACGCATATGATCGGTTTGCTTTCAGTTTAGACATAACCAACTTTCTTTATGTAAACCTTGAGTGTATTTGACAGTATTAGCTCAAAAAGACTCGAAAGATAACTTAGTCCAGTATCCAGGCGCTGTTAGACAGGCTTTTAGTGCATGTGCGCGTCGGGTGTTTGCGCTCAGATTAGGGATGTTAACCGATGACCGTTTGACCGATGGTTGACCGTATCAACGTTAACCGATCAAAGTTGTTGGTAGTCGGTAAAAAAAAAAAAAAGTGATCTCTAAATTAGTCTATTATAGACAGTGGACTAAACGCTACTACAGTTAGCCGTCACATTCCAAGATCTTTTTGTGTGAAGTGAACAAATCCCTCTCACTCAATTTTTCATAACTCGCCCGTTTGTACTTAATAAACCAATAAAAACATTCGGCGCGAGGTCACAGCGTTTGGGTTCGCGCGCTCACAAGGTTTGCGAAAAGTAAAGGCTACAGGCCAACAGGATAGAGCCAGGGCAGACGACAGGAGGAAGCGTGCAGAGAAGAGTAGTGTGTGGGACCATTTCACCAAAAGGAATGACACAGATGTAAGTTGCAACTTGTGTGATACAGTGCTTAAATATGGAAATACATTACATCTACATTTCAGTGGTAACAGATAAGGTGATGATGATCATCATCTTTCTTTATTATTGTTAGCACTACCTTAAACTAAAGCGGCGTCTCTTCGGTTCGGAGCTGTCATTTTCTTAAATGAGGCGCGGCAATGTTTCAAATGAGCTTCTAACGCTAGACAAACGCCTTTATTTTCAACGCGATCACCTTGTACCCAAACCATTTAGAAACTAAGGAGCCATTTGTCCGCCGATTACATACAAGCTCCTCGGCGCCGCGTTTGCAGGACTCATGTTTCACGCTGTAGGGGATTTTGAAAAAGTGACGTGAGTGGAAGGGCGGCGCCGGCGCCGTGTGTGTGTGTGTGTGTGTGTGAGCGGGAGGCAGAGCGGTGGAGAGATGCGACAGAGTTGCGAAATTGCAGGCGCGGCTCGAAATGGCTGTTATTTCAAATAGCGTAGCATATTTTAAACTAATCGGTTAACCGGTTTCAACCGGCTAATGAGGCTCGGTGGTCGGTCAAGAATTTTTTTAGTTTTCGCCATCCCTAGCTCAGATAAGCGCATGTTAGAACAGCGCATCAGCGATATGGTCTAATGCCATATCCCATTTAAAACAAAAGAAACAAAAGCCGGCTTATCCAGTATGGAAATACACACAGACAATGACACGCCCCTACTGCGAGCTAGAATCTCAGAACAACAAGCCGATTTCAACCTTAAAATGTAGCCTACTGTTTTAAATATACCAATACTTCTATCTAAAACATTGAGAGGCTTCTTCGTGATCTCAAACAGATTGTGCAAAAAAGCGAAAATCACCAATTTTGAAAAAAAACGCTTCTTTCTCATTTTGCTCGAAAGTTGTGCTGCCGACTTGTGTCCCTACTTTCCGTGATCGGTCACATATATCTATGGTTTGACCCATTTGAGATGTGGCCAAAATCAGAATTTAAAATGGACTGAATAATAAACTCTACGAACTTGACGAGCGATGCCGCGCTGACGGACCATAGACTGTAAAAAAAGAGTGACTGACGTGTAACGCTCTGCACATAATCACGGTCACACACACTCTCAGAGTAATATTGTAAGTTACTGCATAATACATT
This sequence comes from Phoxinus phoxinus, assembly GCF_949152265.1. NCBI lineage: Eukaryota > Metazoa > Chordata > Actinopteri > Cypriniformes > Leuciscidae > Phoxinus > Phoxinus phoxinus. The sequence goes on along the minus strand of NC_136877.1, from coordinate 4,222,818 downwards.
TTCAACTAGCAGAATAGCTGTAGGCTACAGAATCATGATTCACAGTCTCACTTGTAGCTATGTCTTGTCTTTTAACTATTATAATATTTTGAAGGGCAAAAACAGGACCTTTTAAATGGCATTCTGATTTTAATCATCAACTGTCACTTTAACGCGAGACCCTGTGGAGTCACAGACTTGGTACTGTGGGTAGCACATAGCATTAGCCTGAGCTAACTCCATAATGTCGCGCTAGGTGGGCGTGGTTTCAGATAGCCCGGCTCCTCAGCTCCGCCTTTTTGCCCATATTCTGTTATCCGGGAGTGACGAGTGGTGACGTGAGGCCAAGATGGCGATGGCCGGCTCCGCCCACTTTAGGCTTCAAAAATGCTATTCAGAAACCTACGGGTGACGTCACGGACACTACTACCATATTTTTTTACAGTCTATGGTGAATGCAGACACGATGGCTGGATTGCGTTTACATTACACTGAGATCCGATCACAATGCGTCCTCGACTACCTCCGAAACTGGACACGTTGATCGGATAACATTGCGATCAGAAGCGCGTTTACACTTGTCTTTTCAATGTGTATGTGGACAACATCCAGATACAGGTCGCATGTTAATGCCAAGTTTAAACGCAGACTAGTGGTTCTCAATGGGGGCGTTTAGAGAACAGTTGGAAGCAAGATTTTTGAAAGGGGGGCGTTCACGAGTTTAAATATAACGCAAATTTTTGTTCATTTACTTTTATTCATTTTAAGCATTTATCAATTTATTTGCAATAAACACTTTAAGTGGGCCATTTGTTTCCAACAGAACTCTTTTAACTTACTAACTGCATGCCTTGTGGTAAGAGAGGTATTGCTCTGTGCAACAGGAATTTGTTCACAGTCTGCAGAGCTACACACTTTGTTCCATGCACCAGTTTCAACAGACCACAATTAGTATTTTCAAACACAAATGCTGAGTGCGCTCAGAGTGGCGCCCACAATTTCACTGATTTTGCAAGGTGAGTTAGCAGGTGTACATTAAATGTCATAGATGCCTCGCCATACAGCAACTGAAACCTTGCAACAAACTCGAAAAAACACATGTTATCTGCTTTGTTGATGTATTGGAAGATAATGTTCTCATTCAGAAGTAGAAATACTGCTGATACCAGGGCGTTTCTGGAACTGGTTAAGTTGTCATTAGATGGCCTAAATGTGAACATAGGTCATGTGAAAACAGGAAGTGGTGGTGGAGGGGTGTTTTATAGTGATGATAAGGCCTGTCTGTTTTTTCCTTTCCGTTTCTTTTCTGTTTTTTTTTCTGGCCTTGAGTGCGAATGTCCTCCTAGATATTTCTTTGGCTTTCCGCTGACTACTGGTCGTTGATTTGAAATGACTTTGAGCCCTTTGCAGTCGACACTGAGAACGGTTTTGTTTGTTTTTATAAAGCAGTTTGTTGGAGAAATAATTACTCTTGAAAGACCACCTCATCTGTCAAAAATGGTGATGGTTTCAGCATGGAAGTTCACTGACTTTAAGGATCCGTATGGTCACAGAATAATCTAAATGTATAGGTCCTCTAACTAGCCCATGGCAATCCCATACTTGTGATATCGCAGGGCCTTTCTGGAACTGGTTAAGGTGTCATTAGATGGCCTAAATATGAACATGGGTCATGTGATAAATAACAGGAAGTTGTGGTGGAGGGATCTCACAATCTGCAGAGCTACACACTCTGTTCCATGCACCAGTTTCAACAGACCACCATTGCATTTTCAAACACAAATGCTGAGTGCGCCCAGAGTGGCGCCCACAATTTCACTGATTTTGCAAGGTGAGTTAGCAGGTGTACATTAAATGTCATAGATACCTCGTCATACAGCAACTGAAACCTTGCCACAAACTCAAAAAGCAGGTTATCTCTGCTTTGTTGATTGTAGTGGTAAAAACAAGTTTCCTATTTTTAATCCTTGTTTTTGTCCACTGTGGGAGATGTTGATGCTATAAGTTCTGACGCGTGACAAGGACCCTGAATAGGTCAGAGAGGCGTGTTGATGTTCCAAACAAAGAACTGAAGTTTATTAAATAAAAAATAAAGATGCATTGTAACATAAAATAAAACAAAACAAACAACTTTCAGGCCGCTTGCAGGTTTGTTGCACCATGCCACCCTAGCTCCATGTGCACGGTCAAAAGTCTGTATGCTCTCGCACCAGCTAAAGTACTAATTGTTGGTGATTTAAATATACACATAGATAATGAAAAATATGCATTGGGATTGGCATTTAAACAAAAATTTCAGCATTTAACAAATTCACAGCAGTCTCTGTATTAATTTTGTGAAAGCAATCTGCCAACATAGCATCTGCTGTCTGCAACTTAGCTATATCGTTAGATATGCCTGTCACGAACACACACAGGAAAAGGTAGATCCAATAGCAGTAATTTATTATGGGGAATCCATACTCACATCAGTCCAGGCAAAGGTCAAAATCCAATCCGACAGTACAAAGCAACAAACAGGAACTCGACAAACAACAAGTGTGGTGACATATAGCAAGGACTCCGTGACATGAACTGAGACAGACAGGGTACTTATACACAGACACTAACAAGGAACAGCTGGGAACAATGAAGACAGGGAACAGCTGTGTGAAATGAACATTGATGGGTAACAGACAAAGGATTATGGGAAATGTAGTATAATGTGGCAATCTGCCATTAATCGAAAAGAAGAAGAAGAAGAAGAAGTATAATGTGGATGACACCGTGGGGAAGAGGACCTCTAGTGGACACCAGGAATACCCAAACCAGACACTGTGACAATGCCTACGTCCAATTCATCAACTTCTGGTTCTTCCAGTTCACCATCCAACTGTTCTAAGGAATTAATTACATTGGCCACCCATTCTCTCCTCTTTTCTAGCCTTTCTTCCTTACTTGACTTAGTTTCAGCTATTATCTCATCATTAAAGAACGGCATCAGTAAAGAATGCGCAAAATCTTGAGGCGGTGACAAATGAATCAACTTTTGAGCCTGTGCTCTAGTAACAACGCCACACCACGCAGTTTCCTGCACCAAATCCGCTAATATGGGCATGTCTGTACCTAGCAAAACTGGATAAGGTAAGGTTGTAGTGATTCCTAATTTCATCAGGTAAGACTGCTCATTAATCTCAATGTATACCTCAGCCGTAGGCAACTCTGATTTATCTCCATGGACACAACATACTGTAACTGTTCCCTCAGTCCAGAAATCTCTTGGAACATATTGTGCCTGCACCAAAGTTCGTGCACAACCGGTGTCTGGGCTGCACCTTCTGTGGTTGCTGGTGGTTCAGTAGCCTGGCGCGCACTTTCCCCTGTAGTTCCACTTGCTGCTTACTGTCCATCCTCAGCATCCATGGCTATCTTGATTTCTAATGCAGTGAATTTTGAATTTAAGTCTGAAATTAAAGATAAAGAGGGAAGATATATTTTAGTTAAAGGCAAATTAGATAATAAAGAAGTAACGTTACTTAATGCAGGCCTATATGCTCCACCAGGAGACACTAAATCTCTTTTTAAGAAACTATTTGATTTAATAGCTACAGAATCCTATGGAACCCTGAAATTTGATGGGGATCTAAATGTGCAACTTCAGCCTGGACTGGATACAACTAATCCTTCCAAAAAGAAAAACTCAAATACTAAAATGGTTCAAAGAATGCTTAAAGAACTGGGTTTGATGGATATATGGAGAGAATTACACCCAAGGGAGAATAAAATTTACATTATATTCTGCAAGCCATTATATGTACTCATCTATTTATGTATAACTCAGATAGACATAAAATTAGAAATTGTAATATTGGTACTAGGGATGTATTAGACCACTCAGGGGTATACCTTACTCAACATTTAGATAATCAACAGAAAGATACACTTTGGAGGTTTGAATCTTGAATGATACAGCGATACAGAAGCAGATTGAGAATGAATTTGAAATGTATCTCCAATGATAATGGGGAAGTATCTCCAAATACTATGTGGGATGGCGCAAAGACTGTAATTCGAGGCAGAATTATTGCTCTAACTGCTTTTCGTAAAAAAGAGAAACAAAAAAAGATTATTAGCTTTATAGGAGGAAATGGAAAACTTGGAGATCAACACAGCAACCAGAAAGATCCACAGATACTGATTCGGTTAAGAAAAGTTAAACAAGACCTAAATGGGATTTATGATGAGGAAATAGAGAGACAGATCAAATTTGCTAAACAAACGTATTATGAAACAAGACCTATAAAGCAATGGAACTTCTATCCTGGAGGATAAATAAACAACAGGCAAAAAATACAATTAAAAAAATTAGAAACACTAAAACCCTAAAGGTATGTAATAGATTAAAAGATATAAAAAAATCGGATTTATATACTCAACCAAATAGGGCCGATACTCCAACTATAAAACATTTTTTTGATTCTTTAGATCTTCCATCAATATAGGAACATCAGAATAAAATATTGTGTACTGAAATAACAATAGAAGAATTAAATTGTGCCATACCAAAGCTGAAAGCAAACTGTCACAAATCGCTCAGCTACGCCTCCCTCTGGTTTCATCCGCTCCCTCTCTCCGGAATTCTAGGACTGCATTTCCCATCTCTCCCCCCGGTCATTATCTATTCCCATCCCTGCCTGGTTTGTCATATCATTCTCATCACCGTCACCTGTTGATCATTATCTTCCCTTTATCTGGACTGTATCCCCCATTGTTACTTTGCAAAGTCTTGTTTTGCCCTGCTGACATTACCGAGCGTTATTCCCTGTCTCTAGTTATCATCTGTCCCTTTGATCCCCGCCTGGACTCTGTTCTGTGAACCTTTGCTGCCTGCCTCGACCTTCGCCTGTGTTTCGTTACGAGTTCTGGATTGTCCCTTAAACTGTGTCTGCTCCAGTACATGTCTGCTTCTCTCTGCTTTATTACTTGTGTGAATAAAATACTGCAAATGGATCTCCAAGCCTCTGACTCACCCTTACACAAACAAGGCACCAGGCTTGCTGAGATGCTGAGAAAGCATTCGACTGTTGGATGGGATTACTTGTATCAAGTTTTGGCAAGATTCTGGTTTAATGATAGTTGTATTCAATGCATTCAAGTATTATACTCCTCACCAGTAGCTAGGATAAAAATGAATGGTCACTTGTCTGAAACAATCCATTTGGAAAGAGGAACATGTCAGGGCTGCCCCTTAAAGGTTGTATAGGTAAGAATTGTCTAAATAACTTTTTTTCAAATTGGCTTAAACTGTCTTTATATACCAATACATAATTAAAATGTAAGTACTTTGAAAAAGAGAGTATAAAAATTGAGTGACTATAGTGTTTTTAATCTTCAAAAAACACAGCTCATTAATTCCACTCGGGACGAAACAAGTGATTGGCTTGCGCGACTGTCACTCTCCGTCGCCATGACTACCGCCGCTATTATTGGCTCTGCCCACGTGCGCGCAGTCGCGCACCCGTTTTTAGGTGGGAGTGAATGGAATTAATGAGCTGTGTTTATTGAAGATTAAATACACTATAGTCACTCAATTTTTATACTCTCTTTTTCAAAGTACTTACATTTTAATTATGTATTGGTATATAAAGACAGTTTAAACAAATTTGAATAAAAGTTTTTTTTAGACAATTCTGACCTACCCTACCTTTAAGTCTGGCTCTGTTTGCCCTGTTCATTGAGCCTTTGGCCCAAGCAATAAGAGAGGATTCAGAGATAAAAGGGATCTCGATTAGAGGAGATGAACATAAGATCTGTATGTATGCATGTCCTATTGTTTCTGACTAACCTAAAGTCGAGTATTCCTAAATTGATGACCCTTTTAAAAACATATAATTTATATCCTGGGTATAAAATAAATATACAAAAAACTCAAACTCATATAAGAAGACAACATGATTTCAATTGGAAATCTCGGTCAATAAAATATTTGGGGATAACTCTAACAAAAGATATATTCGAAACTCTTTCAAAGTAATTATGGTATTTCTAAATGGACCCTGCTCCCATTAGATATGAGTTATCGAATAGAAATAATTTAAATGAACATGCTACCACGGATAGTTTATCTTTTTCAATCACTGCCTCTGGAAGTATTGCAAAAACATGTTTTTAAAACACATAATGCTACAGCGAGCAGACCTAGGCGAGGCAGTAGTGATGGGATTTATGGCTCTTTGAGGGTATCCGGATCTTGGCGATCCGTTCCTTTCAAAGGAAGAGCCTTTTGGCTCTTTTTAAATATTTAGTCCGTTTTAAGAAGCCAGCTTGGTGGCATCTCAGTTTATCATGGAAATAATCACTGGGAGGAATGATGAGGTGAGATTTGTAGTCAAATAATTAAAACTCAGATATCACACACCAATATCTGAGTTTGAATTATTCTGAAATATTGATTATTACCTCATTTGTCATGTGTGGACTATATTCCATAGGGTTGCACAACATCCCTCTGCTTAGAAAGTGACATCACTATTTTGGATTTACCTTTAGTACAAAGTGTGTGTAGGCCTATGTGTAAAGCTATGTTGACTTATGTTATACAATACCTACTCACAAATAAACATAAAAAACAAAGCCGACTGCAATGAATTTCTGTGCAAAACAGCTTTTCTACAAACACTTCCACACAAGAACATTGTTATCACACAAGAACATTTTGATAGAAAACAAAAAATATTTAAAGTTTTAAATATATACTGTAGATAAAATTAGAATAAATAAAATGGAAATGTCTACATACAGTCCACTATTACTACTGTAAACTTTGCAAATAGGACATCACCTGATGATCGATGATGTGACTTATATGGTTATTTTTGTATGATCAACTCTGGAAATATTCCTTCATTCAAAAAACGTAATTTGATTTAAGGATGAAGATTGCACAGTAAAGTGAGTGAGTGAAAGCAATTGGGACATTGCTTAATTTGTATTATCTTTACTCTTATTGGTGTCGTGCTACAGACCTAATTTAAATATTATGCAGGAAATGTAAACGCATGGTGTCCTGATTGGCTAATGATCCGATCTGCTTGATCGGATCATGGTGATCGCATGTTAATGCCAAGTGTAAACGCAGCCTTTGTGTGCATCTGTGTGAAACACGCATAGGAAAAAAAGAACCACAGAAAGAACGGCTCCCCTCCAGCCGCGACTCGGCTCCCATCGTTCATGTTAATGAGCTGTTCAAAAGAATCGGTTCGTTCACGAACGTCACAACTCTACGAGGCAGCTCGCATGCCTATTGGCTGCTCTGCGGCAACTTGCTGCAACCTCTCGGCAAGCTGCCTGTGACGTAAGCACAGCGCCTTCAGTCGTCACGGCCTGCCAGAATGGGAGTGGCTATGCCTATATAAGCCAGATCCCGATAGGGTGCTCTTTGGTTTTTCATCAACTGAAGCGAAACCAGATCGCAGCACAAGCATGGAAGGGTTACGCAACACTCGTTCCCTCTTCTAGAGAGAACCGAGGTTACGTTAATAACCGAGACGTTCTCTTACGAGAGTACTCTTGTGTTGCGTAAGCTAGCTTACACTACGGGAACCCAATTTAAAATGCCGTGCGTGCTGAGAATTGTCCACAACATAGTCCCAAGGGCATGTGCCCGGGGCTCATATGATAGGTGGGTAATGACAAGGCTGACGAGAAGTGGGCCTTAGAGCAAAACAGAAGGCGACACAGTCGCCTAATGAATGAATAGGTGCTTAACACAGTCAGGGTAGACCTTAGCCGGACTGAACTGTAGAATGACAGCTGGACTGAGCACAGTCCACTCTGTATAGGAATGCCAAGGCATGACACGCAGCCTGGTCGGAACCGAGTCGGGCAGAACTGCAGATACCTTGTTTAGACTGACAACAATCTAGCCTGTAGGGCAGGAACTTCTAGGTTGTAAAACCTTATAAATGTAGACGGAGAGGCCCAGCCTGCTGCCATACAAATATCTTGAAGTGAGACCCCCCTGGACCAGGCCCACGAAGAGGCCATGCCTCTGGTGGAATGAAGGCCTTTGGATGTATAAGCCAGTGTGATACCATCAACTATCCACCTGGAAAGGAAAGCGGTTTTGAGTGAGAGATACTTTAGTCCCACAGATTGTAGTGGTTCAAAAGGGTCACCTTTCATGGCCTCTAGGACCGTGGAAAGGTCCCAGACGGGAACCGAAGGGGGTCAAGGAGAGTTCAACCTCCTAGCTCCTTTAAGGAAGCGGACGATAAGGGCGTTCCTTCCCAGTGACTGGCCATGCGTTGGTTTTACAAACATAGCTGTGGCCGACACGTACACTTTGAGCGTGGAGGGGGACCTGCCCTCATCCAACAGCTCTTGTAGAAAGGAGAGAACCTCCGTAACCCCACAGTATTGTGGATCCACGTTTTGGGCTGAACACCAGCCGGAGAACACTGACCACTTGGAAGCATAGAGCCGTCTAGTAGAGGGTGCTCTAGCCTGTGTAATCGTGTTTAACACTCCTACTGGGAGGTCAACGGGTATCCTTTGATAGCCCATACGTGCAGAGCCCAAAGTTCAGGGTGTGGATGCCAAATCGCGCCCTTGGCCTGGGAGAGGAGATCCCTCCTCACCGGAATCGGCCATGAGGCCGTGCTCATTAGCTGCATCAGCTCCGGGAACCATACTTGGTTCTTCCAAAGCGGGCGCTACGAGGAGCACAGAGCATTTGCTCTCCCTGATTCGTTTTATTACCTGTGGTAACAACATGATCGGTGGAAATGCATAGAGCGGGCGGCTGGGTCAGTCGTGGGCCAGCGCGTCCCTGTTCTTTGTGAAGAATATTGGGCAATGAGCGTTGTCTTGGGACAACTTCTGCCAAACATGTCCCACAGCGACTGAACTACCTGAGGGTGAAGGGACCATTCCCCTGGGGGAACATTGTCTCTGGACAGCATGTCCGGACCCACGTTCAGACGGCCCGTCATGTGCGCCGCTCTCAGCGAGCGCAGGTTGTGCTGAGACCACACGAGGAGGCGTTCTGCCGACGCATGAAGGTTCCGTGATCTGAGACCGCCCTGGCGTTTTATGTAGGACACCACCGACATGTTGTCCGTGCGGACTAAGACAAGGTGGCCCTTTAAGAAGGGGAGAAAACGACCGCTTTCATCTCCAGACAGTTTATGTGCAAGCACTTCTCTCGGCCTGACCACAGGCAAAAAGCCGGCCTGCCCTCGTAGAGGGCGCCCCAACCTCAGTTGGAGGCATCTGTCGAGACTACTTTCAGCTTCGAGATCGCTCCCAGATAGACGCCTGACTGATACCAGGATATAAATTATACCCTGACTGACTTGATGCGGGCATGACCGGAGGTCCATGCCCGGCGCAGGAAGCGCTTCCTCAGACATTGCTGAAGTGGACGCATGTGAAGCAAGCCCAGCCGCAGTACCGCTAAGGCCATGAGACCTAGCATCCTCTGAAAACATTTGAGAGGAATGACACTGCCAGCTTTGAATGACGCCGCTAGGCGCTTTATTCGCAGCGCACGCTGTGACGTAAGCCACGCTGTCATTGACACAGAGTCCAGATCTGTACCCAGAAAAGAGATCCTCTGGCTGGGAGACAGTGAACTCTTGGCCCAGTTGACTTCGAGACCCAAGCCTTCTAGATGGCTGAGTAGTAAAGCCTTGTGTGTCATCAGTTCCGCCTCTGACTGCGCTAGAATTAGCCAGTCGTCCAAATAGTTCAGTACTCGCATACCCCATTGTCTTCGCACGTATGGCTAGGGGTAGAATGGTATCTGGGCTCTGGTCGCTGTGTAATGGACCCGGAGACCCGAGTGGGCTGATACATTGACACTGCGCTTACAGTGTTTATATGAGGCGGCGCGCTGACAGCAGCGGCCGGTCTGTTTACATATAACACACCTGTCGTGGGGACAGGGAGGTGTTTTATTGAAGAAAGCCCTATACAGTATGTGTGTGTGACACAGGGCGCACAGTGTTTATTAGTGAGCGCTGAGAAGCGGCCACACTTTTTACACTTAAAACACTCGGGGTGTTTATAGATGAGAGCCCTAGGTGAGTGTGTGTCACTGAACGGGCAGTGTTTATGAGTAGGTGTGAGCACTGAATATCGGGCACATTTCCTACATTTGAAACACAAGCGGCTATAGCCGATTTTATTGATACTGTTGTTCAACTTTTTTTTGTGCTGTGGTCTTTTTTTGGCAAGGAGTAGTGGCAGAGATTGTGAAAATAATGGGGGCAGAGGTTGATTTTTCGTTCACTACTATATATTTAGGTAAAATACCAGGAAATGTTTTAGACAAGGATAAATATTTATAAAAAATATTGTTAGCAAGCAGGAGGAAAGCAATAACCTGTAAATGGTTGCAGGTTGACCCTCCAACTAGGATCAGTGGTTAGGGATCGTAAATGAAATATACAGTATGGAGAGACTTACATTTATATTAAGGCTCAAATTTTACAAATGTAACAAGTTTTGGGAAAAATGGATTATGTATGTAAACCATTGAGGAAAGTGTGATAATGTATATCAAGATGTTGGAATTATTTTGTGATACTGTCTGATATTCTGGCATCCATGATAACTGTGTTCTTTGTTCCAATACAAACAAAAGTAAAAAAAAAAAAAAAAAAAAAACGCATTCCCTTGTCAGTATGTTTCATAAACCTGATTTAATTAGGTTACAACAACAAATTTTTTATTTATAAATGAGGTAGAAATACCCCCTTAAAGCAACAATTGCACATGTTTACTTTTTACAGTGTGTGTGGAATAGTATGTGTGACGGCGGGTTTGAAACAGAATAATGACTTTAGGCTGAACTATTCCTTTCAGTCACACTGAAGAACAGGCGACAGATTTTAATTTTTTCATAAAGCATGATCTCTCTTTGTGAGTTTGTATTTTTTATAAGCAACTTTGTTTTTTTCAGTGCAAACACTTGTGTGTGTGTGCATGTGTTAAAACATTTTGCATATCTATGTCAAGTTTTTGAATGTCAAAATAAATTAAGCTCAAAAAGCTGATGTCTTGTTAAATAGTTTATATATACTTGGTTTCAAATTTAGTGTTTTAGAAATGGTCTTTGTGTTGTTCAATGAAAAATCTGGATTCCTTCTATATACAAGTTGTAGTAAAGTGACCCCTTCTGTTCAAAGTTGGATATTGCATGTAATATTGTTTAAATCCTTATATGATGACATCACAAATGTGAGCCTTGCATGGCAAGCCGTTTTGACTTTTGTTCATTTCCAGGATATGAATTCTTGATAACAACAATTCAATTTTCACTAGTTGAAATGATCATTCTTGATATCAGGAATTACATTTCCACTAGTAACAATGGCAATTTTTGATATCTTTCACTAACTTCACCTCTGGGGACATCAGGGACTTATTTTACATCTTGTAAAAAGGGGCATTATGCACCCCTTTAATGTCAAATATCTCTGAAATACAATAATTCAAATAATTCATCAAAGACTTTATTCAGTATCACCATCAAATCAACATGAGGAGTTCTTTACACAGACACACAGATTTTACAACTCATTATTAACAGCATTTAAAAATGTGCTTAAAATAATAATCCCCAAGTGTCCTGTGCACTCGTCCTGGGCCTTGTGTTTATCTCCATGTCAGTGTGTGTATCAAATTTCAACATTTAAAGCCACACTGTGTAACTTTTAGCCCTCTAGCAGTTGGAGAATTAACATGCATGCATTTTGGTTGTATTTCAGCTGTACTGATCTACATGGATGAATGTTATTCGAGATGGGTAATTCCCTCCTTGCCATTTTCAAAGACCCATAGTCTAATTTTCTTGTTTGTTGTGACAAGAAACGTTCGAAGCTTCTTTTCTCTGTATACAGATATGAAGTGACATGCATGGGTGAATGACGTATGTATATCAATTTTCTGCAAAATCTGTGCTGACAAATCTAAAAATTTAAATAATTATTTTAAGTTGATCAAAATATATTAGGGTAAAGACTTAGTTTAGAATCATTATTTTTTAAGTTACATATAGCTTTAACTTAGTATGAATAAATTATTTAATAATCATCAATGTAACTAACTAAAGTGATAAGTACCAACATTAAAGACAGACTCACATTAAAAATGATCCAGTAGTTTCATGGTATGACTATGAGGAAGGCAGGGCAACGAGTACAGCCAAACTTGAGTCATTTCCCCGTCGCCTCGATCATAAGACTATCATGAAGAAAAACAGGTACAGTAGATGTACTTCAGACTGCTCTCTACTGTAACTGTTGAGTGCAGTACACTGTGCTGTTACAACACATACATGTACTGTAGCTGTTTCCCTATACTACTGTAATAAAAATAAATGCATCAAATTGCCTCACATACAGATTGTAATGGCCCTTAGATCAGTTAGTATGGTTTCAATCTGTAGTACCACTACCATGCTCCAGGGGGCTCTCCATACTACTCCTCCTCTGGATAAAAGGCAGGGAGAAGTAGAGTTGGGGCATGTTTGGTTGGAGAGAAGGGCCCTGTCCCAATATCCACACTACGCCCTAAGGTCTTCCTCGAAGTGGACACTTGTTGAAAGTGCACTTAGCGGAGTAAGTGCGCAAGGGGCCGAAGCTGTGAAGAGCAGAATTGGGGCAGTTTTGCACACGTCACTTCTGTTGTGATCAGGAGAGCAAACAAACTGTGAAATTTATTAGGTTTGGTGTTTGTCTGGAAAACCAAGATTGTGATTTAATTTATTAATTTATTGTTATGTTTTGGAAAGTTATAAAGAGGTTTAAATCTAAACCCAACTTTAATCCCAACTTTAATCAGTGGATGAATGAGGTTAAACTCTTGTGCAAATCTTTAAAATGTGTAAAAAATCAGAAAGCCTTTAAATTGATGTCTCTTTTGGATTTGTTTAAATTAATTTAAAAGCCCTTTTTGATATATATATATATATATATATATATATATATATATATATATATATATATATTTTTTTTTTTTTTTTTTTTTTTTTTTTTTTGTATTTCTTTTATTTAATTATTTGGGTGTTTTATTGTTTTATTGAGTTTTCTGTTCTTTGTAATAGCTATGCTCAACCTAGGCTGAACAACTGCTGTTATATTCAGAGATTTGTTAATGTACCTTGTTTGTTTGTGTTGATGCTTAATAAAAAAAATAAAAAAAAGGAGAGCAAACATGGCGCTGGCCACCTAAAAGGTATTAGAAGCTATACAAGTCAAGAAATAAAGTAAGTTAAACGATTCAGACAAACATAAGTCTGCAGGCTACAACGTTAAAGCTAAATAGCCTAACTAATATATATGACGTTATGAAACTAAATTTTGCCCTCAGCCAAAACGTTTTGCCAGGGAACAAATTTAAAGATTAATGAGATCAAAGATCGCTCGTTAGATATAGCCTACACAAGGAAAATAATATATCATGTTTAACCACTAGACTACAGACATCAGCCAGCGGCAAACGTCAGAAGGACTAGCCGAGGTAAAGGCTTCCAGGCGGGAGCGCTGAACGCCCGGTGATCGCCTGATTTCACAACGTCAGATCAAAATTTTAAATAGGAGCTATCTCTATAAATAAATAACATATTTGAGCTTTAAACAACTACATTCTCGACTGAAAAACGCTTAAAACTACATTTCGTGACACAATAACAGTAGTATTTTTAAATTTCGCAGTCTTTCTCCTCTGCTATGGACTAGCTGCACGGGGCCGCCATTTTGGAATTCTGAACAGCGAGTGTGCGGTTAGACAGTTCCGGTTTCGCATTATGCACGGTGCAGGGAGCCGGAGAAAGCCGAAAATTATACCTTTTATAGTGGTTTATAGAATAAATTATATAACTTAAAATACTACCAAGATCCATATTACTATCACACGAGCCAATGGCAATTAAATGCACGGATGCATAGTCAGATTTTGAAATACAACTGTTCACGAACAGAAGATTGTATTGGACTCATGCTGCATACGCAATGACAATTATGCCAACTGTAAATATAGTTACAACTACGATTAGAGTTGTTAAATAAAATACCCCGTGAACATTCACACGTTTGCCCTGTGATAGGCTACAATTTATCTCCATAAATACTATTTTCTCAATTCTGCGTATATATTTTCACTTACTCGATCAATATTATCATCACATATTTTACATTTTTAACTGTAGGTAACGTTACCACAAAAATGTAGGCTACTATAAGTTTGTGTATATTTTACACGTGTACAATACTGTATGCGCTGCTTATAAACACCAGACAGATAATGATTTATGAAACAGATGCTCTTTACTCATCTCACTTGCACAGAATAAATGCAGTAATAGAAAGGATAGAAACTCACAGGTGAAATACACAGAAAATTATATGCATTAAAAAATTTGGTCGGGTTGAAGTCATCCCTCCGGATCTTCTGTATCCACTCAGCCTGTAAGTTACCGCAGCGTCAGCAGGGAATAACGTTACATGAAAGCTGACTTTGTTGTAACGTGACGAAACGGTACATATATAACAGCACACAACAATGAAGTGCTGAGGCTGTCACCCTCCGAAAGGCAAGTCGCCTCTCTTGAATCCTAAAAACACTCATTGTGAAAAATGATCTCTCTAGTAATGGAACTCGGTCACTGTTGTCTCTTGCTCTCGCTGTCTCCCGCTCTCGCTGTCAGATCACCGGAAGTACTGGCCCGCACACTCAGGGTTCGAACGTCAACGGTCGCCATTTTGTGCACGGAGCGAATTGACGCAGCTTGAGATTTTAGTTAGCAACCGTTTTGTTCCGCCATTGGTTCGCTGTTCGAAACGTCACGACACTACAAGGATTCTGGGTAATACCCTAAAGCAAAGTGAGTTCTGATGCGCACTTGCGAAAGGGGTGCATTAAGTGCGCTGATGAGCACCCCTGGAGAACACCATTAGAGAATCGGGACACCCTACGGTCTTGCACCCCTTGCACCCCTCACCGCGCATTGAGGGGCACAAGGGCGCAAGTGCGGGTATTGGGACAGGGCCAAGCATGGGGTGCTTCTCAATTCTTATTTCTGCATCCTCGTTTCCTTTCCTCGCGTCTCAGCTGCACCCCCTGGAGGACGCGGGGGAAGGCTGCAAAGAAAGAAAAGGAGGACGGAGGAATCAAATGAAAGCGTTTGTTATACATTGGAATACTTGATCACTCGAGCATCACTTTACAGCGTCATCAGCAGCGCTCTAAAGATCTGCCCTTATGTTGTTGAAGTTTGGTTATTTAAGAAATTCATAATAAATAATAATAAAGCAAGATACCCTGTTGAAATATGTGACATGTGGTTTATATAACCTGCAATAAAATGATATAACTATACAATTATTGTGAAGGGGGAGGAGAATTTACACTTGCGTCACATTAAGTCAATAAAACACTTCCGCATAGGATACACCCGTGTATCCTCGCTCATAGCTCCTCTGGAAGCCTCCTCACTCCTCGATCCTCGCCTCCTCACGGTGCAATTAGAGAATTGAGATGTCCTTCAAGATGGCTGAGCTCGATCGGTTTCCGGGTCATAGGACGGAGGAGCGAGGAGACGAGGAGGGATATTGAGAAGCACCCCCGGCCTCCTCTTTAGCTAACCTTATGTGTAGAGTCTGGATTGAGAAACTGTTGTTTTAAGCTCATCCAAGTAAGTGTTTTGTTCAGTTGTGTATTATTAACATTGTATTTGGTGGGTTACATCTTATTTTGGGTAATTTCATGTGATTATGTTTGGTGTTAATGCTAGCCTGTATGTTTCTATTAGAAGGACTTCTCATACATCCCTCAGCCACAAGTTTCATCTTTCTTATTCTACTGGGTTGAGACATCTTCTATCCTATGCTGTACTGTTTCTTATGGGATGTTATTGAGTTATACCGATGTCATCATTGGATAAATTAAATCACCTGATAACAGGGATGTTTGACACCATTATTGCAATACCCTAAACTGAAGCCTGAGATGATTGAAACCAGGATTTGAAATTATCTACTGGACAGTTTGCTCCTTTCTTGGTTAACAAACCCCTTCACTTGCACCATTCTCAAAGACCTCTAGAGGAAAGCCAATTCTTGGACAATGACCAGATAAGCTTGGTTTCTTTATATCGTTATTCACCATAACATGAAAGAAAACATACATGTGACTATCTTTATGTTGACTCTCTGTGTGTATGGTTTTGTGTGCATTAATTAATATAAACACTTCAGCAACTACTTCTGTGTTTGGACTTATGGTTTGAGTGTTTCTGAATCGTAAAAAGGATGTGTTACAGTTACAGTAATCAGTACTTCTATTTATATAGAACACAGAGACGATGAAATGGAAGAAATATTTCAGTTGATGCAAGCCAAATATTTCAGTTGATGCAAGCCAGCGGGGAACAGGCATGACTGCCTGACTAGGGCTAATATAGGCTGTGATGCTGGCATGATTCTCTGGCCTGTCCCAGACCAAAGACGGGATGCTGGGTCAGAGTTTTTTTTTTTTTTTTTTGGAGTATTGTATTGTACAGTACAATAAGGAATAAAAAAATGTGCCAATGTATCCATTGGTTGTGTCTTTTGTGTTCATCATGTGAAAAGATTTGAGACTGTAAGGCCTCATCCACACTACTGCGTTTTAGTTTAGAAACGGAGAATTAAAACGAATACGATCTTCCTCCACACCAGCGCTTTAGCTGCGTATTATAATTGTATTACAATCGTAGAGCCGAGCGTGAGCCTCTGCGTCATCGTTTCTAATGTCCTCCGTTTTGACCGTCTTCACTAAAACGCCCTCCGGAGATTCAAAACGCAAAACGGGGTCGTCAGCGTTTCTAAACTTCTCTGTTTTAGGTCTTCATTTTGCCGTTGTAGTCTGGACGGGAGGTGCAAACGTAGCAAAAGGTCTCCGTTTCTAAACGAAAACGCAGTAGTGTGGATAGGGCCTAAGACTGGAAAAAAAACAGTTGATGAACGACTCCTCGAGGACAAAAGGACCTTGATGGAAATTACCATTTGAAGCAAAAGTCTCACCTACTCTACTTTTTTTTTATGTCAAGTGCTCACGGAAGAGATGAGTTTTCAGTTGTCTTTTGAATGTAGTTAGGGATTAATATTGGGATTAATGTTGGGTTTGCATCTCTTCTCTTTATTCCAGAGCATTTGATGTTATAGTATTGATTATCTTTGAACTGATTATGAAATTGGCATGATACTTTTACCTGACATAATAAATTATACACGTGATTTTATTCTAACGGACTCATTATTTGCAGTAAAGAGTTAAAAGAGTGGTTGATTATGATTTCACTTTTCTAACTGTAGTTAGTGTGTAATGTTGCTGTTTGAGCAGAAACAACATCTGCAGTTACAACGCTCAAAGTTCAAAGCAAAGGGAGATATTTGCTTTTAAAGAAAAGGACGACAACAAACGGCTGGTAGGGACTACACGACATTCCTCCCGGGTTAGTGACATCACCAACCCTAAAATTTACATAAACCCCGCCCCCGGGAATACGATTATTAGATTATCATGACAGAATATGCTAATCAATGACTAGAAGATGGTTAACTCCACATCAGCTACACACATTTTTTTATATTCAGGACACAAGCTGTTGTAAAACTTCACATACACACTCTGGGGACATCAGAGACTTATTTTATATCTTGTGAAAAGGGCATTATACCACCGATTTAAAAGGAATAAACATTCGCTCACATTTAATGATGCACAGATATCATTAAAACATTCAGATGATAAAAGATAAAAGTCAGATGAAATAACGAGAAAATACATATGAGAAAATGTGTTCCATTTAATCTTGTTGTGTTGCGCAAAAGGAAAGACAATAACGCGCAAAGACCTTCACCCGCTGATCGACTGCCCTTATTGGTTCGATTTATCCGGGCATTGCAGGGGGAACCACAAGCAACATAACTTACCAGTTTTGGAAATGTTGTTTTGAATTTATTGCACCAGTGTGTAAGACTATGGGCCCTATTTTAACGATCTGAAACGCAAGTGTCAAAGCGCAAAGCGCAAGTAACTTTGTGGTCGGATCCCGGCGCTGTTGCTATTTTCCCGGCGGGATAAATGACTCTTGCGCCTGGCGCAAATCTAAAAGGGGTTGGTCTGAAGTAGCTTCATTATTCATAGGTGTGGTTTGGGCGTAACGTGAAATAAACCAATCAGAGCGTCCTCCCACATTCCCTTTAAGAGCCGGCGCGCTTGTTCCATGGCGGATTGCTATTATAACGGCGGGTTTGCCGGCGCACGCCAGAAGCGGTTCACAGCCGAGGAGACCGACGTTCACGTCAGGGCCGTAAAACACAGAGAAGTGACATTGGGGATGATGGGAGAATCCCACCCAAATCAGCTACGGTTAAACAGGCGTATAATTTGGGTAAATGTGTAGCCTAATCTAGATTTTTTTTTTTTAAATCTAGATAGATCTTTTTCACATCTTCACGGACACAACAATGATTTCCCTCGTGTGTTAATATTTTTCCTTGTAATAATGTATGATTTGCAAAAATGAAAACTGCTGCGTCTGTTTATAATTATTAGAGAATCAAAGTGGATGCGCGTTAACACGCTACATTATGGCCAAGCACGCGCCCTTAAAATACCATATCACTAACGCGCAACGCGCCACTGTCTTTAGACTGTTTTTTTCCTGATCAGTGGCGCAATTGCTTTCTAAAACTGGAAAATAGCAGCAGGGTACTTTTGCGCCGGAACACGCCGCCTCTTTTCACTGAACCACCCCCGCGAGCGCAAGTTCATTCCCTAATTTACCGACGTGTGTCTGTGGAGGGAAAAGTCCGCTGTGCGCGGGTGCAAAATAGGAATGATACATGCGTCGGTGTTCAAAGTCAATTGCGCTGGGTGCAAGATAGGGCCCTATATGTTGTAGTGTGTGTGTTTGTGAAGGCTTGTGTGTGATGTCTGAGGGGAAAGTTGGGTTTTTCAGCTAGAGTGAATGGTTTTGAGTGTAGAGCTTCATTTGACCTGAAAATAGGATGTTTGGGGAATTGGGTGAGACGTTATGGATTTGTGTTTACTGTTTTGAGAATACGAGGCATCAGGCATAGTTTCAAGAAATGTAGCAATCGAGAAAAAATGTTTTTTTTGAAAAACTACAGATTCTGGTACTTGACACAATGACCACAACATGTAACTCATTCACCAACCCTGAACCAATTCTGCTAAACTATAAGCACAATTCACCTTTAGCTAAGCCCAGCCCCCTTAGTTACTGTTGCTACGTCCGTCAACTTCATCTGGGCTCTGGTTTGGTATCAACATGGCTTATGCTGTGACGGCTCTTCCTGCTGAAATTGTATCAAATTTTTATAAAGCAGCAAATAAAGTGTCCGATAGAAGTAGGCAGAAGGGGCTGCAGTGTGCGTTCGAAGGCTATATTCAAGACATACGGTGAAACGCAAGCAACAACAAGACATCCGAATAGAGGCAAAAGCATAACGGTCACAGTCAAAAAATTAACCACCGCATATCCTAATCGAGACGGAGACTGGGACTAACAATATCAAGAGCAACACTGTTCATGCAAAGCTGGGTAACGTTAGGTCTCTATTCACTTCTATAATCGTTATTACAAAGCAAACAGACTACGCAAGTATAAAGTTGTATTTATTAGCAGCGTGTGCTAGCGTATCAACAATTAGGGTAGAGAACCGAAATCATAACCTAAAACTGTCTAACTAGTTTAACTTCACAGTAAGGTTAAAAGCAACATTTATCTTAAAAGTGTGTTGTTGATCTTGAGGGGTTTCGCTAACTGAGGACGTCCACACAGTTTAATCCAAAAACGACACTTGTCAGGATTTGATTTCGGTTTTGGAAAGGGAAAAAAAACAGACACCCCCCTCCAACCTCTCTGGGAAACGCGTATCTGTGTTACAAATGCCCCAGGCACAACGTTTAACCATATTTTTGATAAAACTACGACGGTAATATCCTGCCGAGACTAAAAATATGAGACGCCTGTGTTAAAGTCAATGGAGCGCTGTGAAAAAGTGTCGGACCTCTGTGGGAGCTCGTTCTTGGCTGCGCCGTGATTGGTCAATCTACATTCTAGGGTGTGGCTTAGCCAAAGGCGAATTCCTGCTTTACACTCAATTTGCAGCTCTAAAACACACTTTTTTCAAAACACTACACACAATTCTCTACATTTGGCACAAATTTCATGCAGAAAATCTCTTGTTTTCACAAGGAATACTCAGCCATTCAAACATGCACACTGACTCATCACATGATCAAACACCGTCACACTGTTTTACAATGAGCAATCAGAGCTTTAGCATAAAAGGGAAACGGGTGAGCTTCTCAATGGAGCAAGACAACCTCGCACATACAGCTCAGCGACATGATGCCACACAGTGATTGTGGTGTGTGTGTGGTGTGAATAAAGTAAATAAAAAAACGTCACACCCTGATCATGTTTTCAAGAGTACTGTTGTGTGCAATAGATTCTGTTTTTGCATTGAGTTGTGTTACAGTAGTGTACATGCAGAATTTACTATAGATTTATACTCTTGATATAAAACTCACAAATCTAAATGCCTAATCCTCTGCAGAGATCTAAGAAGATCCATTACTGTAAAGTTTCTAAAAATATGCATTGGCAGTTATGAAACAAAGAACCTTCTCACAAATTGAGCATTGTGTTTTCAATTGTTTTGCTGTAGTGTGTAATGATGTGTATAGTGTTTACCTTTTTGAAAGCTTCAAGCTGCTCTTTTGGTGTGAAAGTTTGAGTTTTGAAGTGAGAAGGTGTGGTTGTGTTTATGTAGCTTTAGAAAAGAAAGGGTGTTGTGTTTAGACATTGGGGAACATGGAGGAAACGTTTGTGAAATGTGTTTTAGCATTTGAGAAAAACTGTAATTTAGGGCATAACATATCGCCGGATATGGGTCGTCTCTTCACAGGCGTCGAGTTGTCTCTTCTTTACCACAAGGTATGCGGTTAGTGAGTAAGTTAAATCTGTTGGAAACATAGTCCTAACACTTTTTAAATAGCCCACTTAAAGTGTTTATTGCAAATAAATTACTAAATGGTTAAAATGAATAAGTAAATGAAAAAAAATGCGTAAATATGCGTTATTTTTACTTGTGAACGCACCCCTTTCAAAAATCTTGCTTTCAACGCCCCATTGTTCTCTAAACGCCTCCATTGAAAACCACTAGTCTAGTCATAACAGCAACACGCTTCTCCCATTATCACTCTCTTGCTTGCTTTCTCTGTGGGACGTTCCGTTCTTCGAGTGAATAAGGACACAAAACCTAATAGCCTACAGGAATAATGAAACTCTTTCAAAATGTTAGTACTTTTCATCGTGTGTTGGCTGGCCTCTCAATAACTGGGTACGTAGTTACTACTTTGTCATTTGTAGCTGGCTTCCTGTTACCGTTAGTGTTTGGATATTAAATGAATAAACTACAACATATCAGTAATGGACCTGTTTAGGAGTTTAAGTGTCATTTTAATTTGGACTGATACAATGTGAATTTTGTGAATTTTTTTTCACATGGTGGCCTAATTATTAACAGCAGTCTTTGTGGACTAAACTGTGGATAATCAGGGATAAATCATAGTTTTTTTAAATACATACAAATATTTACAATAATTACAAACTATTATACTTTGCTTTGTTTATATACACAAAAAGGATGTATAATAATGTATCATTTTTGGCCCTTGGTCCGGACCAAATGAACCGAACTACAGATGTGAAAACTCCCTAAATTATCATGACTTATTTCCCTGTAAAGGTTTCACATTTTCAAACCTCTAAACTCTCCACACCTTATTACCTTTTTGGTTTACTTCTGTGTGGGAATGAGACCTTTGTACCAGTCGCACTGAGACATTTCAAATGATTCCAAACATGCATAATACTGTATGATAATTGTTCATATATTAACCATATAGATTTGGTGAATTCAGGTAGGGATGCGTGAAGGGAATGATGTGTAAATTGGGAGGTGATCAACTCAAGTGTGATCGTATCTCAAATGGGGATAGCAAGAGAGTTTGAATGTTTATTACCTTTGTTTTCTCAGAGAGTAGCCCTCTCTTCCAGTTTCTCTAGTCTTACACTTTCTTGTCTAGTGTGCTCGATCAGAATATGCTGCAAAATAAACTAAACTGTACTAAATCAACTGGCAGAAGTGTTTCCTGAGAAAGTACTGTTGCTGTTTTTTGTGTGTACCGTATGTGAGACACACCCTGTACAAGACAATGGTTAACTAATGACTAATGTCACGGATCAATTATTTGCATTTAGAAACCTATTCTATTTATAAGCCTTTTCACTCAAGGCAGGCAAGGCATCATTTTAGTAGCATTTTGACAAATTGCTCGTTTTCTTTTCTTTTTTTTACTTTGAACGACTCATAATTCTCTTACCTTTTACATCCATATAAAACAACAGCATTGTCATGATGTTACATTTTAGCCTCCCACATCAGAACATTATGAGTAACGAGGGAAACTCGTGTACTACTGTAGCGATACGAGAACCTGACACCGTCAGATGTAAAACAAAATGGAGCTGCACTATTTGTATCTTTTATTTATCATACACTTTGTTCCAAATTATTATGCAAGCGAGATATCGGTAGGATTGTATTACAATAAACAGTCAGATTTTCGATTTTCAAATAAAGTGTTTGTTTTATTTCTTATATCTTTTTAGATGACCAGTATCAATCTCAGACAGGATTTGTTAAGTAGTTTGCCACACTGTAAAAAAATCCAACTTGCAAATTGTTAACTCAGTTTAACATTTTAAGTTGAGGGGGCAAATTTTTAAGTGCAATGTTGAGTTTATTTATAAAAACTATTTAACTGCATATGTACTACTATTTTGTCCAATGAACACAAATAATTAAGTAGGGAAAACTTAATGTTTTTATTTCTTCGTTCGAACATTTAACTTCCCGTCATCGCGCATGCACAGTCTGTCTCGGTGTATCTTATGGTTGGTTTCCTCCAACCATGCTATTGAAGGGACTGATTTCATCTGGTTGAGGAAAGTTTTCTTTAAAAGTGCATTATGAAATATTTAGGAGGATCTGTTGAAATGCATCATATACATAAGCTTCTTGCGGGTTATTATTTTTATTAACAATTTCAGTCTAGCGCGAGAACGCACTCGTGATCTTTCGTTATTTCCTCATCACTTCTCGCGTGTGTTTGGTTGTGAAACGTAGTTTGCGAACCAGACAGAAGTTGTTGGCGAATCTTTCTTTTGTTAAGTCATGCAGTGTGAAACCCTCTGTCGCAGATCCATCATGCAACTTGGCAGCAACTGATGCTACCCCAGATAGGCAGTGTGAAAAGAACAGTGACATGACTACTTTGAAAATCCTGCAGCGTGGACTCGTCTCTGAGGAACAAATGTGGGCGTTTCTAAATTTGTGGGCGTTTTCAAACGGGTATTGGTGGGTGTTTATAAATCATGCAACGATAATGATGATTACTGAGCACTTCAACAATAAAAACTTTTCCAGCATGCTGAAATATTAGACA
Source organism: Phoxinus phoxinus (assembly GCF_949152265.1). Lineage (NCBI taxonomy): Eukaryota > Metazoa > Chordata > Actinopteri > Cypriniformes > Leuciscidae > Phoxinus > Phoxinus phoxinus. Next base: position 4,199,265 of record NC_136877.1, on the reverse strand, counting down.
ATTAATTATTAAAACAATTAAAACATTAGTGTTATTAATTTAACACTTTTTTAACACTAGCGGTTTTATTGTATAGTAAAAAATAAATACAAATAAATAGTTTCAGTGTGGCCCTTATCTTATTGCAACTGGTGCTGAAAGAGTTTCTACTAATCAATCACAGCAATCTTGAAATGATTTGGAAGTGAAAAAGTCACTGTAAAAGTTATAAAAGTCACAACTGATTGATTACTACCTTGTCAGTTATATCACTATTTTTCATATTTTATCACTTTGCGTTTGTCCATTAGTTGATTAGAGTTACATTGAAATAAGTAATAATGATGACACCACAGTAGCTCCTGAAAATGAACTCCACAGTCTTTCTGCTGGGCATTTAGGAACAGATTTAACCCTTATAAACTTTTCTATACAATGTGTGTTTGCTACAGTATAGATCACTGCAAAACCTCATCAAACTACTGTGACAGGTTTATATGTATCTGTGTATTAAATCTAATAATTCAATTGAGAAAACATATGATCTGCTTCACTTTATCATTCATGATCTGTTATTGTGTTTCCTCACAGATTGATTTATTTTGCCTACACTTCCACTCCAACAAGGTGAGTGTTTTTTCAAAACATTCTTGAGCAAATATCTCTAAAACACGGGCAGTTATTAGCATACTTCTAGAAATAAATGGGATACTTGCTTTAATAACAATTCAAGTATCATGCACGAGTTATCTTGCGTTATATTCTTACTGCTTCTCGCGTGTCTGGTTGTGAAACGTAGTTTGGGGACCAGACCGAGGGTGCTTCTCAATTCTTATTTTTGCACATCTGTTTCCTTTTCTCGCTTCCTTTCCTTGTGTCTCAGCTCCACCCCTGTAGGATGTGGGGGAAGGCTGCAAGGAAAGAAAAGGAGAACGGAGGAATTGAATGAAAGTTTTTTTTATACATACGGAATACTTGATCACTCAAGCGTCACTTTACAGTGTCATCAGCAGCGCTGTCATCAGCAGCTCTTATGTTGTTGAAGTTTGGTTATTTAAGAAATTAAATATTAATTCATAATAATAATAAAGCAAGATACTCTCAGTTTACATGCAAAACGTGCAAACAAAGGTTTCAAAAAATTCCACTCGGAAATTTTTAGATAGAACAAAATCTTTTTTTTTTTTTAAGGGCCGGAGTTTCTAGAAAGAATCGTTTTCAGAGGCGAATTCTCCGTTTCCGTGTAAACGAAAGGCAGAAATGAAGGGAAATGTCTCCGTTTTTCAAAATAACCATGTACGTGTAAACAGGGCCTAACTTCCTGCCTGTGCTCGGTCTAGTGTCCGGTATTGTTTGTGTGTTGCATGCTGTCTTGCCTGCTGGCTATGTTTCTGAATTATTTATTAAACAAACTACCTTTCATTCATCTCCGTTCTATTGTGTTCTTCCTGACCGCCAGAGGCAGTGGCTACTGTCTGGATACTATCTCTCGTTGCAAATGCATAGGTCGAGTGTAACAAGTTAGCTCTGTGAAATATTAATAATCAATAATAACTGGTTTATTAATTATTAATATTTATGAATATTTGGATCAGTTAATATAATTAACTTAATGTAGTAAAGTTAATATGAATGGAGTGGAGTATGGAGAATGGAGAGTGGTGTTTTGGTGCTGCTCGGTTTTGGATTATTCTGTGTTTATTGGATACTGACTTGGATTACGGACATGTCGACACCCTTGGTTTGAACTCGGCCTGATTTAACGACGCTGATTTTTGATACACGGACTGAAAGAACGGAGCAAGGCGGCTAGTTGACAAACTAGCTAGCGAGCGGCTGGGGTAACGACGCTACCTCGAGTAACCTAGCAACATGGGTCCGAAGAAGGCATTGACAGCCGAGGAGGGTGACGACATTAAGAAATCTTTGGACTTCTTGTCTGAGGAGATTTCTGTTGTGAAACTACAGCAGAAAGCCATCATGGACCTGGTGGAGGAGGTAAAGGCACTCAGGATCCAGAACGTCTGGTGCACCTGGAGAGTCGAGTGGCGGAGCTGGAGCAGTACACCCGGATAAATGATGTGATTGTGACTGGGCTCCGGATCAAACCCTGGTCATACGCTCGGGCGGTGAACGATGACAACGGGGGTGAGCCCGGTGAACAGGAGGTAAATTCCGTAGAGCAACAGGTGGCTGCCTTCCTACAATCCAAAGGGATTGAAATGGACTGCAACAACATAGAGGCCTGCCACCCTCTGCCCCGGAGAGATGGCAACGACAAACGAGCTGTCATTATGAGATTTATCAGCCGAAAACACAAAATAGCTCTGTTAAAACAAGAAAGGAAACTGAAGGGATCAAACGTATTCATCAATGAGCATCTAACAAAACGAAACGGCGATATCGCCAGAAAAGCACGTCTTATGAAAAAACAGGGAAAAATTCAACATACATGGACATCAAATTGTAAAGTATTTATTTAACTGAATGGGACGGTAACGCTTTAGATTACAGCCCGGAAAGTACTGTGTAATTAAACCGAAATTACACTGTAACTTTCGGTAATTACAGTGTACCTATAAAGTACTTACGTGCAAGTATAGGGGAACAAGTCTTGGGAATAAAGGGGTAACAACCAGGAAAATAACAAATTATTTAGGCAAATGATTTATACTGTAAGTATTTTAGAACTACGGGGTACTTATAATACAATCGTACTTTTGGGAGCAATTTAGCACAAGTACACTGCACCTTTTTGTAATAGTGTATACAAATACATAAAGGCTTTTCTCAAATTACGGGGTATACAGTGCATTTATAATTTGTTTTTATTGCAAAGGTGCACTGATTAAGTTGTTTCAAGGCAAGTAAAACTATTGCAACTTTTTTTTTTTTAAATGCTGGGGAAATATAGTCTTGTTTCATGCAGTTACAGGGTAAGTACAATAAAAACACATGTATACACACAATCTGATATAATTTGGAAACCTTTATTTGAAAAACAACTTATTTCAAAACAGATTTACAACATATTACACTTCTTATTCTTTATTAATTTGTTTTAAAATCAACTTTTCATTTCAAATAAGTCCTGACAGAAAGTACGTTTTGTCCTTTTTTGTTTCTCTTGCATAGCTTCCTCCTCTTGTTCCTCTTCTTCTTTTTCTATCATTCCATTGATTAGCCTAACCTTAAGAAGGAGTCTTTTGCTATTCTGTATTATTAAAATAAAATACAGTACACCCAGAAATGTTCTCATAATTTACTCATTTTTCGCTACCGACCAACTGTCACCAGCGTCCAGTGAGTGCATGAGAGTCGGCTTGGCTTCGCGTTTAGTTTCAAGCGTTCATTGCATTCTCGCGGGAGTTTGATGTGAAACTCGCGTGAGAACTGCCGTCTCTGTTCTTCTGTATTGTTTGTTTTTCATTATTATTATGTGTTATTGATTTTATTTTGTTGTGAGCATTAATAAAAACATTTTTTTTTTTTAAATCGACATTCGGTTTCTCGGCGCATTTACGTCACGCTTTAAGTTGTCAAGCGTGAACTCAACCCTCTCATGCACGCGCAGGTGACAGTTGGTTGGAAGCGATAGTCTACACTACAGTTTAAACATTTAAACTATTTGGTATTTTTCTTACAAACACTTATCGTCTCACTTCAGAAGACATTGATTCATCCATTGGGGTTGTATGGATTACTTTAGTTATTGCTGTATGTGCTGTTTGATGATGTCAACTTTTAGGAACACATCAGCTTGCATTATGCATTCACAGAGATTATTTCTTTTTCTAAAAACTTTTGTTTGTGTTAATCTGAAGAAGGAAATTCATATACATCTCGGATGACATGAGGGTAAAAGATGAGTAAATGGTGAGGACATTTCTGTACTGTATTTTCTGTAACACATAATACAGAATAGCAAGAGGGATTCCTTCTTAAGATTCATCAGTGGAAAGAAAGAAAAAGAAGAAGAGGAACAAGAGAATGAGGAAACTAGAAAAGAGTAACTAAGTGTTGTAAATCCGTTTTGAAATAAGTTGTTTCTCAAATAAAGTTTTCCAAGTGATATCAGATTGTGTGTATACATGTGTTTTTATTGTACTTACCCTGTAACTACATGAAACAAGAGGGTAAGAAGCACCACTTTAATTTACGGCCCGCAATGTCATACTTGTAACTACATGAAACAAGAGTATATTTCCCCTGCATTTAAAAAAAAAGCCTACTTTATAAATGCACTGGTAATTAAAAAAAGCCCTTATGTATTTGTACACTATTATTACAAAAAGGTGCAGTGTATGCAGCCTACTCGCTAAATTGCTCCCAAAAGTAAGATTGTATTATAGTATAAGTACCCCGTAGTTCTAAAATACTTACAGTATAAATAATTTGCCTAAATACTTTTTTTTTTCCTGGTTGTTACCCCTTTATTCCAAAACTTTACATTATGTCCCCCTATACTTACACGTACGTACTTTATAGGTACACTATAATTACCGAAAGTTACACTGTAATTTCGTTTTAATTACGCAGTATTTTTTCTGGTTGTTACCCCTTTATTCCCAAGACTTTACATATTGTTCCCCTATACTTACACATAAGTACTTTATAGGTACACTGTAATTACCGAAAGTTACACTGTAATTTCATTTTAATTACGCAGTACTTTCCGGGCTGTAATCTAAAGCGTTACCGAATAAGTTAACCAATATTATAAGGGTATGTAGGAAAGATTACTATAGTAAAATATTAGATAATAACAAAAACAATATTAAAGGAACATGGAACATATTGAACAGCATTATTAAAAATGGTTTGAAACAAAAGAGCTACCCTCAATATTTTATTGATAACGATATGAAAAAAGATAATATGGATGATGTGGTAAATAGCTTTAATAATTTTTTTGTAAATGTTGGACCAAACCTAGCAGAAAAAATTCCTGATTCACTGTCATCCGGGGATTGGGAGGATAATCTCATAGTGAGAAATCCGTGTTCAATGTTTGTTACAGCAGTTGAAGAAAAAGAAATAATACATATTGTAAATAACTGTAAAGGTAAAACATCTACCGATTTAAATGAAATTGATATGATATTTGTAAAAAAAGTAACTGATGGGATTTCAAAACCACTTACATACATCTGTAACTTATCATTCCAAAGTGGTAAATTTCCTAATAAAATGAAAATAGCAAAAGTTGTGCCATTGTATAAAACTGGGGATAGACACCACTTCACAAATTACAGGCCTGTTTCTTTACTTTCACAATTTTCAAAAATATTAGAAAAACTATTCAATAACCGATTAGAAAATTTCATAAACAAATACAAATTACTTTCTGACAGTCAATATGGATTTAGAGCAAACAATACAACATCACTGGCACTAACTGAATCAGTTCAGGTGATCACAGAAGCAATAGACAAAAGACTGCATTCAATTGGAATATATTCATTGATCTTAAAAAAGCTTTTGACACAATCAATCACGAAATATTAATCAATAAACTGGAACGGTATGGGATCAGGGGATTAGTATTGCACTGGGTGAGAAGTTATTTAAGCAACAGAAAACAATTTGTGAAGTTGGGTGAATATTCATCATCATGCTTGGACATTGTTTGTGGTGTCCCCCAGGGGTCAGTATTAGGTCCAAAATTGTTCTTATTATATATCAATGATATATGCAACATTTCAAAAACATTAAAACTAGTATTATTTGCAGATGACACTAGTATTTCCGGTTCTGGGGGAGATTTGCATGAACTACTGGGGAGGATTAGTACTGAAATGTGCAAAATAAAAATGTGGTTTGATAGAAACAAATTATCTGTAAACTTAAGTAAAACTAAATTCATATTATTCAGTAATTGTTATAAGAATACGCAGGTACAGATACAAATAGATGGGGTGGGCATTGAAAGAGTAAAGGAAAATAAGTTTCTTGGGGTAATAATTGATGATAAATTAAACTGGAAGTCACATATAAAATATGTTCACAGCAAAATGTCAAGGAGTATATTTGTTCTTAGTAAAGCAAGACACAATCAGAACCGGAAGCAGGAAATGGAACTATGATCACACAGTATCAAAAATAAGAATAATAGAATTAAAAGACACTACACAAGTCAGTGAATCATTCACACAGTTTCTGTAATGCATGTTCATTTATAGATCAGTTTGTCTATGATTAATGCACCAAAGTCTGTATATTGCCTAGGGCCAACTCCTGTTTTCAAATGACTTGCCATTAGTCTTAAAGAAAGTAAAAATAGCTATGTACGCTGATGACTCGACTATCTATTCATCTCAAGAAACAATTGACGACCTTGAAATTGTGTTATTGGAAGAACTAAAGTGTGTAGTAGAGTGGGTTACAAATAATAAGTTAGTCTCAAATGTTGGCAAGACAAAAAGTATTGTTTTTACTAGACATGCTACAGAGGGTAGGTTTATACTACCCAAAGTAAAAACAAATTATGGAAAGAGGACTATGTTGTATAGAGCCATGTCCGGTTGGAACACTTTGCCCAGAGACATTGTTAATGCACACAGTAAAAATCAGTTTAAAGTCCTTTTAAAAAGGCATTTGATCATAAATTAAATGTATTGCAAATGGTAAATTGTTATTCCACTATAAATTCTTGCTTACAGTATTATGACCAAATTGTATTATTGTAACAGAAGATTACTTCATATCTCAGAATGATGAATAAACTAGGTCTGGTGTATATGAGTGTGTGTTGGGATTAGTGTGTAGGTATGTGTGAGTAGGGGTGTGGTGTTTTTAATTGCGTTAGTGTTTTGTTTTGCAAAATGTAATGCATTGAAAATTGGTGTAAAAGTCTTGTAAGCGGTATGTTGGATTGTATCGACTCCAGGAAGAGTAGCTGCTCGTGTGCAGCTAATGGAGATCGAAATAAATAAGGCGGGAGGTGGAAAGGTGGAGGATCAGGGGGTGGGATGGGGTGCCAGGTCCATGGAGGGGAACAGGAACAAGGGGGAACGGCTTAAGTGGCGGCCAGGGCGAAACAGACAGTCCATTGGGTGGCCAGGGCGAAGCAGACAGTCCATCGGGTGACCAGGGCGGAGACGACCCCTCGGGCGGCCACGGCGGTGAAGACCCCTCGGGCGGCCACGGCGGAGACGACCAGGGTGAAGATGACCACTCGGGCGGCCATGGCGGAGACGACCAGGGTGAAGACGACCACTCGGGCGGCCATGGTGGAGACGAGCAGGGTGAAGACGACCACTCGGGCGGCCATGGCGGTGAAGATCAAGGCGAAACAGGAACAGACCCTGGCTCAGGAACAGTCACAGACACCACCGGCTCAGAAACTGGAACAGCAACAGACACCACCGGCTCAGGAACTGGAACAGCAACAGACACCACCGGCTCAGGAACTGGAACAGCAACAGACACCACCGGCTCAGGAACTGGAACAGCAACAGACACCACCGGCTCAGGAACAGGAACAGCAACAGACACCACCGGCTCAGGAACAGCAACAGACACCACCGGCTCAGGAACAGCAACAGACACCACCGGCTCAGGAACTGCAACAGACACCACCGGGCTCAGGAACTGCAACAGACACCACCGGCTCAGGAACTGCAACAGACACCACCGGCTCAGGAACAGCAACAGACACCACCGGCTCAGGAACTGCAACAGACACCACCGGCTCAGGAACTGCAACAGACACCACCGGCTCAGGAACTGCAACAGACACCACCGGCTCAGGAACTGCAACAGCAACAGACACCACCGGCTCAGGAACTGGAACAGACACCACTGGCTCAGGAACAGACACCGGCTCAGGCACAGGCACAGGAACAGACACCGGATTAGCAGGCGTGACGTGAAGCTCCTCTGGATCGGCAGACCTGCTGTGTCTCCTCCAAGCACGCAGTACTGCTACTGCATAAAAAAGGAAGACAGCCTTCTTTGCCATGGCAGGACTGATGGGAACAGCCTCCGGCACAGGAACCGTCTCTGCATCGGCAGACGTGACGTGGACAGTCTCTGGAATGGCAGAAGTGACAATGTGGACAGTCTCTGGATCGGCAAACGTGACGTGGACGGTCTCTGGATCGGCAGACATCCTGTGCCTCCTCCACGCATGCAGTACCACCACTGCATAAAGGAGGAGGACCGCTCTCTTGGCCATTGCAGGACTGATGGTGGTCTGCTCCGAGCCGATCTCAGGGATGACGGTGGCCTGCTCGGAGGGGACGGCCTCCGGAACGACAGCGGGCTTCTTGGGGGGGACGGCCTCCGGGACGACAGCGGGCTGCTCGGAGGGGACGGCCTCCGGGACGACAGCGGGCTGCTCGGAGGGGACGGCCTCTGGGACGACAGCGGGCTGCTCGAAGACGAACTCCGGGTCTTTGGGGAAACTGGAGGTCTTCCTCCTCCGTTTTGGATGGCGATGTGCAGGCTCTGGGCTGGACAGAAACCGCGGCGGACGGAGCTCTGGACTGGACATCACCAGCCCAGGGTCGAAGAGGGGCCAGAATGGAGAACCCTCCACGGGTCCCGCGAAATCTGACCAACCGGGTCCCCTCAAAAAATGGTCTCCTCTCCCGCTCGGTGGCTGGGGAAGAGACATTAAAAAACATACCGCTGGATCCTTGCATGACGGAGTCCTTCTGTCACGACACACACACAAGACTATGCAGTATTCTTTAATAGGGTAATCCGTACTCACAATCCAGTCCAGGCAAGGGTCAAAAACCAAATAGCAATCCAGAAACAAGAACACAGATAAGAACAGGCAGCAACAGGAACGGAAGTGTGGGGACAATATACAAGGACTCCGTGACAAACACTGAAACAGACAGGGTATATATACACACAAGTGCAAACAAGGTGATGAGAAACAGCTGAAGGAAATGAACAATCAGTGACAGACAGGATTATGGGAAATGTAGTGAAAATGCCTAGACACCGTGAAAACTGAGACCTCTAATGTTAAACCCAGGGAACCACCAGACACTGTGACACTCTGCTACAATAATATGTCAGCAGCATGTATGTACATTTTTTTAGTTTTGAGATAATAACATTTATGCGTGGTTTGTGAAAATGACACAAAAAAAAAATGTCACTGAAATAAGGTCATGAAACCCAAACTGATTATTTCTTTACAAGACTTTTGAAAATTGTATCACATAGCCTAGAATATTTTGCTCCAAAACTATGTGAAAATCATCCTGAGTGTAGCCGCTTCCTGGGCGTTGGCGCAGGGTGCCTCGCTGACAGATGTCTGTAGAGCTGCGGGCTGGGCGACACAATACGTTCGCTAGATTCTATAGCCTATGTGTCGAGCCGGTATATATATATATATACACTGAACAAAATTATAAATGCAATACTTTTGTTTTTGCCCCAATTTTTCATGAGCTTAACTCAAAGATCTAAGACTTTTTCTATGTACAGAAGTTACGTTTATGTGGCGGATTCCGTTAACTAGATTTATCCGTTAACTAACCGATCTAGGTTGTCTTAACACTGTAAATTGACAAAGTAAAAAAGAAAGGGAATCCGTTTTAATTTTTTCTAAATTCTGTTCTTACTTTACCAAAATTATGTTTTCCAATTTACTTTTATTTAAATTTTGTGCTAATGTTATATATGTAATGGTATTGTATAGTATTATATTCAGAAAGAGCTACAAGACTAAAGTGTGTGGGAAGTTGCTGAGGTATTAAAGGGCAAGACTGTAAAGAGCGTTGAAAGATATCGTTAGATTTTTTTAGTTAATAGGTAGCCTATCTGGTTTTGGTGTAATGCCCTGCAGAGTTTAAACAATAATAAAGTCAATCAAGAGCTTTAGATGTTAAGAACCAAGTCCAGCCCACTGTAATACACATCATCTACAACTGACATTACAAAATGAGGAATAACAAGCTTTGCGTGTAGATAATTACACGACATTATAACTGGTCACAACATCTTTTTTTTTATTAACAGGCTTCCTTACAACCAGCCCAGTGTAGTGGGGTAAGAACATAAACAGTTATTTTTTTGTATACATTTATTTTTTATTTCATACTACTATGCATTTGGATTTGGATTTGATGCATATGTATGTGAATTTCCTCATTTAAAACAGCCCAGATGGCAAAGGTGTTCTCTTGTCACCATGGTTGGCCCCAGTTGTATGGGAAGGAACTTTTGATCCCACATTGATTGATTCAATCTACAAACAACAAAACATCACCATAGCAACTACAGTCTTCGCTCTTGGAAAGTAAGTATATACCTCTCCTATCTCTGATCTTCATTGACTTTAAACAGTATTAAATAAACCAGAATCCCCTTTAAGTAATGCTGATGCTTACGTTAAGTACCACATTTTTTCTATTATTAGGCCAACACTGAACTATGATACTCTTCTCAGTTCCTCAAATTCAGCCAAACTTGCACGTTGATGGGCGTTGCTCTTGCTCTCGCTCTGGTGTGTGTGTGTGTGTGTGTGTGTGTGCTCGCTCTTTCGGGAGAAGTGCCTATACAAGCCCTTTATGGTTGTCATGGCCATGCCAGTCCTCGGAAAAATATTTCCGAAACTAATACGAATCCTGAAGGAGTGTATTTGGCACAGAAATACTGTCATACGTTTAACTCATAAACTTTGCCCATGTTGCATGACAATCCAACTCTTCAACAGAGTAATAAATAAGTCAGAATGCATGAAATAGCATTAGACATCCCCTTTAAGTTACCCCCACCCCAAACAATTCTAGTATATGACATACAATTATTTTGAGATTTAACAGCATACTTGTACCTACCTTACCTTACCCATCTTACCTTGTACCTAGCATACTTTGTACCTACCTTTCCGGCGAAAAATGAAGGGGTAATTAACATATGGTTACCGTGTCGATCGTTCTCTGGGATGTGTTTTCATGATAATCGAATGTAAAGAGTTTTATCTCTAAAAACGAATTAGCTTATAACGCTAGTATATGGGGCATCGAATATAAGTAAAAAGAAATCGCTGTCTGTATTCTTTTGTTAATATTGTTATTAAATAAACGTTTAGCTGCAATTGAACCCTGTGGGGTATTCCAGAAAGCAGTTTATGCAGCATTTCTGGGTAAGTTTATGGACAAAAAATTAAATGGATAACCTTAACTTTCAGATCTAAAAGCTGAGGTAACTCCGGGTGAATGTACAGTATATTTGAGTTCATTGTATGGTCTTTCTTAATAAACTACCAAAAGGGGAAAAGAAATTCTAATATTTTGTCAGTTTATTACTCTATAATTGTGTCACTCTCCCTCTCTGTTTTTCAGGTACACACTGTTTCTTAAAGATTTCCTGGAGTCTGCAGAGCAGAATTACTTTGTTGGATTTCGTGTGCATTATTATGTGTTCACTGATCATCCAGAACATGTTCCTGCAGTGAAACTGAGAGAAGAACATCATTTGACGGTGTTGACAGTCCCTAGTTCTAACAGATGGCAGGATATCAGTTTGAGCAGGATGGCAAGACTGGAGAAACTGATTGAGAGTCGACTGGTCAATGAAGCCGACTATGTTTTCAGCCTTGATGTGGATTCAAAGTTTTATGGTCGCTGGGGGGTGGAGACTTTGGGTCGTCTGGTTGGTGCGATACATCCTGGTTATTATCAAACACCTCGTGAACAATTCCCATATGAACGCCGACCAGAGTCTCAGGCATTCATTCCTTCTGCTGAGGGTGATTATTATTATGGCGGGGCTGTGATCGGTGGCTTAGTGAAAGATGTATATCAGCTTGCTAAAACCTGCCGAGAGAATCTGGACATTGATGCATCTAAATCCATTGAGGCAGCGTGGCAGGAGGAGTCTCATTTGAACAAGTACTTCCTTTATAATAAACCCAGCAAACTGCTTTCACCCGAGTATCTGTGGCAGGACATAAAATCTAAACCATGGGAGATCAAAATCAAGCGCTTCTCTCAAGTTCTCAAAAACTATGATGAAATTCGTCCAAACCCTTAGTAGCTGTTAACTGAAACATTTTATTTTTATTTATTTATTTATTTGACATGGACATACAATTACATTGGACGAACCATATGCATTTAAGTGTTTTAGCACACATGCTAATTTTCAACACCTGTCCATGGGAGGCTTTTGAAAATAAAATACAGTACACTGCATGAAAAGAGCTGTATACGGACAAATACGGGATGGGAAATCTCTGCTAAACTGTAGGTTTGCCAGATAAATGAGGCAGAGTGCTTGGAAAGGTAATACACATAAGTAAACTCGTGAAACATCCAGAAACCTTACGTATGTGGATGTATATAGGAACTGGTGGAAGTTTCCAGGAATCCTTACAGCTGGTTGTAAGGAGGGGTGGGTGTGAGGTGTGAAGGGCTTTTTATATGTTAATGACCCCCAGGTAGAGGTGCCTGCCTTCTCTGTTTTCAGAGCTGGGTGGGGGGTGGGGGACAATGTCTCGTAAAGACAGCACATACAGTATTGTGGAGGTTTGCTTGAGGGTTTGATGGAGAAGCAAGCTGCAAACACTGTTCTTCTCGAAGATGCTATATCCAGCGTCTTTATGCTCTTGAGCGAAAGTTTGACGAGCAAAGACCGCAAGAGGAACAAAGACCGCGGGAAGAGCCATTACATAAAAGGATAAAGAGGGCGCACAACGTGAGCATTGCGGTAAGTTGAGTTTTATTTCATCTGTAAGTTACACAACGTCGTTTGAAAACTTTTGTTTCCAGCCAATGTAACGTTATGTGTGCATGTATTAAAGCGTTTTTCATTCAATGTTACAGGAAGATAAGGCGCCTTCACAAATCGGAAAACAACCCACATAAATATGATCCACAAACTGGGTAAGACTGCTGTTTTTCTGCTATGTTTGTTTGGCCTTTGTGGGCCATGCTGTTTATGGGGTTTTACATATTCCTTTTAAATGTATTTAATGACACACTTCTCTCTTTCTAATTCTAATTTTAATTCACAGAATAAGTTCGCCTCGTAACCAAGCAGTCATGACTTATCTGCTAGAGGAATTAAAAACAACTTTTGCAGATGCAGACCCTGAGTGTATACAAGGTAATTTTAAAATGTTTGTTTAACAATTTTAATGTCCATCATTTTAGTCTCTTATATTTTGTCCATCTTATGATTTCAATAGTGTAGTTTCTGTCACTTATCTGAATTGTCTTTTATTCAGCGTGTTGCAAGACATACTTTGAAACACTTTGGAGAAAGTATAATTTGTCTCAGCCAGAAAAGTCCCAGCTAAGAGATGCTATTAAAACAGGAGCTAAAAACCGACAAAGGAAAAGACGGGTAAGTGTAGAAATTCATCAACTTGTCTTTAAAGGGATAGTTCACCCCAAATTGAAAATTCTGATAACCACAAAAGAAAATATTTTTAGGAATGTTTGAAATCAAACTGAACATGAGCTCCAATCACTTCCATAGTATTTTTTTTTCTACTTTAAAGTCAATGGGGCTCATGATTGGTTGGATTATAAACATTCCATCTTTTGTGGTTATCAGAACAAAGACATTTACAGGTTTGTAACAACATGAGAGTGAGTACATTGACAAAATTTTCATTTTTGAGTGAACTATTCCTTTAAGTTTGATACATTTCTGGGTGTTTTTAGTGGTTAACACATTGTGTGTTTTGCAGTTGCTGGATTCCAGGTCCAAGGTTGTTCAAACCGATGCAGAGAGAGAGCTTTGGCAGACTGCAACAGTGGAGCTGATGTCTGACGAGGAGGATGCCATTGTTGATGGAAGGCCAGTGTGGATTGTGAGGTCTCCATCTCACAGGAACCCACAATTGTCAGAACTTTGTGAGGAGCTTCAGCGCAGATTGGAGGCAGACATGCGCTACACTATTTTGCATCATCAGCGTGTTACGGCTGATGGAAATGGACATGATGGACCTTCCTTTCTTCAACTTTAACTGGCACACTGCACTGGTTTTGCAATTTTAATAACTGCACCACAAACTGCACATTTTCACTTATTCTCTTCTATTTTATCTTATTCTTTGTATACTTATTAGGTTAGATTTATTTAGTTTCATATTCTGCAACTTATTTTCTTTTAATATTGTTTGTGTTTGGTTATATTTTAAATACTTTGTGCTGTGTGTACATATTAAGTAGTTTATTTAGTTTTATATTCTCTAACTGTTATAATATTGCTTGTGTTTAGTAAAAATTTATAAAAGTACTTTTTCCCTTGTACAGTTCCTATAGTTTTATTTATATATTTAATGCTTTATTTCTATATTTAATGCTTTAAGTGTTTTGGTTTAATTTTAATAAAAAGAAATTCTGAATCCATTCTGTTTTCCATTTTTGAGGGGGTTGGGTTGTATAGTGGGTGGGGTGGTTATAGTTTATTAACATAGCTGGCCAAAACCAATCAAGTCACTATGCTATGAGGGCTTGGGTTGGGCTAAATGAAAACCGTGACCAATCAAATACTAGTATCAGGAAATTGACAGGTCTCTGTCCCAATAGTTTTTAGGGTTTGGGGTGTGTTTTTTTAAAACAACCAATCAATGTTGAGAAAAAACACCAATAAGGACAGCAGAGGTGTGTCAAGGTGTGAAGTGAAAGGCCTCTTGAGGTGTGAAAATGTCTCCTGACAACATTCTTCAGGGGATTACTTGCCATGGCAACAAATGGCTGCATATACCACGGGGTTCTCTTACGTAGAGTTCTCTCGTACTGCGTCGAAGAACGCTACGGGAAAGATATTTCTTTGTCGAGATTGAAGCCAAAAATTAATCCTTAATTTTGTAATATTGTAAAACGCTTTTCTGAAGCATACAACCTAGGCGGAGCAATACAGCTCACCCATTGGCTGCTCTGCCAGAAAAGCACAGCCTATGCGAGGCCAGGACGCTGACCAATGAGGACGCTTCGCGCCCTTCTGCGTCACCTCCCGCCCAAACAGGCGTGGCCTAGGCCTATAAATACGAGCATAGCTGTCTAACACGCCGATTTTCTTAAATTCACGAAGCTGCACGCATCGTTGGATTGGATTCGAGCCGCCACAGCCGTTTGGAACAAGCACCTCAGCAGGACGCGCCTCTTACCTGAAGCCGCTGGTCATCGCCGCCTTCAGCCGCCGTTCCCTGCTGCGCTTCTCCGGCGTGGAATATCCTTTACATTATGTGTGTGTGTTTTGTGTGTGTGTTCGCCGTCGCGTCACACAGTTTTTCCACACTAAAAGAGCCGAGCGTCTTTTTCAAGATGTCTCGCACCTCCTGTGGCTCGTGTAGAGCCCCGCTCAGCGACGGGGACCACGTGCTTGTGTTTCCTGCCTGTGAGTATCACGCAGCTTCAGCTCTCGTCGATGGCGGCTGCCATCACTGTGATTTGATGCCTACGGTGACTCTGCGGACTCGCCTGGCGTTCATTTACTGAAGCTGCACCCTTTTCCGCCCGCTGTAGTGCCGCGCCGTGAAAAGCGCCGTGCTCAGCGGAGCCCGGAACCTCCCTTCACCACGAGATGCTCGCCGCTGCTGCCGCTAGCTTCTCCGCCCGCTTCGCTCGACTCTCTGACCGACGGACAAGGGCCGCTGTGTGCCGCCGCGTCCGTCATGGATGAGGAAGATGAAGCCGTGTCTGTGAAGGACGACTGCTGTTCTCTCCTCGCTTCGGGTAGCGAGGGATGGGCGAGCTCCGAGGATCTCCCCTCCCCCGCCGCTCGTGAGCGTCGACGGAGAAAGACCAGCATCGATGCGCTTACCGGCTGGATGGCTGCTTTTCTGCAGAGGAACGTACGTTACCGTCCTCACGACCCGCGCCTTTTTCTTCCTGAATTCACGAGGAAATCGCGGAGTCCCGGAAAGCCCCGTTTTCAGCCAGGATGCGCATTTCTGCTTCGAGGAAAGCTACAGTGTTAAAATCCCGCCGCGGCCGGATTTCACTAAAATGTCTCGCTCGCACAGTCCCAACATACGCGACCGTGCCAGTGTATTTTGCAGTCACCAAATCGGCATCAATGCCCGTTTGCCTGCACACAGACGCCGTTTTCACGACGCCCCAGGTAAATCTGAAAATGTATTTACTGGTGTCCCGGCCACGGCCGATGGTGTAATGTGTGTATCCGTAATGCCCACGACCTAGTGCCCATTCGTACACACAAGCACAGCCCTACACAATACAGGGCTTGCACACATAAAATCGACCCGTGTCGGTTGTGCTTCACATGTAAGTTAGTGAACGTGCCCGCTTTTCAGTGCCCACAATCACTACACACTGCATGTCCCGTGGTTTCTGTAAAAACGAAACGAATGCACGGTCAGTCGGTTCTGATAGACAGTACTCTCTGTGCTACACGGTGTCCCGGCCACAGCCGATGATGTAATGTGTGTATCCGTAATGCCCACGACCTAGTGCCCATTCGTACACACAAGCACAGCCCTACACATACAGGGTTTGCACACATAAATCGACTCATTTCGATTGTGCATTATATGTAGTGAGCGTGCCCATTTTCAAGCGCCCACAATCACTACAAACTACATGTCACACGGTTTCTATGAAACGAAACCAATGCACGGTCAGTCAGTTCTAATAGACAGTACTTCCCAGTGCTATAAATGTACCCGCGTTCACGCACCCACATTTATTCTCAAACATGCCGAGCCGTACGGGGCTCGCACCGCGCGCTCTCTCTTTCACCTGAGAGAGCTGAGAGCGCGCGCGGGCTGCCCGCTCGATTAAGCGCGCCCCCGCATCACGCTGCAATGGCGCCCATGTTACAGCACACGACTGCTCTCGTGTCGCCGCCATTTCGCGACCAGAGCCCGGTTTTTCAACCCGTGCAAGCACAGCCCTGAACAACGCAGGGTCTGCACACATAAAATCGGCTCATGCCGATTGTGTTTTACATGTAGTGAGCGTGACCCACTGCCAAGTGCCCACAACCACTACACACTGCACGTTCCGCGGTTTTCTGTAAAAACGAAACTAACGAACGGTCAGTCAGTACACAAAAACAGTGTTCCCGGTGTTATAAATGTGCCCGCCACCAAGCGCCCACGTTTATTCACAAACATCACGAGCCCTACGGGACTCGTCCCGCGCGCTCTCTCTCGACACAGAGAGCTGAGCGCGCGCGGGATGCATACTGTGTTAAACATGCCCCCCGCCTCACACGCCACGGCGTCCATGTCACAGCACACGGTTGCTCTCGTGTCGCCGCCATTTCGCGACCAGGGCCCAGATTACATTCAACCCCTAGTCACACGTGCAGATGCATGGGAATGACTTCCCGGGGTCTCAGAATGGGTGCTAGAGACTATAAAAAGAGGCTATTCGCTACAGTTTCATCGACGCCCTCCCCGTTTCACGGAGAAAGTCGAAACTACGGTGAAAACAGAAGTAGCACATCTACTTCGAGCCGAAATAGCGAAGCTATTGAGCAAAGGGGCCATAGAGCCTTTATCTCAAGCTCAGAGCGAAGGGGGTCTGTACAGCAGATATTTTCTGGAACCGAAAAAGACGGGGGTCTCAGACCCATTTTAGATCTCAGGCATCTGAACAAAGCGCTGACAAAGCGAAAGTTCAGAATGCTCACGACCAGAGCTTTCCTCGCGCAGATTCGCCGAGGAGACTGGTTTATGGCAATAGATCTGAAAGACGCGTATTTTCATACAAATTGCGTCACGTCACAGGCGATTTTTGAGATTCGCCTTCGGGGGCCAGGCATATCAGTACACAGTCCTGCCATTCGGCCTGTCTCTAGCACCTCGTACATTTACAGTGTGCATGGACGCGGCGCTGGTACCTCTGAGACTCCGCGGCATTCGAATTCTGAATTATTTGGACGATTGGCTGATTCTAGCTCAATCACCTTCAGAACGCATCCGCCACAAGACCCTAATTCTCGATCACCTCGAGTGCTTAGGTCTGAGAGTCAATTGGGAGAAAAGTTCACTGTTTCCCAGTCAAAGGATCTCCTTTTTAGGACTGGATCTGAACTCACTGTCTATGACAGCACAGCTGTCATCACAGCGCAGGCAAAATACCCTGCAAATGGCAAAATCCTTTCTCAGCGGCCACATAGTGCCACTCAGGAGATTTCAGAAAATGCTGGGCCTCATGGCCTCAGCCTCAACAGTGCTGCAGTTGGGCCTGCTGCGCATGCGCCCACTACAGTTCTGGTTGAGAGCGCGCGTACCGCGCCGAGCATGGTTACACGGTCGTTATCGCCTCAAGGTCACTCAGGAATGCATTTCAGCCCTGACACCATGGAGAGCGTCAGACTGGTACCGGTCAGGTGTAAGCCTGGGGACTTCCTCGAGCCTGAAGGTGGTGTCCACGGACGCGTCCACCTCAGGCTGGGGAGCACTGCTCGACGGCAGTCCGCTCTTTGGCCAGTGGTCAGAGCGAGCCGAACTACCGCACATAAACTGCCTGGAAATGATGGCAGTGGACTTTGCGCTGAGGCGCTTCTGTCCCCTGATAAAAGGACACCACGTCCTGGTCCGCTCGGACAACATGTCGGTAGTAGCCTACATAAACCGCCAGGGTGGCGTGAGATCCCGGAACCTATTCAGGTTAGCGGAACGCATACTGGTGTGGGCCCAGCACAACCTGCGCTCGTTAAGAGCAATGCACGTGCCAGGCCACTTGAACGTAGGCCCGGACAGACTCTCACGGAACAACGTTCCTACGGGAGAGTGGTCCCTACACACACAGACAGTGCGTCTGCTGTGGAAAAAGTTCGGCAGAGCGGAAATAGACCTGTTTGCAAACCAGGAAAACGCTCATTGCCCAGAATTCTTTTCGAAGAGCGCGAACGCGCTGGCCAGAGTCTGGCCCCGCCGCCCGCTCTATGCTTTTCCTCCTGTCTCACTCCTGCCTCAAGTGCTGGAGCGTATCAAGGAGAGCGGATGCTCAGTACTGCTAGTTGCTCCATTCTGGACGAATCAGACCTGGTTCCCAGCTTTGATGCGACTGAAAAGTACTGCCCCGTGGCCGATTCCAGTGAGGAGAGACCTCCTCTCACAGGCCAAGGGCTCGATTCTGCATCCTCACCCCGAGCTTTGGTCCCTACACGTATGGGCCATAATCGGGTACCCGCTAACCTCCCAAGAGGAGTGTTAGACACGATCGAACAAGCTAGGGCTCCGTCTACTAGACGGCTCTACGCTTCCAAATGGTCGGTGTTCTCTGGATGGTGTTCAGATCAAGGTCTGTCACCACTTCAGTGTGGAGAACCGGAGATTCTCTCCTTCTTGCAAGAGCTATTGGATAAGGGAAGAACCCCATCCACGCTCAAAGTCTATGTGGCTGCCATATCAGCGTTCGTTAATCCAACGCTTGGCCGTTCACTAGGCAGGAACGACCTGGTGGTCCGCTTCCTGAGACGCGCCAGGAGGTTAAACCCTCCAAGGCCTCCTTCAGTCCCCGTTTGGGACCTTTCTACAGTGTTGAACGCTATGAAAGGGGCCCCTTTCGAGCCTATTCACTCAGTTGACATGAAACACCTGTCTCTCAAGACCGTGTTTCTTTTGGCTCTCGCTTCAGTGAAGCGTGTGGGAGACTTGCAAGCGCTCTCAGTGAGAGCTTCTTGTATGGAGTTCGGGCCAAACGACTCTATAGTCGTATTGAAACCGAAGCATGGGTACGTGCCTAAGTCCCTCAACACACCGTTCAGGGCTCAGGTCATCTCCCTGTCGGCCATGCCGGCCTCAGAGGACGGAAATAGCTCCCTTTGCCCGGTCAGGGCATTAAGAGCTTACGTGTCCCGCTCCGCTGTTTTTCGACAGACGGAGCAGCTCTTTGTTTCGTTCAGCGGGCACTCCAAGGGACGAGCCGCAACGAAACAGAGTCTATCTCGATGGGTAGTGGACGCCATTGCGCTAGCCTACTCATCTAGAGGCTTGGAATGCCCTTTGGGCATCAGAGCACATTCCACGAGAGGCATGGCCTCTTCATGGGCTTGGTATAGCGGAATCTCGTTACATGATATCTGTATGGCGGCAGGCTGGGCCTCCCCGTCTACATTTATTAGGTTCTATAACCTAGAGGTTCCTGCGTTGCAGGCTAAACTGCTCTCGGTCTAGAAGACTATGTATAAGTGTTCCTGCCCCGCGCTGCGGCCCAGGTCACTTCAATGGTAATATGTACAAGTGCTCCTGCCCCGCGCTGCGGCCCAGGTCACTTCAATGCCTAATATGTATAAGTGTTCCTGCCCCGCGCTGCGGCCCAGGTCACTTCAATGTTTAAGCATCACTCACTGACAATGTGTCCCATGAGCATGCTATTACCCTTCATATATATCTATATTTACATATATATGCTATTATGCCTTAAGAGGCACTACTATAAGGGATGATGCTATTTTAGCCGCTCTCCCTATACTTCTTGGGGTAGGCGCTTGTATACCAGGGCGCGCGCCCCCTTAGGTGTCTGTGTCGATCCAAGAACACGCACGGCGGTTTGCATAGGGTTCCCGTAGCGTTCTTCGACGCAGTACGAGAGAACTCTACGTAAGAGAACGTACTCGGTTACTAACGTAACCTCGGTTCTCTCTAGGAGAGGGAACGAGTACTGCGTCTCATGCCGTGCGTGTCCACGCTGCGTCGCTTCATTGACGAAAATCGGCGTGTTAGACAGCTATGCTCGTATTTATAGGCCTAGGCCACGCCTGTTTGGGCGGGAGGTGACGCAGAAGGGCGCGAAGCGTCCTCATTGGTCAGCGTCCTGGCCTCGCATAGGCTGTGCTTTTCTGGCAGAGCAGCCAATGGGTGAGCTGTATTGCTCCGCCTAGGTTGTATGCTTCAGAAAAGCGTTTTACAATATTACAAAATTAAGGATTAATTTTTGGCTTCAATCTCGACAAAGAAATATCTTTCCCGTAGCGTTCTTCGACGCAGTACTCGTTCCCTCTCCTAGAGAGAACCGAGGTTACGTTAGTAACCGAGTACGATATCCCTTCAGCAAGATACATCCGAATTGGTATCATTACGGGAGTTTCCTAACTTGGTGGAATTAGAAGTTTACCCTCAGTGGAACTAGTAGATACTTCCGAAAATCAGTGGTGTATACAGGAGTTTCCAAGTACGGATACACCTCTTTTCATGCAGTGGTAACAAGACTAGTAAACAAAGTAATACTAAAAATACTAACAGAAAAGGATAGCTAAGATATACCATATAATTACAGAGAAAATAAAAAACGAATTGCATACATAAATTATAAAGCAGAAGCATCAGAGTCAGAGAATGTCATTATAGTAGGTTATTAATGCGAGCAATCATCGATTGCTCCTGTCTGCCTCGCTGTGACTGCTGCTGCTGTGAGTTTGTTTGCTGCGTCTAAGCCTCGTATTAGCTTCGTATTTCTTTCTGTTTTGAACCATCATTTATTATAAATTCTAGTTGTTTATACTACTAAATACATCTTACTCAACATCTCAGATTAACCTGACATTGCTAGCTTCCGTTATTGTCAGCACAATACGCTAACTCGCTATAGCCTTTTAACGCACCACCCGTGCGCTCAGTTATTTATTTTTCTCTCGCGCGCCCGCGCCTTTGAGTTCATAAAAGCCCAGGTGAGTAAGAATTAGTCAACAAACACGGTGAGTAATGTCTTCTCCTGTTATTGTCACCTGCACTTCATGTCACATGTTTACCATAGCCTTCTCTGTCGGCAATATAGGATTTATATGTGATAAATGCAAGGAGACAGTCAGGCTGACGGAGAAGATTTCAGAACTAGAGACACGCATCCAAACTTTAATCGAGAATAGTAAGAAGAGTGCTAGAGCTTTAGATACTATTTTGGATGCGCCTAGCCTAGTGAACTCTTTACATGAGTCGGTTCCGGCTGAAGTAGAGCCCGTGCAGCAGGGCAGATGGGTGACAGTGAGAGATCGCTGTAGTCGCGGATCAAAAAACCCCTTTTCCGTTCCGATAACAAATCGATTTGCCCCGCTCAGTGAAACACCCACTGAGAATTATTCTGATTGTGCCCTAGTTATTGGCGATTCTATTACACGGAACGTGAAAATAGAGACACCAGCCACCATAGTCACATGTTTGCCGGGAGCCAGAGCGCCTGACATCAAAGCAAATTTGAAAGTGCTGGCTAATGCTAAACGTAAATTCTCTAAGATTATTATTCACGTCGGCACTAATGATGTTCGACTTCGCCAGTCGGAGATCACCAAAATTAATATTAAAGAGGTGTGTGAACTCGCAAGTACGATGTCAAGCACTGTAATTTGCTCTGGCCCCCTTCCTGTTCGCCGGAGTGATGAGATAGTTAGTAGATTGTGTTCACTCAATGGCTGGCTGTCTGGGTGGTGTCCGCAGAATAATATAGAATTCATAGACAATTGGAAAAGTTTTTGGGGCAAACCTGACCTGTTGAAAAGAGATGGTATTCATCCCTCCTGGGATGGTGCTGCTCTTCTCTCTAGTAATTTGGCTCATAGTCTTAGAGCTAAAACATGACAATCTGGGCCTCAGGTCAGGAAGCAGACAGACTGGCTTAACCGACCGTCTGCTAGCGGCCTCACGTCACCAAGGTCAGATAAATCCCATCACATAGAGCCTCTTTCACCGAGATATCATCATATAGAGACTGTGTCTGTTCCCCGAACTTGGAAATCCAAAATACGTTCAAACCCATCTAAGGTTAAAAATTTAATTGATGTTCAACAAATAAAAAACAGATATAATACAAATGAGCAAATGATAAAGCTTGGGTTGCTGAATATTCGATCTCTTACTTCAAAAGCGCTAATAGTTAATGATATGATTACAGATTATAACCTAGATGTGCTGTGTTTAACAGAAACCTGGCTAAAACCAAACGATTACATTGCTTTAAATGAGTCAACCCCACAAGATTACGGTTATAAACATGAACCTCGTCTGAAACGCAAAGGAGGAGGTGTTGCTGTAATTTATAGTAATATTTTCAAAACCACTAAGAAATCTAGTTGTAAATATAATTCTTTTGAAGTGTTGGTGCTTAATGTAAAAATATCTAGTGTAAACGATAAATCACGTTTGAAAATTCTGCTGGCTACTGTATACAGGCCACCAGGGCACCATACAGACTTTATCAAAGAATTTGCGGACTTTCTATCAGAATTAGTATTGGCTGCAGATAAAGTACTAATTGTTGGTGACTTTAATATACACATAGATAATGAAAAAGATGCATTGGGATTGGCATTTAAAGACATTATAAACTCAATCGGAGTTAGACAACACGTGTCAGGACCGACTCATTGTCGTAATCATACTTTAGATCTAATACTATCACATGGAATAGATATTGATGCCGTTGAAATACTGCAACAGAGCGATGACATCTCAGATCACTATCTAGTCTCGTGTAAATTACATTTAGCCAAGGCTGCAAAGCCGACTCCGTGTTATAAATATGTTAGACCGATCACTTCTGCCACTAAAGATTGCTTTATCAATAATCTTCCTAATCAGTTTCATCATCTCAGCATCCCGGATAGCTTAGAAGAACTTGATATTGCAACAGAAACTTTTAACTCTCTCTTTTCCAGCACTTTAGACACAGTTGCTCCGCTGCGCTTAAAGAAGATTAAAGAACATAGTCCAACGCCGTGGCACAACGAGCACACTCAGGCCCTTAAGAGAGCAGCCAGAAAAATGGAGCGCAACTGGAAGAAAACAAAACTAGAGGTGTTTAGGATTTCATGGAAGGAGAGCTCGATTGCTTACAGAGAGGCTTTAAAAGCTGCTAGATCTGCTTATTTTTCAACCCTATTAGAAGATAATAAACATAATCCTAGGTATTTATTTGAAACAGTGGCTAAACTAACGAAAAAGAAAGCTTCAAGCCCAGAAGTTTCCATGCAACACAGCAGTAATGACTTTATGAACTTCTTCACTTATAAGATCGATAATATCAGGGACAAAATTATAACTATGCAACCGTCTAATACAGTATCGCATCAGGAAGTGCATTGTAGTCTCCCTGAGGGAAAATTTGATTCATTCATTGCTATAGGAGAGGAAGAATTTTGCAAACTCGTCAAATCATCTAAATCGACAACGTGCATGTTAGACCCTATACCGACTAAGCTGCTGAAAGAGATGCTTCCAGATGTCATAGATCCTCTTCTTAATATCATTAATTCATCTTTGTCTCTAGGATACGTACCAAAAACCTTTAAGCTAGCTATGATTAAACCGCTTGTTAAAAAACAGCAACTTGATCCTACAAAGCTAGTCAATTACAGGCCGATCTCTAATCTGCCATTTCTGTCAAAAATATTAGAAAAAGCAGTATCCTCACAACTGTGTTCCTTTCTTGAAAGAAATGATATCTGCGAGGATTTTCAGTCCGGATTTAGACCGTACCATAGTACCGAGACAGCTCTCGTTAGAGTCACTAATGATTTGCTCTTATCATCCGATCGTGGTTGTATCTCTCTATTAGTATTACTGGATCTTAGTGCTGCATTTGACACCATTGACCACAACATCCTTTTAAATAGACTCGAACATTATGTTGGCATTAGTGGAATTGCACTAGCATGGTTTAAATCATACTTATCTGACCGTTATCAGTTTGTAGCAATAAATGAAGAGATGTCTTATCAATCACAAGTTCAGTATGGCGTACCACAAGGCTCAGTACTAGGACCGCTGCTGTTCACTCTGTATATGCTACCATTAGGAGATATCATTAGGAAACATGGAATTAGCTTTCACTGTTATGCCGACGATACTCAGCTGTATATTTCTTCAAAACCTAACGAAACCTACGAATTCACAAAATTAACGGAATGCATAGCCGATATAAAAAATTGGATGACTAGTAATTTCCTACTACTAAATTCAGAAAAAACAGAGATTCTAATTATTGGACAAAAAACTTCCACACGTAATAACCTAGAGTACTGTCTAACACTTGATGGCTGCTCTGTTAAGTCTTCGTCGTCGGTTAGGAACCTGGGTGTGCTCTTTGATACCAATCTTTCATTTGAAAGTCATGTGTCTAGTATCTGTAAAACCGCTTTCTTCCATCTTAAAAATATATCTAAATTACGTCATATGCTCTCAATGAATAATGCAGAACAATTAGTTCATGCGTTTATGACCTCAAGGCTAGATTATTGTAATGCTCTACTGGGTGGTTGCCCTGCACGCTTAATAAACAAACTACAGCTAGTTCAAAACGCAGCAGCTCGAGTTCTTACTAGAACCAGGAAGTATGACCATATTAGCCCTGTTCTGTCAACACTGCATTGGCTGCCTATTAAACATCGGATACATTTTAAAATATTGCTGATCACTTACAAAGCACTAAATGGTTTAGCTCCGCAGTACTTGAGCGAGCTCTTAACGCATTATAGTCCTTCACGTCTACTGCGATCTCAAAATTCCGGTCAGTTAATAATACCTAGAATATCAAAATCGACTGCTGGCGGTAGATCCTTTTCCTATTTAGCACCAAAACTTTGGAACAGTC
Organism: Phoxinus phoxinus; assembly: GCF_949152265.1. Classification (NCBI taxonomy): domain Eukaryota; kingdom Metazoa; phylum Chordata; class Actinopteri; order Cypriniformes; family Leuciscidae; genus Phoxinus; species Phoxinus phoxinus. The sequence goes on along the minus strand of NC_136877.1, from coordinate 4,173,802 downwards.
TTCCTACCATTGTCCGGGAAGCAGACACACGCTGTCAGTTCAAATCTAGACTAAAAACACATCTCTTCAGCCTAGCATACACATAACACACTATAGACTTATATAATTAGGCTGCATAGTTTAGAACAGCCGGGACCGGGAACACTTCCCGTAATCCTGATGTACTTGGTACATCATAAGAAGGACGGCGTCTACGCTAATATTAGTCTCTCTGTCTATCCCGAGGTTTACCGCTGTCCACTGGAACCAGGCCGTATCCAGATCTGATGAAGGACCAGCGCCAGGACACGACGACGACGCCGCTGACCTGAAGTGTCAACCAGTCTCTCCTCCTCTCCACTCTGACTTCAAACAACCGGAACTGGACAAATACTCTGATTCATTCTGAACTTCATACACTGTTTACTCATTGGCCAGAGGAGAACTGGCCCCCGACTGAGCCTGGGTTCTCCCAAGGTTTTTTTCTCCTTTCTGTCACCTGATGGAGTTTTGGTTCCTTGCCGCTGTTGCCTTACCTTCTGGCTTGCTTAGTTGGGGACATTCAATATTCAACAATATTATAGATCTGCCTTAAAGGTGGATGATGATGAAATTATTTTTTGTATTATTTTCATGTTATCACTGTGAAGCTGCTTTGATACAATCTGTATTGTAAAAAGCGCTATATAAATAAAGATGACTTGACTTGACTTGACACTGCTGTTTGGTTTTTAGCCATTGTTTAAGTCCTCTGTTAAAAGCTTTGCCATCGGTCTCTAGTTTTAAATCAGTAGGCAAAGCATTCCAGAGTTTTGGCCCCTTTACAAAGAAAGCAGACTGACCAAAGGAGGTCTTACACTTTGGGACTAAACAGTCACCTCTGATAGTGGCTCGTGTGTTCGCCCCATGAGAGCTACTGACTAATTTAGAAAACAGCGGTGAAACATGATTATTTGACATTTGGGAACCAATTTAGTGTAATTAAAATCAATAAAACTGTCAAAGCCAAGAAGCTTATGCTTTCTTAGAACATCACAATGATGCCATCTCATAGGTTTCCGGTCCATGATTTTTATTGCTTGTTTGTAGAGTGAGAAAATCGGTATTAATTTATTTGGAGAGATTTGTGACCATGATGTGACATGATGATGATAGGTGTGAAAATATCATTGCATGCATGTATAGTTTTGCAGTGTGACAGGACAAATCCCTTCTTATAAGCCGAAAACAATTTATATTTGGTCTGACCTTCTTGCAGATGTACTTAACATGATTATCAAATTTGTCATTTTTATCCAGAATAATCCCAAGGTACTTGACTTCATTGACTGCTTCTATTGCTTCATTTTTTATTTGTACCTCAAATATATCGCTTACCTGCCTATTTCGTATAGAGAAACACATGGAAACTGTTTTCTTAACATTTAGCGAACATGCAAAAAACAAAACCTGTCAAATATTTTTCCATCAGCTGCTCAACATTTATGCTGCCTGATGGATGAAATATATATTGTCAGACTTTTTTTTTTTTTTGCTTCACTAAAGTGCAAAGAGCAGCTTCCCAGCTAACAAAAATATGTTCTTAGAATGTTTTTAGGTTATTCCAATTAGGTTATGAAAACTTTTTTTCTGAATGTTTTTTAAACGTTGAAAATAATGTTTAACCCTCTGGGGTCTGAGGGGTTATCTGTAGTGCTTAATTTGTAAAGTGGGAGGTCCCGGAGCGCAGAGGGGGGGGGGGGGGGGGGGGGGTGGATCCGGCGACTCAAAACGGGGGTTGGAAGTAACGGAACAAAAAATATTTTTTTTTTTTTACACTGCCTAAGTAGCTTCTCTGCAGGGACAGCATGTGCTGAGTGGGTGCTGCTAGATCATTGACGGGGAGCTAGGCAAAACTTGGTCACTAAATATTTAATATTTAGTTATGTTAATGATCACAATTAAAGTTTTAATTTTATTAAATTGAACAAGCGCAACATTCAGCATTCAATCAAATAGGCCTATTCTAAAAGATGTAGGCTATTATTAATAATAATGTTATTTCAACTAGGGCTGTCAATGGATTAAAAAATTTAATCGTGATTAATCGCATGATTGCCATGAGTTAACTCGCGATTAATCGCACATTTTTTATTTGTTCTAAATGTACCTTAAATTAATACTTTTCAAGTTTGTAATACTCTAATCATTATGGGCATGGATAAATATGGATGCTTTATGCAAATGTATGTTTATTATTGAAACCATAGTCAACATAGAGCATGAAGACCAGACATGTTTCAAAGGTCATAGATGTTTTTCAAAGAACTTGTTCATGTCTATTAGACACATGAATAAAGAATAAAGAAATACCAGGTTCCCATTACTTCTCTTTCTTTGCACTGAGCAATTTACTAAACCAAACATCTTAGCTTTTTGCATGACAGGGCAGCTCTTCTGAAAATGCTAAATGTACATTTATTATTTATTATTATATTAGTTTGTCTCTCTGTGTTCCCATTTTGATGAAGCTAAATTCTCAATAAAACTGTTTTCATTGTTTTACTGTTTCTGTTGTCAAACAACGGAATGATTATGAAATAGTGACTGAAACGCGACCCATACAGGGGCGGAGGGGCGGCTAATTGGGCTTAAGCCCCGAATGTTTTGTCAAAAGCCCCGAATGTTTTAGGTTTTTTAAAATAACTTCAACTTTGTTTCGTTTCACAAAAGCTCTATTACCGTGCGTGGTGGCGGACGGTAATACATCGCGCTGCTTCGCGCATCACTCAGCTTGTTTGCCAACTGCCAATAAAAGCTAACGAATATATAGAATATAAATCTTCTTCTTCGTCGTTGTCATCAGGGGCCGGCGGGCTGTTGTATGTTTTCACCGGCGTCGTAGTGAGCTTACTGGCTAACCGGATGAAGTTATATGGACATAACAAAGTTTTTTTATATGGACTAAACCTCACCGGCCGGAGAGAGATTCAGAAGCAGCGTCGGACGAACCGCGGACAAGAATATGCTGCGTTCACACCAAACGCGAATAGAGCGTCTGGCGCGAGTGATTTCAATGTGAAGACGCGTCTGGAGGTCCTGCGGCGCAGTAGACGCGAATTCACCTCATTCGCGCGTCCAGTTTTTATATCATAATTTTCCCAGATAGTGTAGCCTATAGATTTTTAGGCATTCTATTATCTCAAACAGCCTGAAAAATAGTTCATTTAGCTGACGTAAATTGGAAAAAAAAATCCTGATAATCGAGCTGTCGTCTGATGAAATCAAATAACGTTACACATAAGATAACAATATCTGTGCTGTGATTTCGGCTATACTTGCATGTAAAATTAGAGAAGCAACATAATATCTGTGTTTAACTGAATTAAAGCGCTGCTCCTCTCTCTCTCTCTCTCTCTCTCTCTCTCTCTCTCTATCTCGAGCGCGTGCTGGGAGAGAACCGGCGATTCTCAGAAACTAAATGCCGATTCTCAGAAAATAAATAAGGTTTGGGCGCTTTTTTGAAGAGAATACCTTTTTTGAAGGTGTCTGCAATGTCGCTAAGTTGGCAACACTGTGTATCTCCATTTCTCCAACTAGGGGTTGGGCCACGGGTCAAACAGAAAGTAAGCGCTGCGTTAATCGCGCGTTAAAAAAATTAGTGCCGTTAATATGATTTTGCGTTAACGCGTAATTAACGCGTTAACTTTGACAGCCCTAATTTCAACACAATATCTCGTTATTTCGAAATAATATGTGTGCGTGCATCTGTAAATCCGGTGACACGTGCATTGATTTTTATTAGTGTTTTCTCTAAAAGTGTCGACTCGGCTGCAAAGATGAAGTTGACGATCGCCATCTCCGTGTGAACGCGCTTATAGAGAGAAATGCACATAAATAAGCCTAATAATGGATTACATAATCAGAGAGTAGCCTAGCCTTTTTCTTTTTTCGTTTTGAATTATTTCGTTTAAAGACATTTCAAGCTTTGTATTTGTCATGTCTGTGTGAGGCATACACTGAGTTTCGTTAAGTTAGGATGTGCTCTAGTTTACGTGCAATGCAAGTGAGCGCGCGGGCGCCTCCGTTATATTTGTTTCGTCGGCCTATTCATTAAATACAGGCAATTGGTTGATGAAAAATTAATTTAAAATTAAGATACAATTTATACAAAACGAAATTCACTTTAAAGAAAGGCTTTAACTTCAACGGTCAAAATCATGTCTGACCCGCTCCATGTCTCATATTGCGCATCCTATCTCGGTCGTACTGTTCACTTTTCATGAATCAACATAAATGGAAAAAAATAAATAACATTATAATATTTTTTAACAAATATGAAACACGCTTTTTTTAATGGCTACAACAGTATAGTAGGCCTACATAGCCTACTCTCTATTTGTTCAAATTTCTGCACATTAATTTAATTCTGAATTTTGCACACACAAGTTGAAAGGCATTTGTTCAAAAAAAAGTTCACGGATAATTGTGCGTGTATTTATAAGCCTAATCATTATGATACTAAAATCCTAATAAATAGGCTATGTACAAAAAAATCAGATGAGCGCATAATATGAACGGTTAAGCATTTTCCTCCCATAGAAAACCATTAGGCTATAAGAACGCTTAATGTGGCTTAATGCAGATTAGAATGTCCCCTTATTATGTCGAAATAACGAGATATCGATACTAGGCTACTGTGTCCACCGTGGTCTCCTTTTTGATCAGCGGAAACGATTTTTGCTTGTTTGGGATCTGACTGTTCAGCGTATTTGAAAAAGTTAAGCAAACTTTCCTGTCTTTTTGACATTTTTCCCCTGAGTGAAACGATCGAGGCTAACAGCAATCTCAACTCGTACAACAAGCGCGCAAGTCATGTGTCACAAACATTGAACACTACACAAACAGTAAATTATTTTTTTTTCTTCTAGGCAATTAATTTTAGTGACACAGGAGGTGCCGGATCCAATAAAAAAGGTTCCGGATCCAATGTCGGAGGTGACGGAACATGTTCCGGCGTGTTCCGGCTCAAATTAAGCCCTGGTTATCTGAGTCCTGGAGGTGTTCTGACATGCTCTGACATTTGCGCTTATTTCTGTTACTTGTGACATTTTCATGGCGAATGTCTGATTACACTGCATTCAGCACAAACTCTGCTACAATAGTATATCAGCAGCATGTATGTAAAAGTTTGTAGTTTTGATATAATGATGTTTATGCGTGGTTTGTGAAAAATTTATAAAAAATTGTCACTGAAATAAGGTCATAATACCCAAACTGATTATTTCTTTACAAGACTTTTGAGAATTGTATCATGTAGCCAAGAATATTTGCTTTTTAGCCAGGTTTAATAATGAGAAACCCTATTTAGCTGTTTAACCCAGTCACAAAAGGGTTAACTTTATTTTTGTATCTTTGATGGACGTGTAAGTGAGCCAATGGGTGAATTCTATGAGGCACTGAGCTGACCAATCAGCTGCCAGCTAGGCTCTGTTACAGTTACGCCTCTAGTTTTGCGTCACTGCACGTTGTTTTGGCGCTTGCACTTGAGCATAGGAGGCTGCGTTATCTGCTTGGTAAGCTGAAAAAAACAATAGGAAGTGAATTAAACAAGTTCTGTATTCATTATTGATTATACTGACTATGCCTTATTGTAATATAGAGTGTAAACAAAAGCTGTGCCTGAATCCACTGTTGTCACGGAGCTAAAGGCAGTGAATTTCGTTAAAATGGTCAGGTTTTGGTAAAGAGTTGGGAACATCGGGCAGAGATTCTTTGCATGGAGTGATCCAGATTCAGACGTTCTTCCAGAGATGCATTGATTCCCAGTCCGGGTGGCTGGGTGGCGAGCCAACCGTGTTTGACAAGAATCAAATTGCTTTAGACGAACTGCCCGGATCATCCTCTTCATCTTCATTGTGGTAGGACAAACACTAACTCAACCTGAAAAAAAGGGCCCCAAACAAAACTGAACTCTTGTCAACCAAGGCAAGTCGAACCGAGGACGAACTGAGCTCAAATATACTGAAAAGAGAGGGTTTTGTTTGTTTACGTGCGCACTTTATTATTTTAGTTTGTTATTTTACATAAACATGTTTTTTTCCTTATATGTATGCTCCACCCTGTGAATTTAATACAGGTTGTCTAAACTGTCATTCTGGTGTGGTATTCTTTTTTTTATTGATATTCAATTCTCAGGCTCTTAACAATTTAGCGTCTTCTGATTTTGGTCCAAATCGTATTCATGATAATCTCTACGACTACTTCAGACTATTAAACCTATGTACATTATTATTACTTCGTAAATAGGGTTACATTATTGGCGAGCCAGCCAGGAGCCAGAGACATTGAATATCAATATTGAAAGAATATGCAAAATGGATTTCATACAGAAGTCAGGTGTTAAAATTCCGAATGCAGTGATCGTTAGTGGGGTAACACAGGTAGCAGATCAGGATGAGCAAGTTGTTGACTTCCTTAGGGAGTACAGTTCCATCAAAGGAGCCCTTCTCGTTGATGATTCTAAATCAGAATTTTACCAAAACCTGATCATTGAGTTTTCGAGCGGTTCAGCTTTAGTGAACTTAGAGCCACTTTTGCCATACACACACACAGTGCAGGGTGATCCATGTGCTAAATACGTTGTAAAAGCATTAAGCAGTGTATACACTACGCAGATTGGCAGTAATGCCTCAAAAACTTATCTAGCTGAGTTAAAGGGCTTAGCCAAGCTAAGTGGCAAAGACTATGGGGAGGTGTTGAAAGAGATGATGTCTCAGATTGGTGAAGATATTGAAGCTATGAAACCCGTAGGTATAGAAGTCTCCCCTTCACATGTTTAGGCCCCAGTTGTGACACTTCAACCCCCTACCCCTGAAGATCAACAGCCCCTAGTCTCACTCTTGAATGCCCCACAGGAAGGAAATTTCTTAAATGCCACTGATTCAGTCCTGTTCACTAATGGAGGGAAAGCTCTGTCCCTTTCAGTGAGTGACATAAACCCAGCAGAGATACAGAAGGTGGTGGTTGAGCATATTGTAAGGAGTGAAGGTATTAGCCCACACTTGCATTCTCCAGTGAGGCTTCGTAACCTTTTCTGGAAAGATTCCCAGACCCAGTAACGAAGCTGATTACGACACGTGGCGCTCACACATCGAACTGCTTTTAAATGATCCCAGTATGTCCCATCTTCAGATTTCAAGAAGAATTCTTGAATGTCTACTTTCGCCTGCAGCAGATGTGGTCAACGGGCTACGGCCTGGATCACCCCCCATCGCTTACCTCCATCTCTTGGACTCAGCCTTTGGTACTGTTGAGGATGGGGAAGAACTTTTTGCCCAGTTTATGAACACCCTTCAAGACCCGGGTGAGAAACCCTCCACTTATCTTCATCGATTGCAATTAGCATTGAACCTAGCTGTGAGAAGCGGTGGGGCTGCACCGGCTGATGTAGATAAACACCTACTCAAACAGTTCTGTAGAGGATGCTGGGACAATTCCTTACTTTCTTGCCTGCAACTTGAGCAGAAGAAAAGCAACCCCCCTTCATTTGCTGACCTCTTGCTCTTACTACGAACAGAAGAAGAAAAGTTAGCAAAAGCTAGTCGCATGAAAAAAACACATGGGCACCAGCAGGCAACGTGGCCAGCTTCAGCTCCAAAGTGCGTGGGCCTGTGCAGAGTCAAGAGAGAAGTCGGAGGTCAGTCTCAGTGTTATTGAAGATCTTGGGAGGCAAGTAGCCAGTTTACAAAGCCAATTAACCTATTTGATGGCACAGAAAAAGACAACGGGGGCTGATAACAGGGGAGCAGCAGGGAAAGGTCCCGGCAAAGTACAAAAACTAGACCGTACTAACACAGACATGCTAAAACAGGCCAAGAAAAAGCAGACTTACAGACCCAGGCCTTGGTACTGTTTTAACTGTGGGGAGGATGGGCACATTGCCCCGGTTTGCACAGACAGGGCAAACCCTGCTTTAGTAGCTGAAAAGAAAAAACAGTTAGAGGAGAAGCAGCAAATGTGGGACGCACAAAACAGTCTCAACTTACCTTTAAACGACTAGCAGTTCCTGTTGGGGGACAAACAGGGACTGAAGAGAGTCAACAACGTCCCTCAGACGTAAACAGTAAACACAAGGCTGAAGTATGTGCTAATCTAAAACATTCAAGTAAGAACCACCCTTTCAAACTCCCTAAGGGGTTGGTCGGTACCAAGAGTACCGCTAAAGTCAACATAAAAGGTGAAGAAGTCAGCTGCCTATTAGATACGGGTTCCCAAGTAACGACAGTTCCCCGGTCATTTTATGAACAGCACTTTCCAGAGCAGGAGATTAAGCCACTACATGATCTCTTGGAGGTGGAAGGAGCGAATGGACAGTCCGTACCCTACTTGGGTTACATAGAAATGACTGTAACTTTTCCAAAAGAGTTTATTGGAGCGCCAATGGATGTAAATACAGTCGCTTTGGTTGTTCCTGACATTTGAGCCACTTCACAGTCCCTTGTGCTTATAGGCACCAATACGCTGGATGTACTCTATGACATGTACTTCGAAGCCGGATTGACACGTCATTAACCAATCCCACATGGCTATAGAGCAATTCTTAAATGTCTTGAGCTTAGACAAAAACAGACCAACAACAGTCAACCCAGTGTAGTAACATTGCAAGGCAGAAGTTCTAAAATCATTCCAGCTGGTGAAACTGCAGTAGTTGAGGGAGTTGCTGTAGCTTATTGCATGCAGAATGAGAAGTTTGTAGTCATTGAGCAGCCATCAGTACCCTCCTTGCCGGGTGGCTTGCTGGTAACAGCTAGCTTAGTCGACATTCCCAAGCAGCGGCCCTATAAGCTACCAGTGGTCATCAGTAATGAGTCTGATCATGATATAGTCATTCCTGCTAAATGTGCAATTGCAGAGATAAGTGCTTACTAGAGCATCTTGTTACGGGAGCACAGTGTAGTAAAACAATTAGAATCCCTCTCAAAGTCACCAGAGGCACAGTCAAACAACAAGCACGACTTAAACTTCAATTTCGGTGAGTCCCCAATTCCATCTGAATGGAGAGAACGCATCACTCAGCAGCTCCACAACATGCCCGACGTGTTTGCACAACATGACTTGGATTTTGGCAGAACAGATAAGGTGGCACACAACATAAAACTCTCAGATGAAACTCCTTTTAAACAGCGTGCAAGACCAATACACCCACAAGACATCGAAGCTGTTCGCAACCACATTCAGGAGCTTCTTCATGCAGGAGTCATCAGAGAGTCAGAGTCACCGTTTTCGTCACCGATAGTAGTGGTCAGGAAAAAGATTGGCCAAGTCCGGTTGTGCATAGACTACAGGCGTCTGAATCTCCAGACCATAAAAGATGCATACTCTCTTCCAAAGCTGGAAGACACATTCTCAGCGCTCAGTGGTTCTCCGTCCTTGATTTAAAGTCTGGTTATTACCAAATCGAAGTTGAGGAGACAGACAAACCCAAGACCGCATTCGTGTGTCCGCTTGGGTTCTGGGAATTTAACCGAATGCCTCAGGGAGTGACTAATGCACCTAGCACATTCCAAAGACTAATGGAAAAGTGCATGGGGGACATGCATTTGAAGGATGTTCTAGTCTTTATTGACGACTTGGTTGTGTTCTCAAAGACTCTAGAAGAGCATGAAGCAAGGCTGATGAAGGTGCTAACACGCCTTAGAGAGTTCGGGTTGAAATTATCACCTGGAAAGTGTGTATTCTTCCAGACGTCAGTCCGTTATCTTGGGCATGTAGTTTCCAGGAATGGAGTCGAGACTGATCCGGAGAAGATTGCTGCTCTTAAGACTTGGCCGGTCCCAAGAAACCAGCGAGAGCTGAGATCTTTTCTTGGGTTTTCTGGGTACTACAGGAGGTTTGTTAAGGGCTACTCTAACATCGTTAAGCCCCTCCACAATCTAACCTCTGGTTACCCACCTTCTCACAGGAAATTAAAGTCAGATAAGAACGCAGGGCAGTACCGCAACCCAAAGGAGATCTTTGGGAGTCGCTGGACACCCGCTTGCCAGCAGGCATTTGACCTGCTGATTGAGAGCCTTACCTCTGCCCCTGTGTTAGGTTTTGCTGATCCCCAAAAGCCCTATGTACTCCACACCGATGCAAGCACCACTGGACTCGGTGCTGTTTTGTATCAGGAACAGGAGGGTCAGTGTCGAGTCATAGGCTATGCAAGCAGAGGGTTGTCAAGGAGTGAGAGTCGCTATCCTGCACACAAGTTGGAATTTTTAGCACTCAAGTGGTCAGTGACAGAAAAGTTCAGTGATTATCTCTATGGCAACCACTTCACTGTTATTACTGACAGCAATCCGCTGACATACATACTGACCTCAGCAAAACTTGATGCGACAAGCTATAGGTGGCTGGCGGCACTGTCCACTTTCTCATTCAAACTTCTCTATCGTCCAGGAAAGCAAAATGGCGATGCAGATGGATTGTCCCGCAGGCCTCATGGGGAGCTGGCTGATGACCTTAAATCTCAAAAAGAGAGAGAGCGCATAAGACAGTTTACTCAGGGTCACCTCTCTGATCCAGAAAATATAGATGCAGTAGATCAGGCTGTTGTGCAAGCAATCTGTGAGAGACAGCTCATGTGTCAGTTATGATGGCCAAGATTCTTCAGATGGTGTTGCTTTAGTTGAAGCTCTTGCCATCTCACCTACTGCTGTGCCTGACAGTTATGGGCAAGAAGATCACCTTGGTGGGTTGCCAGTTATCCTCCACCTAACTGAGGCAGAGCTTGCGAGTAAACAAAGAGCTGATCAAAGTATAAAGCATGTCATTTCCCAGATCGAGCAGGGAGAAAAACCGCCCCCAACGTTGCGACATGAACTCACTGAGCTTCCACTGTTGTTGAGGGAGTTAAATCGCCTTGAACTCCGTAATAACATCTTGTACCGGAGGCGCCAAGTGGGCTCTCAGACCTTATATCAGTTTGTGCTCCCAGCTCAACTGCGTGACCCATTTTTGACCAGCCTACACGATCACATATGGGTCATATGGGGGTTGACCGCACACTGGATCTTGTAAGGACCAAATTCTTTTGGCCAAAAATGGCTTTGGATGTTGAGAGAAAATTCAAAACATGTGGCAGGTGCGTAAGGAAGAAGGCGCTACCTGAGAGAGCTGCGCCTTTGGTCAACATTAACACCACCAGACCCCTTGAGCTCCTCTGTATGGACTTCCTCTCTCTTGAACCTGACAAAAGTGGGACCAAAGACATACTGATGATTACAGATCACTTTACTAAGTTTGCGGTTGCCATACCAACACCTAACCAAAAGGCCCGCACAGTGGCAAAGTGTCTGTGGGAGAACTTTATGGTGCACTATGGAATGCCAGAAAAGTTACACAGTGATCAGGGATGTGATTTCGAGTCTCACACAATAAAAGAGCTCTGTCGAGTGGCCGGCATACACAAAGTAAGAACAACCCCATACCACCCTAGGGACAACCCCGTTGAGCGATTTAATCGCACCTTACTAGACATGCTAGGTACTCTTGAAAGCCCAGAGAAATCTCATTGGCGTGATTTTGTAAAACCCCTGGTCCACGCCTATAATTGCACCAGGAATGAGGTGACCAGATTTACACCATATGAACTGATGTTCGGACGTCAGCCTCGTCTGCCGGTTGATTTGGCGTTTGGATTGCCAGTGCAAGGGGGTCAGCAAACATCACATGCAGAGTATGTGCAAAACCTTAAGTCACGACTTGAAGACGGCTACAAGATAGCAATTGAAAATTCTGCAAAGATAGCACACAAGAACAAAATGAGGTATGACAGGCGTGTGACTGCTTCGGACTTGGAAGTATTGGTCAGAAACATTCGCATTCGAGGAAAACATGAAACGAAAATGAAACGATAAAGAATACAGGTCATTTATTGGCAAGAGACCTATTTCTACCAGAAAGTCTCGGGAGATAAATTGATATAACAGCGTATATTTATTAACAGCCCAGCAAGCATGAATTTATAAAGTTCTTTGGTGTAGGCCCTGTCCTTAGAGAGCAATGCGAGGGTAGCGGAATCTGCAAATCCTGCCTGAAGACGAAGCCAGGGGTGCAGCCGAGCCCCCTGGAGGTAAGGAAGGGACCATCCTGGTAGTGGTGGGGAGAATTGAGGGGAAGGTACCATCTTGGTGGTGGTTGGGGAGGATGGAGGTAATTGGCAGCATCTGCGAACTCAGACGAATGTAAGTACCAATCTTTTATACTGTGAGTGTTAGCACATTATTGGTTAGAAGTGAAGTATTACGTGGCGCACTGATTGAGTCTTCCTGACAGAACTTACGCTGAAGCTTTCATTTATCTCCACCAGAACATGAGAAACTAAAGAAACTGGGTTTTCAAAATACTTATTACTCATCCCATAAATCAGGACGAAGCAGGGTAGTGGCTATCTTTATTTCTAATTCAGTGAATTTTGAATTTAAGTCTGAAATTAAAGATAAAGAACAAAATGTTCTACTTCTACTTCCTGCTCAGCTACTGTTCGGACGCTCTTGCTTACTGCTCCGCGCTTTGCTCTATCGCTTTTATATTTTTATATTTTATCTTCTTTTATCAACTAATTTTAACCTCAGCAAATCAGCACAGTGCTCAAACGCTTGGATTACTACAAAAAAGCTGAATTATTTTATTCGACCAGCCTCCCACTTAAAGCTTACATTCCGGGGAAGAGAAAACACAACTGCATAAGGATAAGAGAAAATGCCTCTTCTGGAATCTACTTGCTGCAGTAACTGCCACAGACTTTTACAAAGGATTGCAGTTCTTGAAACAAAGTTATTTGCGGGACTACCAAACCAGACGGAACACACAACAGAGCTCCGTCATGGACGCCATTAGCATACAGCAGGTGAGCCCCATGAATCTACTGCTCCTCAACAGGCCATACTGAGTGTAGAGAAACAAGCTGATCGACTTACAAATCGATGGTACAATCAGGGAGCGAGACCCAAAGGCACTCGAGACATCAGATTGTCACGAGTATCACATATTGCCGCAATAGCATCCTCTACCCCAGATACGGCTCTGACAAGGATTGCAATCACTGGTCTCCTACCACCGCCTATACATCTTGAGAACAGATTTGAAGTATTAATGAATGTAAATGAGGAAATTCCAAACTTGATGAATGTGATCGAACACAGACTGGATAAGCCAGTAGCTAACACTGATGCTAACTTGCGCTCAAGGTCGTGCAGACAGCACTCAGCTCTGAGCGCAGCCGAGCACAGGACTCTGATAGTGGGTGACTCCATTATCAGAAACATTAGTAGCAGGGATACAACTACGTGCTGCCTTCCACAAGCAACAACTTCTGATGTAAACTCGGAACTTGAGAACATTCTGATGAAACATAAGACTGCAAATCGACTCATCATTCATGTGGGGAAAAATGATATTCATAAAGAGCAGTCCGAACTCCTCAAGAAGGATTTCAATGAACTTTTTGAAACACTTAAAAGACTGAAAGTACAAACATTCATCAGTGGACCACTCCCAGCAAGAGGAACAAACAGGTTTTCACGGTTGCTTGGGCTTAATACATGGCTCCAAAAAACCTGCAATATAAAAGGAGTGAACTTCATTGACAACTTCAATCTTTTCTGGAGTCAGAGGCAACTGTTCCAACAGGACAGACACCACCCAAACAAACTTGGTACAAGAGTGCTAAAGGACAATCTCTACTTCTCCCTCAATCATCCTTCTGCCGTGTGTGCAAATCCACTCAACCTGAATGGCACACACACACCTGGACACAGTATGAAGGACCACAGGATTTCACTCCAGCACCTGAATGGACATGCGGTTGACACGTCACACAAGGACAATGATAACACCACTCAGCCACAACAACTTCTGCTCACGGACACAATCTCAGCTGAGCCCTGCCCACAGAGCTCACCACAGACAGACTGTGACATACTAGAACTGCTCCAAGATTCAGCACCCAAGGACGACTTCCTGGAAAACAGCCAGGGAAACCAGGACAGCATATTACAGCCTCCGATAACACCAGAGACCCTCTCACCAGACACGCTATCTCTATCTCCAGCATCTCCACTTCTGTGCTTCTCAGAGAGAATGGAAAAACTGGTGTATGCTGGAACCAAACTATCCCACTCTTTTGCAAGCCCCCAGATATCAACCAAAAAACGGCAGGCCCCACATCCACCAAAGCCTGCTGGCCCCGCCTGCCCTCCCCCTCCTCCTGCAAGGTCCCCGCTATGATAACAGTAACTTTCTCAAATGTTTACAGAACAAGCGGGAACCCAGTGTGCCTGCATCTTTTTCTATTGCTGTTCGATTACATGATAGAAAGTCTAAGGCCTTCAAAAGCCGTACAGCAAACCCATCTAATCTTGTGCCTACTACACGCCAAACTAAGACTGCTGTGGGGACAAAAAGTAAGACTGTTAAGTTAGCACTCTTAAACATCTGCTCACTTAAAAATAAATCACTTCTAGTCAATGACTTAATAACCACATACAACCTGGATTTTATGTTCCTAAATGAAACTTGGCTAGAAGACAACTCTAGTGCAACTGTCCTCAATGAAACATCCCCTCCTAACTTTACTTTTATGAGTGTCTGCAGAGCGGGTAGGAGAGGTGGGGGAGTAGCTACTCTTTTTAAAGATGTCTATCAATGTAAGCAAATATCATTTGGTAATTACCCGTCTTTCGAATATCTGGGTATTGTGTTAAAAGGTGCTCCACGCATTTTACTTATCATTGTTTACAGGCCTCCAAAATACTCTTAAGCCTTTGCTGAGGACTTTACAGAACTGTTATCAACCATTTCCTCAGAGTTTGACTGTTTTGCTATTGCCGGAGATTTCAACATTCACATAGATAATGCAGAAAATAAAATGGCAAAAGAAATCAAAATGGTTTTAAAAACTTTTGATCTGACTCAGCATGTACATGGACCGACACACAATCGTGGACACACTCTAGATTTACTTATCAGTAAGGGTCTAAACATTTCATCGATTGTTATTAAGGATGTAGCACTGTCTGATCATTTCTGTATTTTCTTTGATATATTGATCTCTCCTGCCATTGAAGCTAGATCTGTGTCTGTCAAGAAGAGATGCTTAAATGAGAACACTTGTGTACTATTTATGAAGGCTATATCTTCAACACCAAGCATTTCTGCTGACTCTGTTGATTTTCTCCTTGATTCTTTTAACTCAAAAGTCAAAAGTGTAATTGATGATATTGCTCCTGTGAAGGTCAGGAAGAGTGGTAGACAAAAAGCACCTTGGAGAAACTCAACAGCAGTGCAAAATATGAAAAGACAATGCAGAAAAGCAGAGCGCATGTGGCGGAAGACAAAACTTGTAGTCCATTATAACATCTACAAAGACACCATCCATGCTTTCAATATGGAATTAGGCAAAGCTAGACAGACTTTCTTCTCAAATATTATTAACAGCAACTTAAACAACACACGCACTCTTTTTGCTACTGTAGAGAGACTGACAAACCCCCCGAGCCAGATTCCCAGTGAAATGCTCTCAGACAGCAAGTGCAGTGAGTTTGCTTCTTTCTTCTCTGAGAAAATCAATAATATCAGAAAGGTGATCAGCACATCCCTGAGTTGCACTGGGGTCAGACAGATCAGACCACAACCTGAGAAAGTAGTTACTATGTCTGATTTCAAAGAAATTGATGGCAAAATTTTGGAAGAAACCGTACAGCACCTTAAAACATCAACCTGCGCCCTTGACGCTCTTCCCACATCTTTCTTCAAAAGTGTGTTAAACAGCTTAGAATCAGATCTCCTAGAAGTGGTAAATGCCTCACTTCTCTCTGGAAGTTTTCCAAACTCCCTGAAAACTGCAGTTGTCAAACCCCTCCTGAAAAAGAGCAATCTGGATAAGACTATATTAAGCAATTATAGACCAATCTCAAATCTTCCTTTCATTGGCAAGATCATTGAAAAAGTTGTTTTCAATCAGCTGAACAAATTCTTAAGCTCAAACGGATACTTTGACAATTTTCAATCTGGTTTCCGATCACATCACAGCACAGAGACAGCGCTCATAAAGATAATTAACGATATTCGCTTAAATACTGATACAGGCAAATTATCAGTGCTGGTACTACTCGACCTCAGTGCTGCTTTTGACACTGTCGATCACAACATACTTCTTGACAGGCTGGAAAACTGGGTGGGGCTTTCTGGGATAGTCCTGAAATGGTTCAGGTCATACTTAAAAGCGAGAGGTTATTATATGAGTATAGGAGACCATAAGTCTGAGTGGACATCCATGACATGCGGAGTCCCTCAAGGCTCAATTCTTGCGCCACTCCTATTCAACCTGTACATGCTTCCAATGAGCCAATAAGGAGAAAGAACCAAATTGCTTACCACAGCTATGCAGACGACACACAGATCTACTTAGCCCTATCGCCAAACGATTACAGCCCCATTGACTCCCTGTTCCAATGCATTGATGAAGTAAACAGTTGGATGTGCCAAAACTTTCTTCAGTTAAACAAAGACAAAACTGAAGTCATTGCGTTTGGAAACAAAGATGAAGTTCTCAAGGTGAACGCATACCTGCACTCTAGAGGTCAAACAACTAAAAATCAAGTCAGGAATCTTGGTGTGTCTCTAGAGTCAGACCTTAGCTTCAGTAGTCATGTCAAATCAATAACTATATTCACTCAAAGCAAGGAGAGTCCGCTTTTAGCTATTATGCCAGCCGCAGCTGGAACCAGCTTCCAGAAGAGATCAGGTGTGCTCCTACAGTAGCCACATTCAAATCCAGACTCAAAACACTTCTGTTTAGCTTTGCATTTACTGAATGAGCACTGTGCCACTGTGCGTCCGACTGTTTGCACTGTATTTTATTTTATTTTTTATTCTAAACTCTTTTAATTATTCTTATTTCTTTTGATTATTTTAATTTCTTCTATGTAAAGCACTTTGAATTACCATTGTGTATGAAATGTGCTATATAAATAAACTTGCCTTGCCTTGCCATAAAGAGGGAAGATATATTTTAGTTAAAGGCAAATTAGATAATAAAGAGTAACGTTACTTAATGCAGGCCTATATGCTCCACCAGGAGACACTAAATCTCTTTTTAAGAAAATATTTGATTTAATAGCAGAATCCTATGGAACCCTGAAATTTGATGGGGATTTAAATGTGCAACTTCAGCCTGGACTGGAGACAACTAATCCTTCCAAAAAGAAAAACTAAAATACTAAAATGGTTCAAAGAATGCTTAAATAACTGGGTTTGATGGATATATGGAGAGAATTACACCCAATGGAGAAACAATTTACATTTTATTCTGCAAGCCATTCTATGTATTCAAGAATGTATTATCTATTTATGTATAACTCAGATAGACATAAAATTAGAAATTGTAATATTGGTACTAGGGATGTATCAGACCACTCAGGGGTATACCTTACTCTACATTTAGATAATCAACAGAAAGATACACTTTGGAGACTTAATGCGAGTGTCTTGAATTATACAGCGATACAGAAGCAGATTGAGAATGAATTTGAAATGTATCTCCAATGATAATGGGGAAGTATCTCCAAGTACTATGTGGGATGCCGCAAAGACTGTAATTCGAGGCAGAATTATTGCTCTAACTGCTTTTCGTAAAAAAAGAGAAACAAAAAAGATTATTAGCTTTACAGGAGGAAATGGAAAACGTCTCAGGTTACAACTGTAACCTTTGTTCCCTGAGAACAGGGAACGAGACAATACGTCATCGACGCTTTGGGGAATGCCTCAGGCGTGACAGGTGTCTGAAATCACAATCGAATCACGGCAATCACATTGACCGGCGACAGCCCGTGAATCATTACGTGAATGATTAACGTGCGACCTGGAAGTATATAAGGGCGCCTTGCAAACATGACAAATCATCCTTCGTCTGAAGGGACTGTTTGGTAGGCAGGCCCCGAGGCATGGCAGGGAGACGTATTGTCTCGTTCCCTGTTCTCAGGGAACAAAGGTTACAGTTGTAACCTGAGACGTTCCCTTTCGAAGGGAACTCGACAATACGTCATCGACGCTTTGGGGAACGAAATACCCACTCCGCCATGCTGAGGGGAGTGCATGCCAGGAGGCAGTGACAACTGTCAGAACCAGCAAATTCAAATGAAATGCAAGAACCACTCACCCTCAGGTCACACTGGGCTGTCAGTGACAGCATTCCCTACGGTCATAGCCCAAGCTATAAGCCTAACAGGAGGAACTCCAAATATGTAATCCGAAGGCCTACCTGGGCCTGCTCAAAGGCCTAGGACCACAACTTCAAATTAGAAGGGGTCCCTTCTAGGGAATGTGGCTAGGGAACCCGAGGGAACCCCAGCCAGTCACTATTCGGGGGAATATACCACCCGAAATGCCACCAGGACGGCCTGACCTGGTGTCACTACGTCGGACACTTCAGTCTGGCCAAATTCCTGTCTGTCCGGAGACAGAGCCTCTGGACATTTGCCTTAGGTAAAGCATCCAACCCGAGGGACTGCGAAGCTGGCAGTGAACCTCAGGCCGGATCTCAGAGACGGGATATCCCGGAGAGTATGACTCAGCATAGTGCTTTAAACCCTTGCTAGAGAGGGGAGTTTCTCTACTCGATCCACGGATCTACCCAGTGTTTGTGTTTGAAACACTGAGGAGGCCTGTGAAGGCCTAGGGGCTGATCTAACTGGGAGGCCTCACGAGAGGCCTACGACCGTCTGACCAGACTCAGGAGTCCAAACACTCATAGAGACCCTCAGTGAGGGGAGCAATGGACTGACTGGTAGGAAACCAGGCTGTAGGCAGAGAAGTTCCGGGAGGGAACCAGTAGCAGAGGACGAACACTTTAGTTGAGCCAGGGCACGAGCTCGCTTTAGCAACGGCCTAATAAGGCCAGCTGAACTGATAGCAGGCGGCCACTAGCTTCCAGAACCCAGCATCGTTGGGGAACCACTCACAGGGAGGCCTGGCGAGGCCTACTACCTGATAACCACAGTATGTGGGAGCTCATATTCAGGAAGGCCTGGTGAGGCCTGTAACCTGATAACCCCAGCATGTGGGAGCTCATGACCAGGAAGGCCTGGTGAGGCCTGTAACCTGATAACCACAGTATGTGGGAGCTCATAACCAGGAAGGCCTGGTGAGGCCTGTAACCTGATAACCCCAGTATGTGGGAGCTCTCATGACCAGGAAGGCCTGGTGAGGCCTGTAACCTAGCGACCACAGTGTGTGGGAGCTCAAAACCAGGAAGGCCGGATGAGGCCTGTAACCTAATAACCACAATATGTGGGAGCCCACATTCAGGAAGGCCGGGTGAGGCCTGTAACCTGACATGTGGAGACTCATAACCAGGAAGGCCTGGTGAGGCCTGTAACCTGATAACCACAGTATGAGGGAACTCACCTTCAGGGAGGCCTGGTGAGGCCTACTACCTGATAACCCCAGCATGTGGGAGCTCATGACCAGGAAGGCCTGGTGAGGCCTGTAACCTGATAACCACAGTATGTGGGAACTACCTTCAGGGAGGCCTGGTGAGGCCTACTACCTGACAGCCACAATACTTGGGAGCTCACATTCAGGGAGGCCCGGTTAGCGGCCTACCACCTGATAATCACATTACATGAGAACATGCCTTCAGGGAGGCCCGGTGAGGCCTACTACCTGATAGTAGGTCAGGCTAGCTGTCCAGTTGCCTGTCCTTTGGGCTTGCCTACAGGGAGGCCTGGTAAGGCCTACTACCTGATAGCCACCGTAAGTGGGAATTCACCTTCAGGGAGGCCTGAGGAGGCCTACTACCTGAAAGTAATCTTAAACAACTGGTAGCTATGAGCCCTGAATCTGGGTGACGGTTCGAAGGCGGCCTGCTAAGGCCAGCCCACTGGGGACTCGCCTATCAGGGAGGCCTGGTTGGGCCTACTAGCTGACAGCAAGTCAATCTGCTCCAAAGGTACACTGTTGGGAATCATACCACACCAACAAGTAAGTCCCACAATGTTGGGACTCACTTCCGAGGAGGCCTGTTTAGGGCCTACTACCCATCAGTGAGTCAACTGCCCGAACCACCAAGGCCAGCAACACTTTTTTTTTTGAAGTGAGCTGGCCTACAGCGCCCACTTGGGGGCTGCCCATACAGGAGGCCTGCTGAGGCCTACTACCTAATGGCGCAGCCTTCGTTGGCAGATAAGCTGTTTACACAGCGCCTACAGCATTCTGGTACCTAATCACATTGCCCATGGCAGTGTACTCAGCAAAAGCGCTAGCACCCTTTGAGCAAGGGGAGTACAACATACGCCACTCTGCCTCAATGGAGGCCCCAGAGCCAGGGGCCTACCATCTGTAAGCATGGGCGTCAGCTCATGGCAATGCTCTGGCTTCAGGGGAGCGTACTTCGACCAAAAAAGAAGTGAAGGCTAGAACTTTCCGCTCAACCCGAGCCATAGTGGTGCGAGGTAGGATAATACAGAACTGAAAGTGAAGGACTCAGACCTGCCCTGTATCACAGGGGAATACTCTCCACCTCACCCTGAGGTTTACCAGGGTGCGGGCCCGCCAGTGGCTCTAGGGGTGACAGAAAAAGTATCTGTGCCCAACCTAGGGGAGTGGGGCTTGTTTGTGAGCCAACCACCTACAACCCGACGCTTGAGCAGTAGCTCAGCGAGGTGAGTAAAGCCTATACTGGCAGCCCATATCCGTATGCTAGTTCTGCACGGCAGGGTCGGGCAGACAGACCCAGCCTCTTCGTGAGGCGAAAGGCGGCCTAACCCTGCTCAATAAAGACACATTGTACCGGGGAGGCCTATTTGAGGCCTAACCCAGGATCTTTATAAACCATGCCTCTGCACCACGCTGCATTACACTTGTCGCCCCAGAATGCAGAGAAGGGGGCGGGCCTTGGCCTAACGACTCCCATTGGAGGAGGCTGTCATACAGGGATGCTAGGAACCTATATTCACACAGTGAAGGCTCAGAGGCAGAAATGCTTAAGCAGAGCGCCTCCACTATCCCTGGCACAGCCTAGGCCAGCTACAGAGGCGGCCCTGGTGAGGGCCAGCCTGCAAGCATAGATCTACCTGAGGGCTCGGAGGAGCCACAGCCTTACTAGAAAAATAGTTATTATTTCATACAACTGGCTGCAGAATCGCTCAGCCCACTGAAAACCCAAACAGAGCTCAAGGGGGCGATGTACTCAGGAAGGAAGTCAGACGGTCCCATGGACCGGACATAAGATCTATCTGAAGCACTAGCGTCAGTCTATACTCCAAGATGAAAATCCTATGGGAGGGAGACCAACTACTCTACCCTGAGGTGGCTAACAGCCCGAGGGCTAAGATAGTCGTTCTAGCCACCTAAAGGGGGACTTCAGGGCCCTAATAATCCAAAAATGTACCTTACATGACCCCATAGCTCTATACAGGGAACGAGGTCTGTAGAGAGATACATTTTAGTGTTAGTTGCACACAAATTACTCTTAAAGAAGACCACTCAGCTCACCTGCGGCGTGCGAAGTGAAGACTTACCAGACAGTTCTTTATGAACATGGGGTCTACCACCTATACATGCCTGAAAGAGGCACTCTCCTAACCAAGCAGAGGCAGGCCAACAGAACATTGTTCTAACCATGAGCCCAGCCTCAGGCCTGATGTAGAAAGTGTCTGGGGAGTCGGGGAAGAGAGGAGAGGGCTAAGATATAATCACGCCCTCAGGGGGAGGTGATCCATGCCAATGCTGTGTGCAATCGTGCTGGATCACCTCCCTCAGATCCCTCTTCTTGCGGGAGTTGCACCTCTACAGCGATCTACTCCTCCACGGAGGAGGCGCCCGAGAGGCGACACTGGCTCTCTGGCCCTGTCTAAGGTCCCCGGACCATGATGGGCCAGGCCCTCCCGTCTGTCTGGGTGTGGATACGGATCTCAGCGGTATGTATTTGTCCTAATACAGCTGAGCGCGCCCTCGCCTCTCTGAACTTTCCAGCCACCGCCTACACGGAGGTGCCAAAAAGCTCAGAGGGCGAGGGCGAATCGAGGAGAAAGATTTTTTCTCTTCTTTCTCTCTTCTCCCCGATGTCGGCCAGGTTCACTCCGTGGCGCAGCTCAGTAACCGCCTCAGGGGCCCCACCCCCTGGACGAGATCCCCCAGCAGATTGGCCTGGTGTACCTGCAACACCACCATGATGTGCAGGGTAGCACCGGCCTGACCCGCTGGCGTGTATGCTCTGCCATTCAACTGGCAGGGTTTGAGCTCTCAGTGTAGACGCCTGTCCAGACACGAGATAGTTGCAAACGTCTCGTCAATGGGCGGCATCGACACATACCCATGCTCTCCTATCACCTCAACATCAGTGAGACTAGCCCGCTGATGTCGGTGGACACGGGCAGAGTATGGGTTCTTCCATGTCCTCTCGATCTCAGTATGAGATCGGGAAGAAATGAAAGGCTCACCTGAGCTAGTGGTTTTATGACTGAGGAAAAAACGCTCTCATAGTGAGCGATTTTCCCCCAACGTTACCATAAAACCACCAGTTCAGCATACACGGGGCAGGGTGGCTGAGAAGATTGATTATCACCACCCTCATCAGCCATCTCCTGTTTGTCCGGAAAAGCACTCACTGCTTAATCTCGTCAGCCGCCGCATCGCTTGAGAGGATTATACCCCTCTCAAGGCGATCGGCGGGCTTCATCTGGGATCCCTTTTTTTTTTTTTTTTTTTTCACCCAGATGCTGAGCCCTCTTCTCTCAAGGAGAGGGTCAGACGAGATCGGAGCGTTCTCAAAGAAAAACGCTCGCAATTGTACAGGCAGTTCCCTCAAGAACTGCCTGTGCGCGCTCTTCCTCCAGACAGAAAAAGCACAGTTGAAAACACTCAGCCTTCTCAGTGCATTTCATAAATACCTGATTTTCAAAAGCGGTTACAGACAAAACAGTCCCTGAAGACGAAAAGATGGTTTGTCATGTTTGCAAGGCGCCCTTATATACTTCCAGGTCGCACGTTAATCATTCACGTAATGATTCACGGGCTGTCGCCGGTCAATGTGATTGCCGTGATTCGATTGTGATTTCAGACACCTGTCACGCCTGAGGCGTTCCCCAAAGCGTCGATGACGTATTGTCGAGTTCCCTTCGAAAGGGAACCCTAGAAGTTTCACAGATAGATTCACCTATACAGTCGATGCTTGGAAATAAAAAACAGATTGAGTACTTGGACTGTATTTTCATTGAGGGTATGGTTCAGAGTATTGAATCAATTTTAGTTAGAGGTTCAAATTGGAGTTTTAAGATGGATAGCATTTGACACAGGTTTTGAGCCTTTTGCATATTGTTGTGGAAAATTACTCAATATTAAAACCTGGATGAAGGAGACAAAGTCGATTCTCAAGAGATTAAACAAAGTATTTTATTTCATGCATGAAATAAGACGTTCAACATACAGACAGTGTCTAAGTATGAGAAGGTCTATGGCATTCTCACACAGAGAGCATCTGACATGAGAAGGCGAAGGCTAGTCCCTTTCGCCAAGGTTATATACCCTAACACACCCTATGTAAAAATCCTTTGTTACCTTAAATGGAGATGTCTTAGCTCATTATCTCATGTCCAACCCAAATTCTAACTGGTCTGAGCAACGTCATGTCTGCAAAAGTTTCCTGTTCTTAGCTGCTGCTCTTGTTCACACATCTTGTCTATCTTTAGTTCGATCAAAGCTGCGCACACATTTTTCACACTTGTACAAAAAGTCACTTGCTACTTAGTTCTTCTTAGAACATATTGTTCCTGCAAGCTTGTTCTAACTCATACATCTCTAAATGTTTGGTTACATATTTTATTATTGTGCCTTAGCTTATATGATTATATTCCTTTAAATGCTCATGAGTAAACAATACATCTTCAACGTTAATAAAAGTTGTACCCATATAAAAGCAAAAGAAACACATCTAAATGTAAAATTTCCATAACAATATCTATGTCAAGTTTTTGAATGTCAAAATAAATGAAGCTCAAAAAGCTGAATTTATTTTCATCATGTCTTGTTAAATAGTTTATATACTTGGTTTCAAATTTAGTGTTTTGGAAATGGTCTTTGTGCTGTTCAATGAACAATCTGCATTCCTTCTATATACAAGTTGTAGTAAAGTGACCCCTTCTGTTCAAAGTTGGATATTGCATGTAATATTGTTTAAGTCCTTATATGATGACATCACAAAAATGTGTGAGCCTAGTTGCATGGCAAGCCGTTTTGACTTTTGTTCATTTCCAGGATATGAATTCTTGATGACAACAATTAAATTTTCACTAGTTGAAATGATCATTCTTGATATCAGGAATTACATTTCCACTAGTAACAATGGCAATTTTTGATATCTTTCACAAACTTCACCTCTGGGGACATCAGGGACTTATTTTACATCTTGTAAAAAGGGGCATTATACCACCCCTTTAATGTCAAATATCTCTGAAATACAATAATTCAAATAATTCCCTCCTTGCCATTTTCAAAGACCCATAGTCGAATTTTATTGTTTGTTGTGACAATAAACGTTCTGAGCTTCTTTTCTCTGTATACAGATATGAAGTGACATGCATGGGTGAATGACGTATGTATATCAATTTCCTACAAAATCTGTGCTGACAAATCTAAAATTTAAATAATTATTTTAAGTTTATCAAA
Source organism: Phoxinus phoxinus (assembly GCF_949152265.1). NCBI lineage: Eukaryota > Metazoa > Chordata > Actinopteri > Cypriniformes > Leuciscidae > Phoxinus > Phoxinus phoxinus. The sequence continues at coordinate 4,149,133 of NC_136877.1, read as the reverse complement.
ATATATTAGGGTAAAGACTTAGTTTAGAATAAATGTTTTTAAGTTACATATAGCTTTAACTTAGTACATGAATAAATGATTTAATAATCATCAATGTAACTAACTAAAGTGATAAGTACCAACATTAAAGACAGACTCACATTAAAAATGATCCAGTAGTTTCATGGTATGACTATGAGGAAGGCAGGGCAACGAGTACAGCCAAACTTGAGTCACTTCCCCGTCGCCTCGATCATACGACTATGAAGAAAAACAGGTACAGTAGATGTACTTCAGACTACTCTCTACTGTAACTGTTGAGTGCAGTACACTGTGCTGTTACAACACATACATGTACTGTAGCTGTTGCCCTATACTACTGTAATAAAAATAAATGCATCAAATTGCCTCACATACAGATTGTAACTAGCCTGGGTTTCCCCATACTGCCTTTGCGCAGCGCGATTTTATTCACGCTGAAAGGCAGTCTGGATACCATGGACCAGATTTTCGCCTCATCTAGGGAACCAATCACAGAACGGGGAGGGAGCAGCAAGACGATGACGACATCTATGCGACACAACTAAGCAGTTTGTTTATATCTATGGATTCAACATGGCAGCAGACGCGAAGCTACCTTTTGATGCAGCCTTAGATACAGGGCCGGATTAACCATTAGGGCAACTGGGCAATTGCCCAGGGGCCCACCGGCCCAGGACATCTAAGGGGCCCTGGGCATCGTCAAATATTATGATTAAAATGTCTCCACGATCTGCTTTTGAAGAAATATCGTAGGATCGTGCATTCTATCAGTTTGCAGTTCTGGCGCCTCCGTCTCAACATACTGTACAGCGCGATGTATATTCACATGAAATGCAAAGGAACGGGACACTGTAGTTCATAAAAATTAATTATTTGCATGTGCTTTAAAGCCTTGCCGGTTAAACATGTCGTTCGCTGCTGATGTGCTGTTCTAACGGGCGCTTTTCTGAGCGCAATAACGTTACACCCCGACGCGCACATGCACTAAAAGCCTGTCTAACAGCGCCTGTTACTGGACTAAGTTATCTTTCGAGTCTTATTGCTCTAATACTGTCAAATACACACAAGGTTTACATAAACAAAGTTGGTTATGTCTAAAGTGAAAGAACAGTAGAAAAAAATAAGAAACAAATCTGCTTGTCAAATGCGTGTATATTAGACTCGTTGCGCGCAGGTCTTAAAGAGACAGTAGCCCTAATAGTGTCCTTAAAGGGATAGTTACCCAAAAATAAAAATTCTGTCATTATTTACTCACTCACTCTAATGTTATTCCATACATGTATTAATTTCTTTCTTGTGCTGAACACAAAAGAAGATATTTTGAGGAGTGTGGCTAACCGGGCGGTTGCTGGTCCCCATTGACCATATTAGGAAAAAACTATTATGGAAGTCACTGGGGTACATCAACTGTTTGGTTACCCATTCATCCAAATAACTTTTATTTTCAACAGAAGAGGGAGACTTATTTGGGTTTGAAACGGCTTGAGAGAGTAGGCTAAATGATGACAATTAAAAATGTCCCTGTTAATAAAACAACAAAATACAAAGAGCAAATCCCTCACTCTTGACTGAGAACTTTAATAGTAGCTTTAATAAGAATCAATGTACAATTTATACAGTGAAGTCTATGTTGTTTTATTTTCATATTATTTTCATATTTCATATAGTTTAATGACTTTCTTCAATGCTGTTAAATACACGTATACTGTAGCTGAAAAAATATGGGGGTGGGGGTCCTACAAGTCATTGTGCCCAGGGGCCTCTGAACTCTTAATCCGGCCCTGCTTAGATATTGTTCTAAGTATATACAAATATCTTACCCATCGTCTTCTTCCTTGTCTAATTTCTGTCGCTCTACATACGTCATCTGGTATAATGGAAACGATTGGCTATGAGCTACGTACAGGCGCATTTGATAGACATTTTTAGCACCCAATAAACGGCGCCGGGCATTCGTAAACCACGCCTCAAATACAAGAAAATGTATATGTGGTTCCCAGAAGTCTCAACGAGAATTGGGTCTGGCTTAATGTTTCAGCCGCCCTTTTCAAACTGGCGCAAGAAAATGCAACAGAATTTGATTTGTTAAACATGAAGAGGACTTATCCGTCTGGCATGGCCGATCGCTCTAACGTTACCTGGATAAATATTTGCTGTTATTAAGCGCATATCCGAGTGTTTGTGTGGAGCGCGCACTGCATGACATGGAGGCGCCGGTGCCTTCACTCTCATTTTCCTATCAACGGTGGAAACAACTTAAAATACTACATAAAAGAATAATACATCAGTCGCAACTACTTTTATTTGTGTAAGCTCACAACAAGAAAACGTTGTGCTTTTGTAAAATAAAAGAAAACGAACAGGGCGCGCTTTCATGATCTCTGTGAATTGGAGCGCGTCTCAAAAATTAACTGAAAAACTGCCTAGACAAGCCTCACAGACATGAGAAATATAGCTAGGGCCTATCTAGGCTATATAGCTTATAAAAAATGTCCACCAACGGAAAAAATGCATTCGAAAGCAAATACGTACGGTACCATCTGATTAAGTAATCCTGTCCGTATAAGGCGCATCTAGGCTACATTACAGCGGAGATGTATGGAGATATGTTTGCAGGCAGCCTACACTGATTTAGAAAAAAATGGTTTATTAATAAACAATTAAAATGCTTCGTTATTTTTTTCAGACACATTTATTATCATTAGTCTACTTTTCCTGGTGCTTTGCGGCAAGTTTTATGCATGCGCTTGAGCGCGGAGCCCAGGATTGAATATAAACATGCGATTAGTCCTAATTGCTTAAATGAATGACTGCTATCTAGAAAAATCTTTAGTCTATGGCAACTGTAATCAATAGACTACATTTAATATTTGACATTATTTAACTAATTAGTATCCAGCTCAGTTAATTAGTTAAAATAATAAAATAAAGTTTAAATTAATATACTAACCATATATTTATATATAGCATTGCTTATTCCACTACACAAAGGACTGTTTATAAGATTACAATCCGTTATACATGTGAAGATTGTCTGTATCTTGAAATTTTTTGAATTGTATTTGTATTGTCTCTTCTGTTATAAAGACGAAGATTGACATTATAAAATAGACCACAAAATACACCACAAAACTAGTTGAGGATAAAAAAAATTGGTATTATAATTGGTAAAATTCCAGCATTATGGACGTGACATTTCAATTGCATTGAATACCAATATATTCAAACTGTTTATATATCCATAGGCCTACTCTCTTTATAAAGGCGTCCAAACATTTTAAAAATTTAAGTCTACACGTGCGTTTTATATTTAATATAAGGGACATACACATGCTACATGGGTGACAAATGTGACCTGACAAAAAAAATCTAAATATTTTTAGTAGGCTAATTCAGTGAATTATGAAGAAGGGTCGGCTCTCCACAGAACATAAAATATAAATTTTACTACGCGAACATTTTCTCAAAATCTCTCTCTTTCTCCAAAGTGACAGATAAAATCTGCTTATTTATTATAGTAAAAATTATCCAGCAATTATGTTTTTTAGTACTCGATCGAATTCAAGATGTATAGCCTAAGCTTAGATCAAATAAGGCTACGGGTCATAAATAACAAATAGCCTTTTGTCTGACAACTGTCAATGCGTGAACATGTTTACATTTAGGCTATTTCAATAGATTTTTTCAGTCAGTTAAGCCAAATAATTGGGTAATAAATAGCATGCATATAGACTATTAATTTTATGTGGGTAAACTCTTAATTTGAAAAATAATTAATGCATTTCCTGCCAATCAGATTTAGCACCACCCACAGGGGAAAATCGGAATATCAAGTGTTTTTTTCTGAGTTCCGTGCAAGAACGGGTAAACCAAAAATCAAGTCATAATTTCGTTTTTTAGTTTTTCTAAAAAAACGGAAAAACGGAAAAAGGAGCTGTTTTCTCGTTTTTCCGTTTTTATATGTGAAAGCAAAAACAAATGAACGAATGATACCCGGACCGACCCATCACTAACCTTGATTATTTTCTCTCCATAACAGTAAGATTAGAGGTTTTAATAACATTATCAAGTACTGTAGCTGACTGAAAATGGGGTTCTTCTCCATTTCTATCAAGCAAAGCATTAAGTGTACAGGTCCCCGACCATGTGACTAACACCCAGGTGTGAGATATTCAAACTGACCAATCAGACAATCACAAATTCCCCTATTGTCCAAAACCTCTGGCCTACAGGCAGGGGCGGAGCTAGACTCTCAGTACAGTGGGGGCGGAGCTTCATCATGGGGCCCTCTGCTACCAAGTCATTTTAAAATTAAAACCGAAAAAAAACTTAAAATATCTGATGAATGCATATGTAATAATGTGGCACTTGTTGAGCCAAGTAAGCTTATATGTTAAATAAAACACAAAGAAAAGCCACATTTTTTGACAAATTTGTATTGACGAACAAAGAAAACAGTTTGCCAGTCAAGTAAAAAAGTTTTTAGCACCACTGCACCACGGACAGCGGCATGAAAACTTTGAGAAAAACAACTGATTTATAACATTAAAACAAAGACTTATTCATAACTAAAATATACATTTTTAAAGACGATTTTTTTTCTTACAAAAGCTGACGCTGTTAGCCTCATCATCATCGTTAGCCGGTGTCAGACTAGTAGGGCTAGCACTAGCAGTAACGTTAACTATCGATGACCGAGGCGAGTAACGTTAACGGTATTATTATCATTTTGACAGTGTTGAGTTGTGGATGATGATGATGATGAGAAGTATGATGTAAGAGGAGCACACGATGCTACCACACTTTTCCTACTATCTCGTTCTTTTCTTTTTAATGCGCCCGATTTATATTTTCTCTCCATTGTCGTAACTATTCACAACTTTCCTGCGAGTCTTGTTTTGGCCATGACAACACTCCATACTTTGAGCTGTTGACGGTATCTCAGTCCCGTTTAGACTGCAGTAGGCTACAACTATATTTAAGTGGTATGTTTATTGGGTAACACTTTAAAATACGGTATTTTATAATAACTGGTATTTGGATGGCTGATGACTCAGTATGTTCCAGTACTCACCATGATGAGTCTAGTTATTCAAAGCCAGTCCAGAGGAATGCCGGAAAATCGGCCACAGGGTAAGTGTTCCAGACAAGTGCATTTATAAAAACAATTCTTAAAAATTATTTAGTTTATGAATAGTTCTCTAAAAGACAGCAGTGCATAGGCTAATTATTGACAGCTTTCCCAAATCATAAGTCTGCTACGCTATTACATATTGATAATTAGTGTACAGTATCTAGCAGTAATGTTAATCTTAGTGCTAGTAATTTTTCCTGCATTAGTTATTAAGTTTTGCATGAATTGTGAATTATTTTTCATTATTTATCTGGGAAGTATTCAAAAAATGTAGTTATTGATTAGTTATTAGTGAACTACCACTTACATCTGTAAAAAATGCAGTAGTTCTCTGGGAAGTATTAAAAAAATAGTAGTTATTGATTAGTTAGTGAACTACCACTTAAATCTGTGTGCTATTACTTACTAATTTGTTAATCAGAGTTACTTGTTAGTTAACTGTAGTTACTAGATTGTTAACATTGTGTTACTCATTTGTTCTTGTGTAGTTATTCATTAACGAAGGATCCGTATTTTAAAGTGTTACTCTTTATTGTTTTCAATAATTTGAAAATTAATTTGAGAATTAACTTGAATATGCAGCAATTTGTACAAATAGAGAGTGTAGGCCTATATAGCCATTAAATAAGGGAATTTAGTTTCATATTTGTTCAAATATTATAATGTTATTTTTTCCATCTATGTTGATTATGAAAAGTGAACACCATGATAGGACGCATCGGGAGACATGGAGTCGGTCAGACATGATTTTGTTAATGGGTCAGACAAGATTAAACTTAATTTTCTTCATTAAGTTTTGTAGAAAGCCTTTATTCAAAGTGAATTTCGTTTTGTATAAATTGTATCTTAATTTTAATAAATTTTTCATCAACCAATTTCATGTATTTAATAGCCTAAATAAGAATGTGAACAGGAGCGCATCTCATTATTAATTAACCGAAACTCAGACATGAGAAATATCTAAAGAAAGCTTTAAATGTCTTTAAACGAAACAATTCAAGATGAAAAGAAATAGGCTACTCTCTGATTATGTAATCCAAGATGTGCATTTCTCAGTCTCTATACTCTATACGGATTTACAAATGCACATCTTGCTTGTTGCACGCACAGTACACTCGGCACATAATATATCTATATTTTACTTTTCCAGGGCCCCGTGTAATGTGTCACTTGGCGAGGGCCGTTCCTGTCCAGTGACAGTAACGCAAGATCGGCGGCGTTTGAGGGGGCCCCTAATTGGCACGGGGCCCTGGGGCAGCCGCACCCATGCTATCTCCGCTACAGCCTACAGGCCTAGATCACTATCAGCACCGCTGTGCCTTTAGAGAAGAGGGAGTGGAAAGCAAATGTCTTTGTTCCTTTCAAATATCTTGGATTATTTCCAATCTTACAATAACATCCAGGTGAACCAACCACTAGGGGTGCACGATATATCAACTCAATATCGTTATCGCGATATCACGTTGCCCAATATTATATCGAAAGTCTCGTGATAATTTTGCGATATTTTGTTTATCATGCGTCCGACATGCACCTCTCGAAAAATACACGTCGCTTGGTAGCGTTGCATTTCCCCCGACTCATTTCCTGGTTCTTCTTCTTCAAACAACATGAAATCAAGGAGAGGGTTCACTTTTCATGCTACCGATTTTCCACAGTGGTCAGAAAGAACAGGGGAAACACTTTGTTTCTCTCAATATGACTCCAAAGCTAATCGCCGTCACTCTCTCACTTCTCCCTCGCTCTACCACACAGTCCCCACACACACAAACGTGCCGGCTTGACGCACACACCAGCGCACAACAAAAACATCAGGCCACCTGGCCGCTTGCTCGTGAACCGATCATCTCTTCCTTATAGCATCAAATAAATATGAATGAACATCAGAAGGAATGTTGTTTTAACCGTGGAAAGGCGTCAGTACACTTCGTTTTTCAAGTTCAAATCCTCCCATGTTAATCTACTAACTCTCCTCTCCTGACTGCTTTGTCCGACAAAATGGCGGATGGTGAAGTATGATTGGTTACCTGTCAATCAAGCTCCCTGCGAAGCGTCAATGCACTTACACTTATTTATGTGCGCACGTAGAATGATGGATATATAATTTTCTAATAGATCAAATATTTAAAATACTTTTAAGTAAAATACTTTTACTTTTATGTCTTTTATGTGTTTCTACATTAATTTGGAGATTAAATCACGATTAATCACAGAAATAATGTGGAATTAATTAGTTAATTATTTTAATCGATTGACAGCACTAATACAAATATAATCAAACATTGAAAAACATACATGATGTTTTTTTTATGATTTTCATTTGATAGTTAAAAGATTAAAGCATTTTTCCAACATGAGGTAGCCTATCATGTCACTGTATAGGTGCAAAACTAGGGTATGCAGATTAAGACAACTATTCATCACCATGCACTGATTAATACCATGTTGTAGCAAAAAAAAGAAAGAAGGTGCGACCAAATCATGTGCTGGTCCGACCAACTGAGAAAGTTGGTAGGAGGAGTGCAGCCAGTGGAGAAGTTGATTGGATCCCTGCGTAGTTAAATTTTCCTACACATTTTGGTGTGTGTAATGTTTGTTTAACTCCATCATGCAAAAGAAACCAGTTCAACAGGATGTTAACACGGACCACCACTATCTGTTACATCTAAAAAATGAATAAACGTGTCAGAACTTGGTTTATAGATTCTAGGTCAAAATAGCAACACGCTTCTCTCATTATCACTCTCTTGCTTCCTTTCTCTGTGGGACGTTCAGTTCTTCGAGTGAATAAGGACACAAAACCTAATAGCCTACAGGAATAATGAAACTCTTTCAAAATGTTAGTACATTTCATCGTGTGTTGGCTGGCCTCTCAATAACTGGGTACGTAGTTACTACTTTGTCATTTGTAGCTGGCTTCCTGTTACCGTTAGTGTTTGGATATTAAATGAATAACCTACAACATATCAGTAATGGACCTGTTTAGGAGTTTAAGTGTCATTTTAATTTGGACTGATGAAAAAAAAACTGCCTATAATTAGGTAACCATGTGAACAGACTAATTAACAGTGGACTAAACTGTGGAAATCATCAGTTTTCATATTTAAAAATGCATAAACATACTTAAAATAATTACAAACTATTATACTTTGCTTTGTTGAACTACACAAAAAAGGACCATCTGGCCATAACTGTATATTTCCCTTTAAAAATAAATATTTATAATTAAAATAATCATACAATTTTTTTTTTAAAATCAACTTAGTTAAAGGTCTATTTTTCTCAGTGTAAGGCATGTTGGTTTTTTTTTTTTTTCGAAACAAAATTAAGATGTTAGAGAGAATGTTAGGGATTGAAAGCCGTCACTTCACCTCAGCAAATTCCAGCCGCTGAACTTGCCATCTCTGCCGTGTTTGTGCTTTTTTTCGGGATTATTTCATTTAATTTAATACACCCATTATAGTTACCTCGCCCACGGCTTTGGATTCCGCCGTTGTCGTCGAGTATCGTTCGAGATAACCAGCGCTGTATTCCAGTTGTTTTCCTCTGTGCACATGCACTAATGGATGTCTGAATTTCGTTGCTTTTTGGAGTTTTCAGATTTAAAAACGTCTATAGATATAAAGATTTTTTCGAAACAAAATTAAGATGTTAGAGAGAATGTTAGGGATTGAAATCTGCAGTCACCATTCATTTGCTTGTTTGTTTCTATACAGTTTAAAGAGTGGTGACAGTTGCTTTGCCTAACTTCTCTTTTTGTGATTTTATGTTGAGTAGCAAGGCTTTGAGTCTTCTCGAGTATCATTCAGCATGAATGGAAATTGCGATTGTCTTCATATCCATATGGCTTTTTGAAAGATAATTAAATGTATGGGGCTAACCTGTCCATGTGTGTGTGTGTGTACAGGTTTACATTGTGAGGACCAAGTGCCCCCACAAGGATAGTAAAACCTAAAACTTCCTACATTGGCTGGTCCCCACGAGGGAAATGGATTAATAAACATACTAAATTGTTTTTTTATGTTGTTTTTTTTTTTAAATGTAAAAATCAAGATCAGGATTTTTTATTGTCATTATAAGGTATAGCGAAATTGATGCAATCCTTACGGTACCATCACATATAGCTTGTACGGACCAACATTTAATTTAAATAATACAATTTAAGTAGAATAATATACAGTAGCCTACAATACATCAATAAACAATATGCCATAAACAAGACAACACAAAACAATACTCACAAAACCAGTGCAAGCAAGGCGACAGTCAAATAGTGCACAAAAACATTGCACATTAAGAACTGCATGACATTGCACGTAATGAAAAAATAGGTAAGTGCAACAGAATGTAAACAGATTTAAATAATAGTGTAATATACATTGACATATGGAGAGGGTGTTGTTAAATATGGAGACAGATTAGTATCATTAATAATTCACGCAGAAAACCTGATTCACACATGCGTAGACAATTTCACATGCATGAAACCTAATTCACGTACACACAAAAAAAATTTCACGTGCGTGGAAAAAAAAAATGCACAAAAAACAATTCACATGCGAAAAATAAAATTACATATTCATAAAATACATTTCACAAATGCAAAACAATTTCAATTTCAATTTTATTTGTCACATACATAGTCATACACAGTACGATATGCAGTGAAATGCTTACACGACTGCCATTGACCATAAAAGAGTATCAGTATAACAGTATAAAAATAAAATAAAATTACAAAAAAAATAAATAAAAAATAGATGAAGATATGAAAATATAAATATAATATAATCTAATATAGATATAATATAAATATGTAGTGCAAAAGTGTACATGAGTGTGGCCAGGGTGACCATGGATACCCAGTCAGTGATGGATATTGCAAGAATATATTATTAGTCCTGTGTTGTGTTGTGGTTGAGAGATCTTATCGCCTGCGGGAATCACAATTCGTAGATATACAACTGTGTGCAAAAACCTTTGAGTGTTTAAAATGTACGAGTTTATCCCTGAATGTGGATGTGCAATCGTCATTCACGTGTGAATCGCCTCAGATGTGTGTGTGTGTGTTTGAGACTTTCTTGGCAGAGCTCTTGACCCACGCGGGTCTGTCGTACTCTTTAGCCAATCAGATGCGAGCTTACCATTCAACCCATAGACATGTATAGAAAGGCTAGATGGCTCAAGGCGGAGTCAGCTGTGCCGTCACTTGGCGGCCATCTTAGGTCAGGAGACTGCTCCCTGCTGCTGTGGACGGAAGGTGAGTGACATACGCCAACTAAAATGCTCGTAACCTGCTGAATTCTTGATGGATTTACAAACGGTTTGGTTTATTACAAACCTTATTAATGTGGCTATGATTTGTGCTGATGCCGATGTTTAAATTGTAGCTTCACGTTTTGAGAAATGCTTAACATTGCAGCGTAGCTGTGTATAGCCGCATCCCTGACGTTTATGACACACCAAGCCGTTTGAAAATCGGTTGAAAATTGAGCAAAATATAGTTATTTCAGCACTACATGCACAATAGACTTTAATGTTATAACTGGACGAGCGGTCCTGTCCTAAGATGGCCGCCGTGTGACGTCGCCGGGTCCCATTGGCTCTCAGCGCCGGTAAGCTATCTAGCCTTTCTATACATGTCTATGATTCAACCGATCATATATGGAATCCCCTGAGAGTGCATTCGAGGAGCACGGTTCTGCGCACCATTTGCGCAATACGGATTAATTAGAACGGAAATGAAGCCTCAATGAAGCTTTCAATCCAGCATGGCGAACGAAGAACGGGTATGAGTTTAGTTTATTTAATAAAAGTCTGAGTATACATCGACTGGCCGCTTGAGGCTGGCTGCAGAAGTGAGTCAAATCTGTATCTCCCCCATGTTAAAATGCCCAACTTTACAGCAGAAAAAAACATGTTTACAACCTGGTTCTCTATGTGGCTTTGGTCTATACAGCTAATTTTGCCCTTCATAACAACTGTGAGGGGGGTTAATTTCTTTATAACGCACCCGTTTAGTTGATTAATATTTAAAAATCAGCAAAATTAAGGGTGTGTCCACTTTTGAGTGACAGGTGGATTCCCGCTGATGTAAATGCCTAATCTCTGCCGTGTTTGTGCTTTTTTTCGGGATTATTTCATATAATTTAATACACCCATTATAGTTACCTCGCCCACGGCTTTGGATTCCCGCCGTTGTCGTCGAGTATCGTTCGAGATAACCAGCGCTGTATTCCAGTTGTTTTCCTCTGTGCACATGCACTAATGGATGTCTGAATTTCGTTGCTTTTTGGAGTTTTCAGATTTAAAAACGTCTATAGATATCAAGGCTACACTCGTTCTGCGGTGCCGTTGCTCTGGAACAGATTATATCATGCTTATGTACCGTCAGATGAAATCCTGCAGGAATGCAATAAATGCACATCTTTGAATGAGCGTGGCGCATTTACTTGAACTTCATGTTTTGACCCATTTGAGATGCGGCCAAAATTAGAATTTAAAATGGACTGAATAATAAAGCTCTTGTAAGGTTGGAAATAATCCAAGATTATTTCCAACCAACAAAGACATTTGCTTTTCTCTCAGACATTTCCAGCACAGCAGTGATTTGGGACAATGGGGGAAATTGTGATGGTCTGATTGGTCGGTTTGAATATCTCACACCTAGGTGCTAGTCACATGGTCGAGGGAAATGACAAAACAAGATTGTAATTGTTCTTCTGTCTCTTTGCTGGGGATGCTGAGCTGGTCTTGAGAGAGGCTCTCTGCCTCTCTCTCTCTCTCTCTCTCTCTTTCTTTCTTTCTTTCTTTCTTTCTTTCTTTCTTTCTTTCTTTCTCTCTCTCTCTCTCTCTCTCTCTCTCTCTCTCTCTCTCTCTCTCTCTCTCTCTCTCTCTCTCTGGATGGCGCCTTGCATGGCTGACACCGCCGTCGGTGTGTGAATGAGTGAGTGAGTGAATGGGTGAATGTGAGGCAATATGTAAAGCGCTTTGGTGGCCATTGGGTCTGTGAAAGCGCTATATAAATGCAGTCCATTTACCATTTAATTCATGGAGTCAGATTAAAACGAGATAATTGCATATGAGAACATACAGTCTTATTTAACCAAAATTCCTTTGAGATGCTGGAAAGACTGAACACGCGCGTTCCTTTACCGGCTATTTGGAAACCGAAAAGTTGGGCCGAATAGCCGGCTTTTACACTCTCTACGAACTTGACGAGCGATGCCGCGCTGACGGAAAAAAGAGTGACTGACATGTATGCACATAATCACGGTCACACACACACTCCCAGAGTAATATTGTAAAGTTACTGCATAATACATTTTCAACTAGCAGAATAACTTTAATAACTTAAAAAGCTGTACAGAATCACGATACACAGTCTCACTTGTAGCTATGTATTTTAACTATTATAATATTTCGAAGGGCAAAAACAGGACCTTTTAATTGGCATTCTGATTTTAATCATCAACTGTCACTTTAGCGCGAGCCCCTGTGCAGTCTCAGACTTGGTACTGTGAGTAGCATATAGCATTAGCTCCCAAGCCTGAGCTAACCATTGAGCTAACTCCATAACGTTGCGCTAGGTGGGCGTGGTTTCAGATAGCCAGGCTCCTCAGCTCCGCCTCTTTGCCCATATTCTGTTATCCGGGAGTGACGAGCGGTGACGCGAGGCCAAGATGGCGATGGCCGGCTCTGCCCACTTTAGGCTTCAAAAATGCTCTTCAGAAACCTACGGGTGACGTCACGGACACTACGTCCATATTTTTTACAGTCTATGGTTACAATATCCAATAATTCCAGCCAATCAGAGATGAGACTGCTAAATTCTGATTGGCTGGCTTGAAAACCAATCACAAGACTCCCTGCATCACCGACTGCGGAAGAGGAAAAGTGTATGGTGGAAGCATAGACAGTATAAGAAGGGTGGAAGATATGTTTGTTTAATAACTTTTATCAATTCAATTTAAGTTCAAATGTCTACCATTCGAAGACCACACGTAAGCTTATTTTTAATCAAAATGTAATCGTACTATTACTGTATAATGTACATAGTGGCATGTCCCAGTGTTTCCTACACCTCAAGTGGTAGTTCTAACTTCTTTCTGAACTGCAAGTTATGTAATTAACATTACTGAGGGGTAATTTTAAATATTTTTGCAGTGAGGGAAAATAAGCCTGCATCCCAAATACAATCCATCCTAAATAGTAGTTAAGATTACTAATCCAATCTATATTTTTACAGTAGACTAATATACATAATACATGCAAAACGGTCCACCTTTACATATGACAAGCATACATGTGTAATTTTTAAGGCAAATGTAATTTGACAGAAACATAATTTGACCTTTATTCCACAGGATATTCTGAAAGAGCAGTTTTTGGAGAGACTTTTGAACAAATTGCAATCTGCAATAAGTCAGCAACCACCTAACCTTGATTACTTGGAGTTCATGAGCCACCATGAGCTTGTTATACTTGAATCCTTTTCTGGACAGATAGACATTCCCCCAGAGATTTTAGATGGACTACGAAATGTTTATCACCTGGTAAGGTCTGAGATTGAAGCCACATGTGTGCCAAGTGTGGAAGTGGAAAGAGTCGTTGGTCCAGGTGCTGGATGCCCAAAAATTGTAATTGAGAGAGAAAAACTACAAGATTTGCTGGATACTTGTTACAATTAATGAAAGAATATGGTCTTTCTGTTAGAGGAACATACAGTCCCATTGAAACCAGATGTCCCTGAACCATGCAGTAACCCGCATTTGGCATCTGAGACTTGATAGCTGAAATGATATTATCTAGCTCAGGGTCTGTGATGGTGCTGTATGTTCCTCTAACAGAAAGACCATATTCTTTCATTCTCTTCTGAACTGTACTTGTAGAAACACCAAGGCATTTGGCAATGCAATAAACAGGTAGATGTGTATCCAGCAAATCTTGTAGTTTTTCTGTTACCAGACACCCAAGGGCGCACGCGCTCGGGGCACACATAGTATATGATCACCAGAAAAAACTCACACAGAGTTCCAGGAAAGAGAGGCAGCATCATTCCTTTATAATTAGAGCCCCGAGGGGCATTTTCAGCATATATATATCACTGATTCTTGAGAGTCAGGACAAAACATGTCCCACATAGAAAAGTCTAATTTATAGAATTAAGAAATTCATCATGATTGACATACTTACAAAGTTAAATCTAAAGGAATTGTATATACCTATCTGATTTTTAGAATAAACTTTTTAATCTTTTTGGGGAAAATTTGTTTAAATGTATGGTCTGTGGTTAGAAGGTCCATGTTATTGCACTTGTCCTCAGCAAGAGGTCACAATATTAACCATCCAAAAAAACTTTAAAAAAGCTCTACAATTGTGAAAACATATATATCAAATACAAAATAAGGGGTATACATATAAAAAAACAATGCATGAAGTGAACATCAAACAATATTTTCCATAGAAATCTGCCTATTAAAGTTGTGTCCTCAGTTTCTGTCAACTCCGTCAGATTTTTTCATAAAGCTCTTTAAATCAGGAAATAGCATGGTCAGCTATATCCCTGAGGACCCCTTTTCATCTCCCTGCCTGTGGTGAATGCAGCACTACCACACATGCTCTAGTACGTTTATTTTTATTTTTTATTTTAGACAAACAATGTCAATATTCCTATGGTCACAGCTGCACCATGTCAATACCATCTTTCTGTTAAGATACTTTTTTAAACCAGAGTGGATTGAATTTAAGCATTTTAGTGAGGTTATTGGGACAGATAGCAACTGAGGAAAAACTACCTAGCTGCAGTGTACAATACATGTTTTGGCGGAAAATACATGCCCTGACGTCAACTCCGTCAGACGTCAACTCCGTCAGGTTCTATGTCTGACGGAGTTGACCTGTAAGATGACGGAGTTGACAAATCCACCAATAACCTCATAATGTGTGAATATAATATTATTTGTGAATACTGTTATTTCAGGGTTTTATTTACACATACATAGCATGCATTACATTATTTAACCATACGCATCTGACTTGTAGAGAATGGGCAGGCAGTGGTCTGCTTATTATTGTGTAACGTGTAACTTTGCCAGCACTTTAATATATATATATATATATATATATATATATATATATATATTTATATATGTAGAGACAGATAGACAAATGAGAAGCCAGTGGGCGATATGGCCAAAATTTTTTATCACGACAGAGGGGGAGCCCCTGGTTTCCCTTATTTATTTATTTTTGTTGTTATAGTTGGAAACGCTGTAATTTAAAATAGTTGGAAACGGTGTATGTGCAATATGTTTATTATAGTTTGCTTTACAGTAAGTTCAATACTCTAATAACAAGGAGTAGTTTTAATAGTAGTGTTTAAAGAGCACATCTGTTCTAAAATCAGCAATGCACACATTTTTTGTCAACACCGTCAGTTTTTCGTCAACACAACAGTTTTCAGAATAGAAATCACAACTTAAGTTTATATATTGTATTTTGTTTACATATCAGAGTAACTTAACACTATTACAATATACTTCAGAACTTTAGATTCTTGTTGGATTGGAAGAATTAAAATTGTTTACTTTTTAGTGTGTCTGACGGAGTTGACACAAATCCAGTTCTGAAGGGAAACATGTTTATTTGTTAAAAATGTGTTTCTATTTTACATTTACATTTACATTTACATTTATTCATTTAGCTGACGCTTTTATCCAAAGCGACTTACAATTGCTATATATGTCAGAGGTCGCACGCCTCTGGAGCAACTAGGGGTTAAGTGTCTTGCTCAAGGACACATTGGTGTCTCACAGTGGATTCGAACCCGGGTCTCTCACACTTAGAACCTGTTCCTTTACATGGTTAAATAGCTAAGACCCTTCTCTGCAGAAACGTATAACTCTAATTGATATAGTGTGTATTTAAAAAAATTTTTTTTTAAAACGTGTTTTGTCCTGACTCTCAAGAATCAGTGATATGTATATATATATGGTGGGTCATTACATTGCTCATAAGACATAACTGTCAGTGAGTGATGCTTAAACATTTTGGCAATCTGGGCCGTAATAGACATTCTATTAAGGGAGTTAAGTGGTTGCTGACTTATTGTAGATTGCAATTTGTTCAAAAGTCTCTCCAAAAACTGCTCTTTCAGAATATCCTATGAAATAAAGGTCAAATTATGTTTCTGTCAAATTACATTTGCCCGTTTTGCATGTATTATGTATATTAGTCTACTGTAAAAATATAGATTGGATTAGTAATCTTAACTACTATTTAGGATGGATTGTATTTGGGATGCAGGCTTATTTTCCCTCACTGCAAAAACATTTATAATTACCCCTCAGTAATGTTAATTATAACTTGCAGTTCAGAAAGAAGTTAGAACTACCACTTGAGGTGTAGGAAACACTGGGACATGCCACTATGTACATTATACAGTAATAGTACGATTACATTTTGATTAAAAATAAGCTTACGTGTGGTCTTCGAATGGTAGACATTTGAACTTAAATTGAATTGATAAAAGTTATTAAACAAACATATCTTCCACCCTTCTTATACTGTCTATGCTTCCACCATGCACTTTTCCTCTTCCGCAGTCGGTGATGCAGGGAGTCTTGTGATTGGTTTTCAAGCCAGCCAATCAGAATTTAGCAGTCTCATCTCTGATTGGCTGGAATTATTGCATATTGTAACGCTGGGTTGGGTTGAGCAAGCGAGCCGTCTGCGCTTAGAGAGCGCTCACGGCTGGTATGAAAGGAGCAAGAAAGTGAAACTTTGCACACGCGAAAGAAAACGTCCGCGCACATCCAAATTCTTATTTTAAATGCAAAATTTATTTTCGTTCGCTTGCAATATTTTCTTATCTGCGAGACGAACATTTCTCCGCAAAACTCAGTTCACGCGCGTGCGAAATGCCCTTTTGCACGCTCAAAATGTGATCTTGCGCGCGCAGAATTGTGACCGAAATCTTACCCCATACAGGACCGTGTTTAAAATCCTGCCACGCCATTTACATAGTTTTATATAAAAGCACCTGCAAAGCATTCCGGGAAGGCGGCGCTTCATTTGAAAAAATGCTGCGCGTCAAAAAGCTGGCCGATGCTGGCTGAACGCGACGCGGCTATCCAATCGAAGCAAGCACATGGAGATGGGGGGAAGTCTCTCGCGGGTCCTTTGTTTTAGACTGGCCGCTGGCTCAAAACCACGCCCATAGCGGTAAACTAGAGGAACGCCCATCAACGTACACATGTGGGGAGGCTTCGCGACACCACGCGAAATTCGTGTCGGACAAGTGGATCAGTACCGTGAGCCGTTGCTGGGCGCCGCGGACAGACGCCGAATGGCGCCGCCGGTGTGTGCACTCATAGAGAATAATGTGTTCGAATTTTAAAAACGTGGCGCTGTGCGACGTGGCGCTGTGCGACGTGGCGCTGCGCTTCTCGTCCGGTGTGCGACCCCCTTTAAAGCTCTTTTAGGGAAGGCAGAGGGCAGCCAATGATTTTTTGTGCAGAGTTGATTACTCTCTGGAGAGCTTTCTTATCTGCAGCTGAGCTGCTTGCATACCACGTAGAGATGCCGTAGGTTATCACACTCTCGATGGAACATCGATAGAAGGAGATTAGCAGCTGCTGTTGTAGGTGGTTCTTTTTGAGAATCCTCAAGAAATACAGTCGCTGCTGTGCTTTTTTGATTGCTGCTGAGGTGTTTGTGCTCCCCTTTAAGTTCCAGGGGAGATCCTCGGCAATGATCGAGCCCAAGAATCTAAAGGCTGGAACCCTCTTCACGCAGACCCCGCTGTTGTGCTTTGGTTTTGGAAGCATTCAGGGCCAATTATTTACCCGACACCATTCTATCAATCTCTGTAGGCTGCTTCATCTCCTCCTGAGATGAGTCCATCATATCATCCGCAAATTTTATGTTGGTAGAATGTGTTGTGGTGCAGTCATGAGTGTAAATGACGTAAGTGGACTAAGGACGCAGCCTTGTGGGGCACCTGTGCTGAGAATTAAGGTGGAGGAGGAATAGGGACCTAACCTAACCGCCTGGGGGCGGTTGGTCAGGAAGTCCTTAATCCAGTGACAGATAGATGAGGAGAGACCTAAGCCCAGTAGTTCGACTACCAGCCTGTCAGGAATGACTGTGTTTAAAGCTGAATTATAGTAAATAAAATCATCCTCACATAGCTGCCTTGGCGTTCTGGGTGGAGCAATGCTGTGTGCAGGGCAGTAGCGATGGCATCTTCTGTGGATCTATTGGTTCTGAATGCAAACTGATGTGGATCGAAGGTGTTTGGAAGACTGGCTTTGATGTGCTGTTGAACTAGCCTCTCAAAGCACTTCATATTAACTGGGGTAAGTCACAAAACGGTGTGTTTTTGCTAACCCTCAAAAAGTGACAACTTTAACATGCTATATACAAATATCTGTGGGGTATTTTGAGCTAAAACTTCACACAAACACTCTGGGAACATCAGAGATTTATTTTACATCTTGTAAAAAGGGCATTATACCACCCCTTTAAGTTCTTCTGCCAACGATGCATTAGCATCAGGGGTTTTGTGAGCAATGCTTTTGAAGTTTGTGAGGTTTTGAATCCCCTGCCAGAGTCATTGTGGGTCGTTGTTGGTGAAGTGGTCCTCAATCTCTCTTTTATACTTCGTTTCCGCACCCTTGATGGCTCTCTTAAGGTTATCTCTGGACCTGAAGGCAGCATTACGGTCTTTTAAACGGGTCCTGACCTCTCTAGTCATCCAGGGCTTCTGGTTGGAGTAAATCCGGATGCGTTTTCCACAAAAAGCGAAACTGAGTGTGTGTGTGTGTGTGTTACCATTTTCACACACATGTAAACGTACTGGGATTTAGAACAGCAAATGACTTGGGTGTGAATGTTGTATGACAAAGTACACCCATCCCATCAGATGTTTTACATACAGCAGGACATATCTTGAGTGCAGTAGATAAAGTTACATTTATATGATCTAGGCCCTCTTATTAGATAGTGACAAAGTTCTGAATGATGCCAGTTTAGTTGTGCTATCGAGAAGATCTCTTTTTTGCTGTTTTTTTCTATTTTGAAGTGAATAAGGGCAAAAATCTAGGACCTAATAGAGGAATGATAAAACTTCAAATATGAATTCCTTTCTTCTTGTTGACTAGCATCTCAGTATTGGGGTATATATTTACACTTTGGTAATGTGTAGCTGATTTTTCATCTTTGTTGTTTGGAACTTATATTAATAAACTACAGCTCGTAACTCGTAAGTAGTGAAACCGTTTATGATTTGAGGAGTAGTTTTCATTTGGGATTGGTTATGTGAATTACTAAAAACAGAATTTAAAAGCACAAAATTCTTCACACTGTAAAATTAAATATATATATATATATATATATATATATATATATATATATATATATATATAAAGATTCATGAAATACACTTCACATAAACAACGGTAAAAATCTATATTGAGTGTCAGAGTGAGGTGGTAAAATTAATGCTGTGTGACATGTTTTCATTTTACATGTCTGTCAGACACTTTCTTGTCTAGCGTGCTTGATCAGAACATGTTGCAAAATAAAAGTAAACTGTACTAAATCAACTGAAGAGTTTCCTGGAAAAGTACAGTTGCTGTTTTGTGTGTGTGTCATTTGAGACACACCCTGTACAAGACAAGTCAAGTAAAGTCAGCTTTATTCAGAGCTGTCAAAAGTATTTACATTCATTACTCGGGTAGAAATATATGGTGCTTTTCCACTGCACAGTACCAGCTCAACTCGCCTCGACTCGCCTTTGTGTGGTTTTCCTTTGTGTAAAAGTTGTACCGATACCTGCTTCCAGGTACTTTTTTTCACAGAGAGGTTCTGAGCGGGCTGAGGCGAGTTGAGGCGATACTAAAACGTGACACACGGCAGACTGCTGATTGGTCAGAGAGAATCGTCACTATTCACTGCATCACTGATCCACGGAGTATCCTGAATAACCCCGACATTTTTAAATAGTTTGGCCAGAGATTGCGTGATATACCCATTACTAATATTATGTAAAACAGCATACACTCGATTTCCTCCATTGTCCTGGGTGTGTGTGGGTAGCGGGTGTGTGTCGCGTCGCTATGACGACCAGGTACTATTGTGGAGGTACTATCTGCAATGGAAAACGGAGCGAAAAGCGAGCCGAGCCGAGGCGAGTCGAGTCGAGTCGAGCTGGTACTGGTACTGGTAATGGAAAAGCGCCAATAGATACTAGGGTTTAAAAAGACTTCTGTAGAAGTTGAAGTATCAACTCAAGCCTTTTACTCCAGTGAAACCAGTGTAAAAGTACTGGTTTCAAAACTACTTAAAGTATAAAAGTGAAAGTAATGTAAGGAAAAAATGCCATTAAGGACAAAAGCTTAGGCCGCGCTACAGGGGCCTATATTATATGCTCCTAAAAAACATTTTTCTAAAGGCCATAATGACTATAATGTTATATTAAAATGTTAATGTTGAAAAATTTGGGATGCACTAGGCTCAGCCGCAAATATGCCCATAGAAAATGAATTTCAGTTTTATTTTAATTTTAGTACAATGCAAATACATTAAAAAAGAACCATATATGTGTACTACTGAGCATTAACATGCGTTTCATGGAGCGGAAGATAGGATGACTAGTTGCCTATTAGTATTTTATTATAATTTTAATGGTGCAAAAAGTCAAACTAAAGAGGCAAGTTATCTCGGAATGGTATTTTATACTTCTCATCAAGGGCGTAGGTTTGATTTTGAGATTGGTGGGGACTGGGGACATCCCCAGAAGCGGAGATATCAGGAAATTAATAGGATAATGTATTAAGGTTTATTGTCTATATTTGACCTTAACAATACATTAATTCATTAATTCTGTAATGTTACAGGTAACTAATAAGGAGGCAGTTTAACAGAGACTTAAAGTAACACTAAGTAGGTTTTCAACCTTCATAATATATTTCCAAGACCCTTGTGATGGTACATCGACTTAAAATAAGTTAAATGACACGTCTGCCATAGCCTGACGTGGTCTGTATCGCTTTTACTGGCACTATGTAACTTCGGGTTTCGGATCGGAACCCGTGCACAAAAAGAACTACAAAATTCGAGTGCTTTACGGCATACGTCACTTCCCCCACCACTTCCTCAAATTCGGACGCTTTTGTCAGGGCCGAAGCGGTAAAAACAATCATGCATCATACTCTACCTTGTCTGTGGCCATTGTTGATTCCAAAGCCGGTGCTGGAGATCAACAGCGAGCGTGCGTGTGCGTGTGCGACAGTAGGCTGCGGTAGGCTAAATTATTTACGACAGCGCTAATGGACAATTCCGCTTGCAACCAGTAGGGCGACCGCAGAGGAAAAGATACTTGGTGTTACTTTAACATTACTCCGTTCATATATGCAATGCAATAGTGCAATACTGTCTTGTTCCTTGCTTTTTGAAGAAGCCAAACCAACCTGATCTTACGGCAATTCGTACGAATTTTACGAGGTGGCTAATTCGTACCAATTCATACGACCTCACTCGTACGAATTTGTAAGTTTTTTGCTAAATCGTACATATTTTACAAGTTGCCAAAATCATATGAATTCATACGAATGACCTACCCCTGACCCCGCCCCTAAACATACCCATCACGTGGGTTTAGACAAATCGTTCAAATTCGTACGAATTAGCCACCTTTTAATCATTCGTACAAATTCGTACGAGTGAGGTCGTACAAATTCGTACGAATTAGCCACCTTTTAATCATTCGTACAAATTCGT
Organism: Phoxinus phoxinus; assembly: GCF_949152265.1. Taxonomy (NCBI): domain Eukaryota; kingdom Metazoa; phylum Chordata; class Actinopteri; order Cypriniformes; family Leuciscidae; genus Phoxinus; species Phoxinus phoxinus. Next base: position 4,127,193 of record NC_136877.1, on the reverse strand, counting down.
ACGAATTGGTCGTGAGATATCGTTGGCCAAACACATCTGCATCTTTCATTAAAGGGATATCTCACGTTTGCAATATATTCAAAACTCTGCCGCAAGACTACTAACTTACACTAAAAAAACTGCCCATATCACTCCACTTCTGTTTAAACTGCACTGGCTACCCGTGTTATCCCGTACCTCTTTGCATTTTTACATTTTAAAAAAACATTAATTAGTCTGATTATAAGCTGTTAAAAAAAATATATATTTTGACCCAATAATGTAGTCACACACACACACACACACACACACACACACACACACACACACACACACACGGGTTTTCTCAGGGTTATAATATGGGTGTCATGTGGGCATGGGCTCAGAGTGGGCACTTTGATCGGGTTATTATGGGCCCCAGTTTGGTTTAGGTTGTGGGCTCAAGTTAGGCTGCCCATATTGTTTATTAAGTTAATAAGTTAATTTAATTTGATATAATAATACAAAATGCACAGAATATTTGTCAAATAATATTTTTTCGTGTAAATTTCATGGCTTTATAAAACACTTTTTTAAATGTACATGAGCAAAAAATTTGCTTAACTATATTTTAATAATATATCTAAAAGAGTAAAAGCACTTGCATCATGCTTTGTATTAAATCATAAAAAGAAACATTCATTTTCCTGAATAAAATACATTTCATAGGACTCTATTATTCTTACAGTTTTTTTTTGGATTGCTTAAGCACGATTTTTAAAACAGGGCCTGTGTTTTCAAAACACTACACACAATTAGCAGAACCACACACCCAATTAGCAAAACACTACAGATCCTTTGCATAATTAAACACTCTTGTTAAAACTATACACTTCTGTTTAAAAACCACACTTTGTTACCATATGAAACACACACGTTTCACATTGCTATACTCTGTTTGCACGAGTTACACTCTGCGGTGATAAACCTAAAACACTTTTAGCACTTCTACTTCCCTATGATTAGAGTAGGCTACCATCAACAAATATAATGTAAATTCACCAAACATTACACAAGACCAATGTTGCAGACTGAAGAAACTCATTTATTTCTCAACACGCCCAAAATGTTGACATGGAGATTCATAATACTGTAACAAAATGTAACTTTACGTATTGTACAGTAAGTTTACTGTAAAAAAAAAACAATGTTGTCATTAACTACATCGGTTGTCACCGAACTACAATATTCTTTCTTCAGTCGAAAAGAAATTTAGGTTTTTGAGGAAAACATTCCAGGGTTTTTCTACACAGAATGGACTTCAATGGCAACCAAATATCCCAATGTTCAAAAGAAGTTTCATATGTCCGTCTCAATGCAGCTTCAAAGTCTCGACACGATCCCAGTAAATAAGGGAAATTTAAGGGTCTTGTGATTGGTCAGTTTATTTTATTTTTAAATTTACATTTATACACTTTTTAACCACAATTATTTGTCTTGTGCTGGTCTGCGACGCGCCACACATTACGTAATCACATTGGAAAGGTCACGAAAAAAATTAATAATAATAATTAAAATAAATTAAAACAAAGATGTCGATTTTGAAGTTTTGAAGAAAAGTTTTTCGCCCTTCCGGAGTACACAGACAAATAACTTAGATAGATGACGTGATCGTGACCTTTCCAATGTGATAACCTAATGCGTGGCGCTTCGCAGACCAGCACAAGATGAACAATTGTGGTTAAAAAGTATATAAATTTTTATTTATTTTCGAAAATGACGATCGTTTCGCTAGATAAGACCTTTATTTCTCAACTGGGATCGTGTAGAGACTTTGAATCTGCATTGAGACGGACATTTTAACCTTCTTTTGAACATTGGGATAGATGGTTGCCATTGAAGTCCATTCTGTGTAGAAAAAACCTGGAATGTTTTCCTCAACAAGTTTAATTTCTTTTCGACTGAAGAAAGAAAGACATGGATATCTTGGATGACATCGGGCCATGAGATGTAGTTTCCGAGTAAATTATCAGCAAAAATGTTTTTGAAAATGAACTAATCCTTTAAGTAAAATTTCATTGTAGTAGTACTTTTACTTGGGTAAAATATTGTATTACTTTTTCCACCTCTGTACATCAATTAGCTTGTGAGATTTTCCAGAAAAAGCTGGGACAACAGCCTCGCATATATCCAGAACTTTCTGTCTGATATTTTCACCTGGATGTTCAGGTAGACCATGGAGTCTCAGATTCCACCTCCTGTTGTATCTGGAAAGATCCTGTACTGTTCTCTAATGTATCTTCTTTATTTTTTTTCTGGCAATTGTCACCCGCTTATCAACTCGCTTCACTTTTCCCATTACATGTTAATTTCTTCTGCAGAAATGCGACTGATATCTTCACCTCTCCAATGCCCTTGTCAAGGATGTCAGCTCTTTCATTGATGAACTTGAGAGATGTTATTATCATCATGGCTAAAGGGGATTGCAAATCCTCATTATCATCAATCCTGCCTTTTTTGTGCGTTGGTTCCTTTATTGGAGTTTCAGGTAAAGGAACAATTGCACCAAAGTTCACAGTAACACAGGCATCGAGGTTTAAAGCTGAATCCATAAACTTAGTTTTGCGTTTCTTATCTTTTGTCATATACAAAAACCCTCCCGGAGGTTCGAACACGATGAATTTGACGACTGGCGGAAAATGAAAAGTGTTAACTAATGAAAGTTGACCCAAAACGAATAGACAATGAACTTTCCAAAAACAGAAAATAAAAAATAAGTTTTTTTTACCTTAACCGAACAGCTTCGGAGTCATTGGAATGGTTATATTACTTTTTTTCGGGTTGAATGGTGGTCGTCTCGCACCCCCCTATCGCCTGTGAGCGGAGAAAACACACTTGCAACTTTGAGCCGGCGGGCCGCCGGACGCGGCATCAGGAAGTATTGCGTGATATCCGGTCTCGCAATGTAAAGAATTGCTTTACGGCAAATCTGATATAATTCTATCATTATTGCGCTCCCTCACGGTGTTCGAACCTGAATGAAGAACCCGTCTGCTGTGATGTCCTTGATCTATAGCATCTGGCCAACAAGTTTTTCGACAGTGTTGTCAAATATCTATCCCGAAGCTGTAGGGGGAGCTCTATAGAGAAACCTGCGAGCAAAAAGCAAGAATACAGCGAAGAAATTCTCGAACCTGCATAGCCCTGCTTTAAGCGATATGCACTTAGAAGTTAAAAGCCAAATGTTCACGGACTGATTCATTCACGCTGTTAACTTCATGCCGGCATTTTCCGCCCCCCCCCCCCCCCCCTCGATAATTGGCTATTATCTCTGTACGATCGGTTTGATTGAGACCATGTGTCAGAGAACGTGATCGCATTTTATCTGTGTTATTTCGCTCAGTCCTTATGTTAAGTGATTATACTTGTCTGTGAAATATTGAGTCATTGCATGCATAATATCACTAATAGTAATATTTAGTGAGTAAACTATCAGCTAAATTTGATGACTCTAGATGTTACAATGTAATGAATGGATAACATGACTATAGTACTATAATGCTTGTGTTCTGTGCATATAACTATAAAGCATTGTTATCTTGAATATGTAATAATTTAAATATTGTTATTTCTATTTCATTCAGAACCACTACTGTTTAAATGTGGCTGCAAAATACCACCCATTAAAGAGATATACGTCTCTGACCGGACGTCTTGTGACTGGTCACTTTCCAGAACATAACGTAGTCTTCATTACAGCTACAGTATAGATCACTGCAAAACCTCATCTAACTACTCTGACAGGTTTATGTGTATCTGTGTATTAAATCTGATAATTCAATTGAGAAAAGATATGATCTGCTTCACTTTATCATTCATGATCTGTTATTGTGTTTCCTCGCAGATTTATTTATTTTGTCTTCACCTCAAACAGGTGAGTGTTTTTCAAATGTGTGTGATTACACCCATAAAAACAATATTGAGCAAATACCTCTAAAACATAAGCAGTTATTAGCCTACTTCTAGAAATTAATGGGATACTTGTTTTAATAACAATTCCAGTCTCGCGCAAGAACTCACGCACGCTTTATCTTGCATTAGGCGTGTTTGAGATGCGCCTTGCCTCGCCTGAAATGTAGTCGAGAGTAGGCGGCTCCAGTGAGGGGAGGAGTGAAAAAAGTGCAGGCAAGACGGACAGATCTCTCTTCTCGCAGTGGATCTGACACCAACGAGATCAAAGACGGAAATCGCGGGATTCACGCTCGTGCGCGGTGTTGCTAATAAACTGGATGTAATTTAAGTTCTCTTGCTTTTATAAGAAAATAAATATAATGAATAAGACACTCAAAGTTCTTGTTATTTAATTACATACCAAAGACGTGTTTATCAATAATTTTTACTTTAATTCGCCTTTGGCTAAGCCACACCCTAGAATGTATTGACCAATCACAGCGCAGCAAGAACGAGCTCCCACAGCGGTCCGACACTTTTTCACAGCGCTCCATTGACTTTAACACAGGCGTCTCATATTTTTGTTCTCGGCAGGCTATTACCGTCGTAGTTTTATCAAAAATATGGTTGAACGTTGTGCCTGGGGCATTTGTAACACAGATACGCGTTTCCCAGAGAGGTTGGAGGCGGGTGTCCGTTTTTTCCCTTCCCAAAACCGAAATCAAATCCTGACAAGTGTCGTCTTTGGATTAAACTGTGTGGACGTCCTCAGTCAGCGAAACCCCTCAAGATCAACAAGCTCACTTTTGTGCTCTAAGATACATTTAGCTTTTAACCTTACTGTGAAGTTATACTAGTTACAGTTTTAGGTTATGATTTCGGTTCTCTACCCTAATTGTTGATACGCTAGCACACGCAGCTAATAAATACATCTTTATACTCGCGTAGTCCGTTTGCTTTGTAATAATGATTATAGAAGTAAATAGAGACCCAGCTTTGTATGAATAGTGTTGCTCTTGATATTGTTAGTCCCAGCCTCCGTCTCGATTAGGATATGCGGTGGTTCATTTTTTGACTGTGACCGTTATGCTTTTGCCTCTATTCGGATGCCTTGTTATTGCTTGCGTTTCACCGGTATGTCTTGAATATAGCCTTCAAACGCATATTGCAGCCCCTTTAGCCTACTTCTATCGGACACTTTATTTGCTGCTTTATAAAAGTTTGATAAAATGTCAGCAGGATGAGCCGTCACAGCATAAGCCATGTTGATACCAAACCAGAAATCAGAGTTTTAAATTATAATTTTTTAAAAGACCAGTGAATGCTGCCCCAGATAGGTTTTTTTTCCGCATTCCCGGTAAACTGATAAATGGCGCCATCTGATGAGTCTTAAAAGGGGTACATAATGTCCCTTTTTACAAGATGTAAATGCGGATGTGTCGGATTCTGCAGTCGAGCGCAGTTGCTCTCCACCAACTGTGCTGATCAAAAGCATGATGGGAAAACAACTTGCTGACGACACCGCTTAATGCTCATTGGTTTACACAACCGTGATGTATTGTTCTCTTTTGAACTGTTTGAATTTAAAACTCTGATTTCGTGTTTTTATGTGTATAAATTATGTTTGTATTCCCAGACTCTCTGACAGTGCGATCTCTATATGGGTTATTTGATGGTTGTCATATTTATTAAAAAATATTTATAAACACCTCTTTGGTATGTAATTAAACAAGAACTTTGAGTGTCTTGTTCATTATATTTATTTTCTTATAAAAGCAACAGTACTTAAATTACATCATTATATTAGCAACACCGCGCACGAGCGTGAATCCCGCGATATCTGTCTTTTATCTCGTTTGTGTCAGATCCACTGCGAGAAGAGAGAACTGTCCGTCTTGCCTGCACTTTTTCACTCCTCCCCTCACTGGAGCCGCCTACTCTCGACTACATTTCAGGCGAGGCAAGGCGCATCTCAAAAGCTTGCCTACTCTTTTGCTACAAACTCAAAAGTATGTACTTTTTCTTCACAAAAAGAGTACGTACTTTTAGGGCGTAGGATAAGTAAATTGGGACGCAGCATGTGGCTGCCGAGGAAGTCGATTCGCGTGTGCATGTGTAAATATTAGAGCTGGATCGTCTATGATAATTATTATTATTTTTTTAATGATGACATTATCGAGTATGTCTCTCACTTTGCAAAAAACTAACAAAAACACTATTAGAATGCAGTAATGCCCCTAAAATTCCAGATATAGGGGCAATGCCCGTGCATGAGCTTTTGTCTTATAATACGAGTGATGCTTTTTCAAACATATGTTGTTCATTTTATACGGATTCGTACACAAGAAGTTAATATTGTGAATTACAATTTGTCATTAATGTAAGTTTGTTTTCTCTATTTCGCCAATGGAAATAGTTACAAACTAAGCTAAAGCAAAATGGTTTTACGTCTCCGAGCAACACTTTTCCTGAATGAATCAGCCGTTTTAACAAATCGTTTGAATGATTAAGCCTGTGACTTGCCGCCAATTTGAGTTTCATATTTAAAGGATAATGTCATTTAAAAATCATTTCATATGTCCAATAATACAAAACATTACTCTCATATCATTATAACTGCAGTGTAATGCATTGTGTAAATTCCATTTTCTTGCCAATGGAAACTTTAGATTTTAAGCCGGCATGAACCGGAAGTTACAAACAACTTTTCTCCAGTGTTGTGACGTATTTCCAAGTGAAAGGGAATATTGAACAGATGGCAGGGTTTCACTGCAGCGCTCCTCCTCTCCATCTCTCGCCCATAGCAGAGTAACGGTTTGAGGGGAGTTGCCACGCCCTCGTGCCATAGCACATGACCGGAAGAGAAGAGAAGTCGTTTTCGAGGGGGAAGGGAAACGTATTTCATTAAAGATTATAAGTGTACATGAATTTAAAAAAAATTATGAAGTGCACAGATAAATAATTTATACTAAACACTACAACATTAGATATAAAAAAACGAATTGTAAAATTTGATTTCATGCCGACTTTAAAGTTGGCAGAGGCTATTCTAGATGTGTTAGAAGGTAGTGCAAATATCACATTGTAGATCTATTAAGTACCTGTTATACACTTTATTTACATTTCTTTATTTTTATTTGAAATTAAATGCCGAACTGATAAGACATGGATATTAGCTATAGGGAGAAGAAATGGATCCGGAAAAGGGAGACTCACTCAGACTCATTCGTTCGCATCAAAAGCTAAATCTGCTGTTCTTACTCTACATGTCACCAGATCGGGTTCTTTTAACATTTTGTCTGACCAAACCAGATGGTAGGAAGATTTTAATATGAAAAGGGTTTTTTTCTCTATAATAATCGCATTAAATTGGCCGGTTAAATAGACAGCTGTCTGCTGTAGCCTAGCTATGTTTTTATTTATTTATTTATTTATTTATTTATTTATTTATTTATTTATTTATTTATTTATTTATTTATTTATTTATTTATTTATTTATTTATTTATTTATTTATTTATTTATTTATTTTATACAGGCTTCCTTACAACCAGCCCAGTGTAGTGGGGTAAGAATTCTTTTTTTTTTAACCTTTTTTTTTTCTTTTATACTACTATGCATTTGGATTTGGATTTGATGCATATGTATGTGTATTTCCTCATTTAAAACAGCCCAGATGGTAAAGGTATTCCATTGGCACCATGGTTGGCCCCAGTTGTATGGGAAGGAACTTTTGATCCCACATTGATTGATTCAATCTACAAACAACAAAACATCACCATAGCAACTACAGTCTTCGCTCTTGGAAAGTGAGTTCATATCTCTCCCATCTCTGATCTTCATTGACTTTAAATTTAAACAATATTAAATCATCAGCATTGCTGAAAGGGCATTCTGATTTGTTACATTAAGTACCACATTTTTTTCTATTATTAGGCTGAAATCCAATTTTTTTCAAATGGGTCAAAGTGCAACAAATGGGCTAATTAAGAGTACAGGCTATGACTTAATGACAAATACTAGACTAAGATACTCTTCTCAGCTCCTCAAATTCATAAAACATTAGCCTTTATGTATATTGCAAACAAGCAGAGACGGTCCAAACTGCATGAGGCACTTCATTCACAAGGCGGAGTTATGTGGTTTTGATGACAGTTTGAGGATCCAATAGCCTGGTTGACACCAGACCCTTCTCAGTTGTAACTGAGAGTGGGTCTGGGGAAGGTTCATTCACAGCCCATTTCCAAAGGGGCGTCACCAACGGACGTCGCTCAAATGCCTCTGGGAGCAATTGGATAGACCTAAAACCAATCAGAGCGGTCGTCATTGTGTAAAGCCCGCATCAACGTTTGTGATTGGAGCCTCGATTGGGAAAAATTGGAAATGTGCTTGAATGGGCTCTTGGCCAGACTGACTTGCAGAGCAAATCTAAATTTGCCGGATGTTCGTCTGGGTTTTCCCCAAAAAATCTACAGACAGATGTAAAAGGTGACCAATTATACGCTGAAACATCATGGAAATAAGAGTTTCTACCCGAGAGCGACGAAAAATCTGTTTATCTTGTACAGTAACAATCAAACCCTTGACCCTCGACCCCTCAACACACACAGCCAATATATTGTTAATGAGTACCTTAGAGTAGTATTGCATCCTTCATATCTAAGAAGAGTTTTATCAGATTTATAAGGGCCCTTTCACACACCTTGTTTGGTCCGGATTTTCTGACTTTTCATTTTGATGAGTATTCTCCCTTTTCCACGAGAATACTGAAGCCAAAAATTATCCAAGCCGGCGCCCTTCCTTCCTGAGCTTCATGAAGAGGTCGCTAGAGCTTGGAGCTCCCCGTTTTCGACCAGGACACGGCCCTCTGTTTCTCTGGCATTCTCCGCGGTCGACGACGCCAAGAACAGAGGCTACCTCTCCCTCCGGCCGGTCGAAGAGCCTATAGCAGCCCACTTATGCCCGCCCTCCGCTGGACGGCGTGCTAAGATGGCGCTGCCCTCAAAGGCTTGCCGCATGACGTCATCCATGCTCCATCGTGCTTTCGCCGCTAATGGACAGGCTGCGTCAGCGCTGCACACGATGGCCACGCTACAGATCTACCAGGCCGATCTCCTCCGCAAACTGGACGAGAAGGGACCTGACGCGATCTGTGTGGCGGACTTGAGCGCTACGGACCTCGCTCTCCGCGCTTCAAAGTCTGCAGCACAGGCCATCGGACGGAGCATGGCGGCGCTCACCGTGTCTGAGAGACATCTCTGACTCACTCTCTCTGACATGCCGGATGCGGAGCGCACCACGTTCCTCGACGCGCCGCTTTCCCCTGCTGGCCTCTTCGGAACCTCGGTCAAAGACTTCACCGACAGGTACGCTGAGGTGCAGAAAGCGACTCAGGCTATGAAGCACTTCCTCCCAAAGCGCTCCAACTCTGCAGCAGGCCGTGCGAAACCGTCTGCTCAGAGCTCACAGCCTAAGCCTCCGCCCAACGCCTCTTCTCAATGCCGCCAGACACAGAGCTCGAGACCGCGCTCTCAATCTTCCAGCCGCCGCCCCGCGATGCGCGGCCCGCGGCCGAAGATCGCGTTGAAGCCAGAGGCCCCGAAATCATCCTAGCACTCCTAGGAAAACGACGGTGTTCAAGTCCCGCTGCGGCCGGACCTTCACCGAAGTTTGCCGCTCGTCCAGTCCCAAGAGAAGCGACTGGTCCAGTGTATATAGCTATATCTCATTGCCCGCTTGCCTGCACACAAAAGCCGTTTTCACGGCTACCCAGATAAATCCTTTAAAGAGCGTATTTTCTTGTGTCCCGGCTACGGCCGATGGTGTTTCATGTGTAGTAAGACTGCCCACTATAATCTGCCCATCCCTACACACAAACACAGCCCCACACACTGGGCTCGCGCACATAAAATCGACTCAGGTCGATTGCGCATTAAATGTAGCAAACGTGCCAACGACCCAGTGCCCACTTATGCTACCTCCTGCACGCCTCACGGTTTCTGTAAAAACGAAACCAGCTTGCATGCGCTCTGCCCAGGCGAGCGATGCTATAAAGGTGGTAAATGTGCCTGCTTCCCCGCGCCCGCGCCCGCGCCCACACCCACACACAAGCATTACAGTTCCAATGGAACTTGTCCAGCCCTCCCCCTCCCGGTTTACCACCGTAGAGGGGTCGAGCGCGGACATTCTACCCGCTATCATCAGCGCGGCCCCTGCCTCAGATGTTATGAGCATGACGCTTACGTCACAGCTCACCAAAGCCGCTGTGTCGCGAACCGATCAGAGCGCGCTTCACACTCAGCCCCTAGCAACCCGTGCAGTCGCGTGGGCGAAGCTTCCCCGGGTCTCAAAATGCTAAACATCATAAAAGAAGGGTATTCGCTGCAGTTTCGCCGACGCCCTCGCCGCCACGCGGCGCGTGTCGAGACCACGGTAGATTCGAATGTAGCACATCTACTTCGAGCCGAAATTCAGAAACCGTTGAGCAAAGGGGCAATATAACCCTTATCTCAAGCTCAAAGCGAAGGGGGGCTTTACAGCAGATACTTCCTGGTACCCAAGAAAGACGGGGGTTTCAGACCCATACTAGATCTGCGGCAACTGAACAAAGCGCTTATGAAGCATCAGTTCAGGATGCTCACGACCAGAAAATCCTTGCGCATGTTCGCCAAGGGGACTGGTTTGTGTCGATAGATCTAAAGGACGCGTATTTTCAAATACAGATTGCGTCGCGTCACAGGCGATTTTTGAGATTCGCCTTCGAGGGTCAGGCATATCAGTACACAGTCCTGCCGTTCGGCTTGTCCCTGGCACCCCGTACATTTACGAAGTGCATGGACGCAGCGCTCACACTTCTCAAACTCAAGGGGCGTTCGAGTGTTGAACTATTTGGACGACTGGCTCATCCTAGCCCAATCTCACTCAGAGATCGTGGAGCACAGAGCCATGTTACTGAACCACCTCGACAATCTCGGTGTAACAGTAAACTGGGTAAAGAGTTCGCTATTCCCCAGTCAGACTATTTTGTTTCTGGGAATAGAACTGAACTCGCTGTCGATGACAGCACGGCTGTCACCCCAGCGCACACTGGATATTCAGCGCACAGTCAGCTCTTTCCGCTGCGGCGCTGTAGTCCCTCTCAAGAGATTTCAAAGGATGCTAGGTCTGATGGCCTGCTGCGCATGCGCCCGCTGCAGTTCTGGCTCAAAGAGAGAGTGCCTCACAGTGCGTGGGCAACCGGTCGTTTTCGCTTCAAGGTCGATCAAGCATGCACCACAGCTTTGAGCCCCTGGGGGTCAGAAGACTGGTACCATTCAGGTGTAAGCATGGGGACTTCCTCGAGACTGAGGGTGGTGTCTACGGACGCATCCAATGCAGGATGGGGAGCGCTGCTCGAGGGCAGACCGCTTTTTGGCCTGTGGTCAGAGCGGGAGAAGCTCCTCCATATAAACTGCCTCGAGATGTTAGCAGTGAGCAAAGCGCTCACGCGCTTTCGTCCCCTGGTAACGGGGTGCCACGTACTGGTACGTTCAGACAACGTATCAGTGGTATCCTACATAAATCGCCAGGGCGGCCTCAGGTCCCTGACCCTGTACAGGCTAACCAGGCGCCTCCTGATATGGGCATGCAGCAACCTGCTCTCGCTGAAAGCAGCGCACGTGCCGGGACTCCTGAATGTAGGACCAGACAGACTGTCCAGGAACCACGTTCCGACAGGAGAATGGTCTTTGCACCCACAGACAGTACGGCTGCTGTGGAAGAAATTCGGCAGAGCGGATGTAGACCTGTTCGCGTCTCAGGAAAACGCTCACTGTCCAGAATTTTTCTCGAAAAGCAAGGATGCTCTGACCCACTCGTGGCCTCGTCGTCCTCTCTATGCTTTCCCCCCTGTCTCCCTCCTAACCCAGGTGGTGGAACGGATCAGGGAGGAAGGATGCTCAGTGCTGCTGATAGCGCCACTCTGGACGAGCCAGCCTTGGTTCCCAGTTGTGATGCAGTAAGCAAGCACCGCCCCGTGGCCAGTGCCTCTGAGGAAGGATCTCCTTTCTCAAGCCAATGGTTCGATTTGGCATCCTCACCCAGAGCTATGGTCCCTTCATGTGTGGGCCATCAACGGGTATCCGCTGACCTCCCACAGGGAGTGTTAAACACGATCACGCAGGCCAGAGCTCCATCTACGCGACGTCTCTATGCCTCTAAATGGTCGGTATTTTCTGGTTGGTGCACAGCTCGTGGCGTGTCACCCCCGGATTGCGGTGTGGCAGAGGTTCTCTCCTTCCTACAAGAGCTGCTGGATAAGGGCAGGTCCCCTTCCACGCTCAAAGTATATGTGGCGGCCATAGCAGCGTTCTCTGAAACCGCGCTTGGCCAGTCTATAGGAAGGAACGATTTAGTCATGCGGTTCCTCAGAGGAGCTAGGAGACTGAATCCTCCCAGACCTCCTACAGTTCCCTTATGGGACCTTTCTACGGTACTGGAAGCCATGAAAGGTCATCCCTTTGAGCCTTTACAGGAGATTGATCTCAAACACCTGTCGTTCAAGACGGTGTTTCTTCTGTCTCTCGCTTCAGTGAAGCGCATCGGGGACTTACACGCGCTCTCAGTGAGTGCTACGTGCTTGGAGTTTGGGCCTAATGACTTGAGGGTTATACTCAAACCTAAGCATGGCTATGTTCCTAAATCCCTAAACACACCGTTTAGGGCACAGGTCATTTCCCTGTCTGCCCTACCGGTCGCTGTGGAAGATGAGGACGAAAGTTTTCTCTGCCCGGTCAGGGCATTGAGAGCATGTGTGTTTCGCTCGTCTGTTTTCAGACAGACGGAGCAGCTTTTTGTTTCGTTTAGTGGGCGTTCTAAGGGACTAGCCATTACGAAACAGAGCCTATCCAGATGGATAGTGGACGCAATAGCTCTATTTTACACAACCAAGGGCATGCAATGCCCGTTGGGTGTTAGGGCGCACTCCACGAGAAGCATGGCTTCATCGTGGGCCTGGTCAAGTGGGATTGCCTTGCAAGATATCTGTATGGCGGCAGGCTGGGCCTCCCCGTCTACATTTATAAGGTTTTATAACCTAGAGGTTCCCGCTCTTCAAGCCAGGTTACTATCGGTCTAATATGGCCAAAAGGGGATAGACTGAAATTCAGTCTTGTTATATATGGCTATTATAAATAGCAGGGCTGCTCTAAGCCGCCTTTTTTTGGAAGATAGTGGCTGAATCCCTCTTCTTCCAGGATTCCCTGTGAGTCCCCTGGGTGATTATGCACTGTATGTACCCCGGCTGGTCGCCTTGGGTCTATGGTGTCGGATCCCAGCACGCACAACGTTTTACATTAAGTTCCCCAAAGCGTAGTTTACTAGGCAGTACGAGAGTATCTCTTGTAAGAGAACGTACTCGGTTACTAACATAACCTCGGTTCTCTCTAGAGAGAGGAACGAGTACTGCGTATCATGTCGTGCATGAACTCTGTTTTGCTTCACTGTTAAAAATCACAGAGTTAAGCCTGCGAGCGCAATTTATAGCCCTAAGCCATGCCCGTTTCAGCGGGACGTGACGTGGGAGGGCGCGAATTGCCCTAATTGGGTGTGACGTCACTCAAGTTCTCGCTCGATAGGCTTAAGCAGTTGCCAGCACAGCAGCCAATCGGCGCGCGAGCTGTCTCGCCTAGTCTGTATGCTGCGGCAACGCGTTTTACATTTATACAAAATTAAGGATAATTTTTGGCTTCAGTATTCTCGTGGAAAAGGATTTTCCCCAAAGCGTAGTTTCCTACGCAGTACTCGTTCCTCTCTCTAGAGAGAACCGAGGTTACGTTAGTAACCGAGTACGTTTTTATTTGAAATATGGTCTGACGACATAAGAAGTCAACTGGAAAAACGCTTGCAGTCTTCTCCTTTCCTGCCGGCGACAATCAAATGTTCGCACGACGAGGACGTTCATTTGGCGAATTTGAACTAGCCTTGCGTATAGTTGGTGCTGCAGGTAGTAATACCATGATAATAACAATATAGTTTCAACGATATGAGTCTGTTCATTCATTGTTGTCAAAGTTACCCGCCGATTTGACAACACGCTGACGTCAGACACACGTCCGTTTACAAACCAATCAATGTCGAAATGCAGCCCACATAGATGATGACGACAGGAGGCAAGCATGTCATGTGAAGTTCTTAAGTGCGCTCGCATAACTGCAGTGTAAAACCAAGCCAAAACTTAATCAAAACATGAACTTTTGTTCAGACCTTGGTGTGGACTTTTAGGTGTGAAAACGCCCTAAAAAACAAATACGCTGCAGAGTCTTTCCCGAAAACATCCGAGCTCGTGGAGGCGTGCCGTGCAGCGCTGCTGACAGCTTCCGTAACCTGAAGGAAGCACGTTGATGGGTGTTGCTCTTCCTCTCGCTCTGCTTGATGTCTGTGTACTGTGCGCACTCTTCCAGGAGGAGTGCACGTACAAGGAAGTCTGCCCTTTATTACGTCATACAGGGCCATATACCAAATATTATTATACAAATCCTGAAGGAGTGTATTTGGCACAGAAATACTCTGTCGTATACGTTCAACTCATAAACTTTGGCCATGTTTAGCATGAAAATCCAACTCTTTAACAGTGTAAATAAGTCAGAATGCATGCAATAGCATTAGATATCCCCTTTAAGTTACCCCAACTCCAAACAATTTGAATATATGATATATTAATTATTTTGAGATTTAACCGCATACCTTATAATTATAATTATAGATTTTTTTATTGTGTAATTAAGTTTTCCTCAGCAGCCTAAGCATACATAAACTTATAGAATTGTGCATAGAACAATTCATAAAGACAAACTCATTGCACTGGTTCCGCCAGTAGTGGGCGCTTGTGCAACATACTGTAGGCAATGATGTACATCCGAGTCCACAAAATGGAGGGAAGTTAGCGAGGGAAGGGCTTTAAAAAAAATAAACTGGTGTATCCTGTTTCTTGTTTTTGTTGTTAGTTGTAATTTTAGTTTGCATGATATGTTCTGTCACCTGTTGTTCACCCAGTGCTCATTGATTGTTCTCAGCTGTGTTTTGTTAACCTGATTATTTCTTGTAGCCCTCTTGTTTCCAGTGTTCAGGTATTTTTCTTGAATGGATGTTTTTTCTTCTGTCTGTATTCTTTTGTTAATATTGTTATTAAATAAATGTTTACCGGTAGCTGCAATTGAACCGGGGTATTCCAGAAAGCAGTTTATGCAGCATTTCTGGGTAAGTTTATGGATAAAAAATAAATGGATAACCTTAATTCTCAGATCTAAAAGCTTAGGTAACTCCGGGTGAATGTACAGTATATTTGAGTTCATTATATGGTCTTTCTTAATAAACTGCCAAAAAGGGAAAAGAAATTCTAATATTTTGTCAGTTTATTACTTTACATTTTTGTCACTCTACCTCTCTGTTTTTCAGGTACACACTGTTTCTTAAAGATTTCCTGGAGTCTGCAGAGCAGAATTACTTTGTTGGATTCCGTGTGCATTATTATGTGTTCACTGATCATCCAGAACATGTTCCTGCAGTGAAACTGAGAGAAGAACATAATCTGACGGTGTTGACAGTCCCTAGTTCTAACAGATGGCAGGATATCAGTTTGAGCAGGATGGCAAGACTGGAGAAACTGATTGAGAGTCGACTTTTCAATGAAGCCGACTATGTTTTCAGCCTTGATGTGGATTCAAAGTTTTATGGTCGCTGGGGGGTGGAGACTTTGAGTCGTCTGGTAGGTGTCATACATCCATGGTTTTATGGTAAACATCGTAAAAGATTCCCATATGAACGCCGACCAGAGTCTCAAGCTTTTATTCCTTCTGCTGAGGGTGATTATTATTATGGCGGGGCTGTGATCGGTGGCTTAGTGAAAGACGTATATCAACTTGCTAAAACCTGCCGAGAGAATCTGGACATTGATGCATCTAAATCCATTGAGGCAGCGTGGCAGGAGGAGTCTCATTTGAACAAGTACTTCCTTTATAATAAACCCAGTAAACTGCTTTCACCCGAGTATCTGTGGGATGACTTAAAATCTAAACCATGGGAGATCAAAATCAAGCGCTTCTCTCAAGTTCTCAAAAACTATAATGAAATTCGTCCAAACCCTTAGCAGCTGTTAATTGAAACATGCAAAAAACAAAACCTGCCAAATATTTTTTTTTAGGTTTTATTTTATAACATAAAAAAAACCTGGATGTTTTTAAAGGGGTGGTTGATTATCATTTCACATTTTTAACTTTAGTTAGTGTGTAATGTTGCTGTTTGAGCAGAAACAACATCTGCAAAGTTACGAAGCTCAAAGTTTAAAGCAAAGGGAGATATTTTCTTTTAAAGGTGCTGTATGTAGATTTTATACTAAAACAAATCCCTTTTTAATTGCCTGTGTGTGAAGGGGTTGTAATCTCACATTAAAACATACCTGTCAACACTCCCGTTTTCACCGGGACTTTCCCGTATTTCACACCCATCTCCCGCCCCCCTCCCGTTTTGTCCTTTCTCCCGTGAAACTCACATAATTTGTATTCCAATTTTTTCCAATTCCAATTGTATTCCATTTGTATCGTTATATGAATAATCACATCAATATATTATTCCAAGGTTGCCCAGTTGCCAGATCTTGTATGAAACCCATCCTACTCACGCAATCAACACATCATACACATTTCAACCCATTTGTGAGCTCAACCTGGCAACCTACAACTCAGTAGCGCTGTTGACGTGCGCAGATCGACGTTGGAAATTGAATAAAGCGATCACTGGTAGAAATGGGAGGAGAAGACTCCGTGGTAAATATTTCACGCAATTAACGCAGCATTCGTTTTTTCTGTCATCCTTTGGCTGGCGTTACATTATATGATGCACTTTTATTCTTGCAAATGCTTTTAAACCATTCAAGACAAATTGAGCGCCAGAATCGAGTTCTCTTTCGGCTTGAAGTTGACCGAACTAACACACAATTCTGCAAAAATGTCTGTTTTGTCGAGTATCCTCATAAGAGCAGGCTGAGCACTCTTAAATTAGTTAAATAGTTTTAAATGAACATAAAGAAGAGTTGTGAGAGAATGATGCGCGTGTGAGATCCGCGTCTCTCTCAGCGGCGGCTGCTCTTAAAGACACAGTAGCCAAAAGTTAATCAAAGAACACAGGGAACAGAGAAAAACACTCATTGCTCTTGACAAAAGAACATTTGTAACTTTAATAATGATTCATCTATGTATAATTTAACATTTATGCAGTGCAAACTGTTTGATAACTTTATAAAATTTCTGTATATTTCCTACCTTTTAGACAAATATTTAAAATATACTGTCTTTGTGGTTTCTACATTAATTTGGAGATTAAATGTGAAATTATGACATTATAAAATATATAAAAAGCATAAGGTTTCCCGTACAACTATATAGCTCGCTGTTTAACTACCATAGTATGATACATCTTTGGAGAAATCAACTAGCTAGTCACGACTGTTTCCCAAAACCGTATGTCGCAAAGTATCGTTCAACCACGTTGGTTTATGACGTCTCGCACGTGGTGGACTAATAACTTATTTTAATTAATCTGTTTGAGATCGAATTAACGCTAGATTTTGTCATATAAGTTACAGACATGGCATCTGAAGATTTCTCAGTTATTTTGCTTTATTACCAGACACGATACTTGGCTCGTTCTTACATAGTAGAGCACGTTCACACATGCGCAGTCTTCAGAAACGGTGCTTTAAATCTCTTGACAAACTAAAAGACGTAAATTACATTTGAATGTATTCGTACTGAATGTCAGCTTATTTTGCTAAAGATAAGGATTTATTCAGTCTACATCTCATGTAAACTAGAAACTATGCTTCTAACCACAGCTCGAGAGCTGTCGTTCCAACCACACAACTCTGCGATGCTGTTTGCGAACGTTCGATGGAACGATGGTTTCGGGAAACACCAAATCGTTGAACTATGCTGATAACGACGGAACTTGCAACCATAGTTGGCTAACGATGCTTTCGGGAAACGCACGCCTGGCCGGTACTCGAGCACGCGCTTGTAAACGTATATAAACATCACCGCTAGAGGCCGCTAAAATCTACATACTGCACCTTTAAAGAAATCGTTTTTTAAGGACTACAACAAATTGGCTGGTAGGGACTACACGGCATTCGTACCGGGTTAGTGACATCACCAACCCTAAAATTTACATAAACCCCGCCCCCGGGAATGTGATTTATAGATTATCATGACAAAATATGCTAATCAATGACTAGAAGATAACTACACAGAAGCTACATAAATTCATCAACTAACCATTCAGAAATATCCTGTTGAATTTAAAGTCTCTCCATTATTCTCTGACTCCAGTTTGAACATAAACATTAACATTTTCAGTGCATGTCTGTGTGAGGTAGCTGTTGAAGCACCGCCCCCTGCACCGACAGCAGCAGCTCATTTGCATTTAAAGGGACAGACACAAAAACGGTGCATTTTTGCTCACCCTCAAAAAGTCACAACTTTAACATGCTATATACAAATATCTGTGGTGTATTTTGAGCTAAAACTTCACATACACACTCATGACTACATCTTGTGAAAAGGGCATTATACCACTCCTTTAATGTTTAAAAAACACTCCGAAATAACATTTTCATAACATTTCCAAAATTATAGAATGAAATGTTTTCAAAGTTTAAAAATATTCAGAAATAATGTTTTCATAACTTAATGGGAATGTTAGAAAAACATTCTAAGAACATATTTTTGTTACTCCGGAATGTTGTTCTAAGAAAGTTTTCTCTCAATATTATGAGAATATCAGTGAAGTACAAATAACATCACAAAAACGTTCCAAGAACGTTGCACTAAGAACATTTTCACTCAACGTTACGAGAATGTATTGTAAGTATGAAAACATTATAAGACTTTTCAAAACCATTATTTTAGGAAAGTTTTTACTAACATTTACATAACATACATTACTCATATCAGCACTTGTGAAGGGGAAGGCAAAGAAAGGCACTTTGCAAAAATAGATAAATAAATAAACTGGTGAGAGATTTGCATGGTTTTTCATTTATATATATTTATATAAAAAAGCTGAACCTTATCTAACATCGGGAGTGATGTAATTCTTATTCCCAAATTACAAATATGTTTACTTTGCAGGAGATTGCTTCACATTTATTTTCATTTTTATCTCTATGGGTTTGGGTTACATCTTACGTCAGTATGGTCATATGTGTTCTGTCTATGATGTATGTGGAAGGAATGTTACTGTGATCCATTAAAGAGTATAAAGCTGAATCAAAAATTTAAATTCTGTCATTATTTTCTTTAATCTTATGTTGTTCCAAACCAAAGTCCCTGAAGCAGAGACCGTGAGAGGAAAGTGTCTTCACGTTCTGTTTTTGCTGAGGAAAACTATAGTGTGATGAGGGGTGAACGCAGCAAAAACTTTACAGTGGATGGAAAACTTATGAATGCGTTACGAAATAATAAGCCTTTGGCTGAAGGAAATGCAAAGTCACGCGTGTATAGTAGAGGGCGTCGCTCAAACAAACCTTTCAGCAAAACGGGAACCCAATGTACCCAATGTAAAATGCTGTGTTTTACACCCCTATATATCACGCACTTCACACCCCTAATCCTAACCAAGGGGTTTACAGTGCATAGCATATGCACAAAAAAAAAATGTTTGTCATTTAAATGGCATGAGAAATACAATTCGTGGAAGGCCTATAGGCACTTTCATGAGATCGTGTTGCTAGTCTGCTACTGGGCCGGCCCTCTTTCACATTTTAAAACCCAGTGTGGCCCTTGAGCCAAAAAGTTTGCCCACCCCTGCTCTAGACCTAATTCTATCACATGGAATAGATGTTGATGCCGTTGAAATACTGCAGCAGAGCGATGACATCTCAGATCATTATCTAGTCTCGTGTAAATTACATTTAGTCAAGGCTGCAAAGCCGACTCTGTGTATAAATATGTTAGACCTATCACTTCTGTCACTAAAGATTGCTTTATCAATAATCTTCCTAATCATTTTCATCATCTCAGCATCCCGGATAGCTTAGAAGAACTTGATATTGCAACAGAAACTTTTAACTCTCTCTTTTCCAGCACTTTAGACACAGTTGCTCCGCTGCGCTTAAAGAAGATTAAAGAACATAGTCCAACGCCGTGGCACAACGAGCACACTCAGGCCCTTAAGAGAGCAGCCAGAAAATGGAGCGCAACTGGAAGAAAACAAAACTAGAGGTGTTTCGGATTTCATGTAAGGAGAGCTCGATTGCTTAGAGAGGCTTTAAAAGCTGCTAGATCTGCTTATTTTTCAACCCTATTAGAAGAAAATAAACATAAATTTATTTGAAACAGTGGCTAAACTAACGAAAAAGAAAGCTTCAGACCCAGAAGTTTCCAAGCAACACCGCAGTAATGACTTTATGAACTTCTTCACTTATAAGATCGATAATATCAGGGACAAAATTATAACTATGCAACCGTCTAATACAGTATCGCATCAGGGAGTGCATTGTAGTCTCCCTGAGGGAAAATTTGATTCATTCATTGCTATAGGAGAGGAAGAATTTTGCAAACTCGTCAAATCATCTAAATCGACAACGTGTATGTTAGACCCTATACCGACTAAGCTGCTGAAAGAGATGCTTCCAGATGTCATAGATCCTCTTCTTAATATCACTAATTCATCTTTGTCTCTAGGATACGTACCAAAAACCTTTAAGCTAGCTATGATTAAACCGCTTGTTAAAAAAACGCAACTTGATCCTACAAAACTAGTCAATTACATGCCGATCTCGAATCTGCCTTTTCTGTCAAAGATATTAGAAAAAGCAGTATCCTCACAACTGTGTTCTTTTCTTGAAAGAAATGATATCTGCGAGGATTTACAGTCCGGATTTAGACCGTTCCATAGTACCGAGACAGCTCACGTTAGAGTCACAAATGATTTGCTCTTATCATCCGATCGTGGTTGTATCTCTCTATTAGTGTTACTTGATCTTGGTGCTGCATTTGACACCATTGACCACAACATCCTTTTAAATAGACTCGAACATTATGTTGGCATTAGTGGAATTGCACTAGCATGGTTTAAATCATACTTATCTGACCGTTATCAGTTTGTAGCAGTAAATGATGAGATGTCTTATCGATCACAAGTTCAGTATGGCGTACCACAAGGCTCAGTACTAGGACCGCTGCTGTTCACTCTGTACATGCTACCATTAGGAGATATCATTAGGAAACATGGAATTAGCTTTCACTGTTATGCCGACGATACTCAGCTGTATATTTCTTCAAAACCTAAAGAAACCTTCCAATTCACAAAATTAACGGAATGCATAGCTGACCAGGTTAGGTTCACAAAGTGACCATGGTAACTGACTCCGAGTATAAGTTACCTCTCTTTCAGAAACGGTCTTGACTTACTCTGCTTTCTCGGGTTTGATATACCTCCCATTCTGAAACGGAAAACCCAGAGTTTCCCTCATTTCAGGGTTAACAAACTAAGAGGGCTAAAAAACAAGAGGGCTAAATACACAAGGAATAATCATGTTAACAAAACACAGTTGAGAACAATCAAGGAGCACTGGGTGACAGGTAATATACTTACTTTCCAAGAGCGAAGACTGTAGTTGCTATGGTGATGTTTTGTTGTTTGTAGATTGAATCAATCAATGTGGGAACGAAAGTTCCTTCCCATACAACTGGGGCCAACCATGGTGCCACTGGAACACCTTTACCATCTGGGCTGTTTTAAATGAGGATATTCACATACATATGCATCAAATCCAAATAGTATTAAAAAAAATATATGTATAAAAAATAACTGTTTATGTTCTTACCCCTAGTTGTAAGAAAGAAAGAAAGAAAGAAAAAAATTCAGTTGTGACCAGTTGTGATGTTTTGTAATCATCTACACGCAAAGTTTGTTATTCCTCATTTTGTAACGTCAGTTGCAGATGATGTGTCTTACAGTGGGCTGAACTTGGATCGTATCTGTATTATTGTTAAAACTCTGCAGGGCATTACACCAAAACCAGATACCTATCAACAAAAAAAATTTAACGATAACTTTCAACGCTCTTTACAGTCTTGCCCTTTAATACCCCAGCAGCTTCCCACACACTTTAGTCCTATGTAGCCACTTTTTCTGAATATAATACCATTACATATATAACATTAGCACAAAATTAAAATAAAAGTCGATTGCAAAACAGAATTTTGGTAGTAAAAACAGAATGTTATGAATTTCAGGATGAACCCAATCGCAGACAGCTTGCAGAACACACAAGGTTTATTGATGACAAAAATGTGGAAAACAAAACCCACGAGGGGGCAAAACAGCACAAGTAAGGGAAATATAGACTAACAAGACTAAACTATAGACGAAGACTATGACATTAAACTACACAAAAACAAACAGCAAATACAATATCACAACTTCGCTAGACAGAACTCTTGACAGGTACTCACAGGTTAGTCTCATACAAAGTATGACATGAATGACAATGAACCGGCACAGGACAGCAAACACAAAGGGGATTAAATAGGGAGAAAGGGTTGAGTAACGAGACAACACAAGCACACAGCCCAAACACAAGGCCATGTGCTTGCACAAAACATGGGTCTATCATGATCCTGCCTCAAGACTTAAAGAAAGACAAGGACTAGATGGCAGAATCATGACACAGAATTTATGAAAAATTAAATCAGATTCCCTTTCCTTTCCTTTGTCAATTTACAAAGTGTTAAGACAATCTTCTAGATCAATAACTTCCTCAAATCCTAACAGTTTGTTGCAGTTTGAAAGTGGTAGTTAAAGAAGCTGCCACATAAACAAATCTTCTGCAAAATAAAGTTCAGTGACTGCCATTACATAAAATACAGCATGTAAAAACAAACAAAAACAAAACAAAATGCAATGTAAGCAATGACGTACATCCGAGTGAATGAGACGGAGGGAAGTTAGCGAGTGAAGGGCATGACAATTTTGGACTGGAACGCTGATGTACAATTTCTAAAACCGCATTTTCCATCTTAAAAATATCTCTATCAGTATCAAATGCAGAAAAGTTCATTCATGCATTCATGACCCCCAAGGCTAGATTACTGTAATGCCTTACTGGTCATTAGCGTAATCAAGCAAAAGTGTCCAATAACAGGAAAGAAGCAGAGATAAAATGCGTAGTATAAAGTGAGGACTTTTTTAAAATCACTTGGCCATGCTGACCGTGAGTTTGAACTTGCACTATAGTGTAGGCCATGAGAAAATGTATGCTTCTGAATGCACTTTTGTTGGCTATGTGTAAAGGCGGGCGTATGCGGTGCGATTTTTGCTGTTTTAAGTGTGTGATTTGAGCAAGTGTTTCAGTGAGTGCATTAAGAGTGGCAGTACTTACTTAAAGCAGGATCGTTGCTCTTTATATCTGAAACAGATATATGGTTAATAATGCTGAAGTACTGCATGGTGACAATACATTCCCCTATACTTCAGAAATAAGGAATTACAACGGTGGGCGAGCTTGTGCAAATCAAAACAGATATAAGAAAAAAAAAAGTATAAATGAAATGACTTGCAAAAAGTAAATGAAAAGACTTCAGAAAGTAGCGTAGGCCTATAGCAGACTGCAACAGGAGAGAGTCGATTTAGAGCTGTCTCTTTAACCAGATAATTGAATGCGATTATTATGGAGAAAAAAAAAACTTTTCATGTTAAAATCTTCCTTGCATCTGGTTTGGTCAGACAAAATGTTAAAAGAACCCGATCTGGTAAAATTGGAAAGTGGCGTGTACTGTAGAGTAAGAACCGCAGATTTAGCTTTTGACGTGAACGAGTTCGAGTCTCCCTTTCCCGGATCCCTTTCTTTTCCCTATATCCATCTCTTATCAGTTTGGAGAGGCATTTCATTTTAAATTAAAAATTACAGGTACTTAATAGACCTACAATATGATAATCTCTTTGTACTAAATAGCGTCTAGCACATCTAGAATAGCCTCTACCAACTTTAAATCTAAGAAAAGTTTCCATTGGCAAGAAAATGGAACTTACACTGCAGTTGAGAGTAATGTTTTGAATAATTGGACATATGAAATGATTTTAAATGACATTATCCTTTAAATATGAAACTAAAACCGCCAGTAGGTGGCGGCAAGTCACAGGCTTAATCATTCAAACGATTTGTTAAAATGGCTGATTTATTCAGGAACAGTGTTTTGCTCTGAGACCTCAAACCGTTTGGCTTTAGCTTAGTTTGGAACTATTTTCGTTGGCGAAATAGAGAAAACAAACTTACACAATATTAACTTCTTGTGTATTGATCTTTATAAAAAAACATGGAAAAAACAGCACTCTTGCTTGTGTGCTTAACTATAGCCTACGAATATTATATAAGACAAACAGGCCCCTGAACAGGTACACTTAATAATAATTCAATAATACTCAATAATAAACTCTCGTCACCAAGCAGCACATTTCTGCATATACCCATTTAAAATAAACAAATAAAAAAAAGAATAAAAAAAGAACAATCATGAAGAAATTAACCCAGGGTTACATCGTTCTAAAAGAAACAACTTAATGTTTTGCTTAACAAGTATAGCTTAATAAGTTTTAATAAATATTAAGTGTAGCTAAGTCATCTCAAAGTGATATTTAGTTTGACAACAGACTTTATTAGATTCTGCATTTAATGACACTAGTTGTAATAATGACAGACTATCTTTCGGACAGCATTTCCACACTTTTTTTCCATATCCTTTCCTGTAGTTGACAGAATGAAAAGGGGTTCCATCTGTAGGGCTGTGCAACGATTAATCACATCCAGAATATAAGTTTGTGTTTACATAATATATGTGTGTGTACTGTGTAGAATTATTTTGTATATATAAATACACACACATGCATGTATATATTTAAGAAACCTTTGTTATTTATTTATAAAATATTTATATTTATAAATTATGTATAAATATATATATACAGTTTACATCTTTGTGAGTTTATATTTTTTTATAAGCAACTTTGTATTTTTCAGTACAAACACGTGTGTGTGTGTGCATGTGTTAAAACCTTTTGCATGTCAAGTTTTTGAATGTCAAAAAAAATTAAGCTCAAAAAGCTGAATTTATTTTCATCATGTCTTGATAAATAGTTTATATACTTGGTTTCAAATTTAGTGTTTTTGGAAATTGTCTTTGTGCTGTTCAATGAACAATCTGCATTCCTTCTATATACAAGTTGTAGTAAAGTGACCCCTTCTGTTCAAAGTTGGATATTGCATGTAATATTGTTTAAGTCCTTATATGATGACATCACGAATGTGAGCCTTAGTTGCAAGGCAAGCCGTTTTGACTTTTATTAATTACCAGGATATGAATTCTTGATAACAATAATTTTCACTAGTTGAAATGATCATTCTTGATATCGGGAATTACATTTCCACTAGTAACAATGGCAATTTTTGATATCATTCACAAACTTCACCTCTGGGGACATCAAGGACTCGAAAAATTAGAATGTGGTGCAAAAGTTCATTTATTTCAGTAATTCAACTTAAAAGGTGAAACTAATATATTATATAGACTCATTACATGCAAAGTGAGATATTTCAAGCCTTTATTATTTTATAATTTTGATGATTATGGCGTACAGCTTATGAAAACCTTTTCACAATATTCTAATTTTGAATTTGGGGTTTTCATAAGCTGTAAGTCATAATCATCAAAATTATAAAATAATAAAGGCTTGAAATATCTCACTTTGCATGTAATGAGTACAATAATTCAAATAATTAATCAAAGACTTTATTCAGTATCGCCATCAAATCAATATGAGGAGTTCTACACACACACACACACACACACACACACACACACACACACACACACACACACACACACACACACACACACACACACAGCATTTAATATTAGAACTCTGTCCTGGGCCTTGTGTTTATCTCCATGTCAGTGTGTGAATCATATTTCAATATACATTTAAAGCCTCACTGTGTAACTTTTGGCCCTCTAGCAGTTGAAGAATAAATTAAGTGAAGATAATGGGTAGACGCTCAGTCTAGGTGCTAATTCTGGGTTCACTAGTTCACTAGTTCTAATTCACCAGGTTCACTCAGATGTGTCGGCCAGAACACCACTTAAGGCCAAATATTTGTATGAAATGAAGAGCTGAGAGAAAGTTTCTATTATTCTGTTTATTCTTTCCTTTTTTCTCAGAACTAACTGAGAAATATAAATATCATGTCCTGTTGGAACATCTTAAACTGCCTGAAGCTCAGATGATCGCGCAGTCTTGCCAGCATCACCTATATCCATATTCGGCAGCTATGCAAGCACTTCAATTACAGTATGGTCAGCCATATCAACTGGCTCAAAGTGAGATAGCAGCCATCCTCACATCACCAGATGTCAAGCCCAATGATAACCACAGCTTTCAGAGCTTTGCTTTGCGAGTTCATCTCCTTGTCAGCATGTGTAATAGATGGAAATAATGTGTTTTACTAGTAAGTCATAGCAAGCATTTGAGTAAGCAGTAGAGTAACAATTGATGGGTTAATATTAAGGTAATTTTGTCATTCTAATAGTTTAATGGTATATCATATATTATGGTTAGAGTTTTTATTGTTAGTTGCAGCAGTTATAGTACAGTACTTTTCTTATTTCTTATTTTTCATGTGCAAAATGTCATTCTAACAACAGCAGCCGTCTTATTCACACATCGTGAATAAGAGTGTTGTAGTTACTGGAGAGCTCCAGCAGGGAGCTTCCTCCCTTCAGTCATTACACACATGATCTGAGGAAAGTTTGTCTGTGCATCTTTCATTCAATTATCCCCCTTTTCAGGGCATTTACATTTGGAGGCACCGCTGGGATGAGAAAAGTGAGGTTGGTGTCCCGAGACAGAGGAAGAAACCACACTTCGATCATCTCATAAAAAATAACCCAGGCGGCAGAGAGTGCAGTCACGGTCGGAGTGAAAGCCTAGCCAAGGAAAGCGTGTATCCTGAGGTGCCGTGTCCACCAGGGAGCAGCAAAACCCACGGTAACAGGCAACACATCACGCCACAGCCCAGTTTGTAGCTCACCTGCCAAGATGGATCCAGAGGTTGAGAATTTGCGTTTTGAGGTTAAAGGAGCTCTTTTTCAACTCAATACAGATGGGTTAATGCAGATAAGTGACTTTCTTGAAATATCAGGAACAAACCGAGAAAAGATCACTGGGAAAACTCGTAATGCTCTAGTTTCCCATATTATCCAGTACATTGAAAATGAGGAAATAAGGCAACTCGAAGATGAAGGCATGTCAGATCTGTTGAGTCTCATGGACATGATAAAAACCCTGCAAGAAGCTAGTAAAAATGACACATCAGAACAAAGAAAGGATAATGAGGAGCAGGAGAAATTAAAGAAAGAGTTGGAGAAATTAAAACTCATGGTACAACAGAAAGAAAATGAAATGCAGGAACGGACTAATAGGAACACAAAGAGTGCAGTAAATAATGAAGTCACCCCAGTTCACGCACCCCAGACTCACGCAAACAGCCCGCCATGGCGAAAAGATTATAAAATCTCTGGTCAGATTGGCGAACCTGGACAAAAGGACAGGCTTACTTTCTCCAGCTTGGCTCATCAAATCGAGAATGGTCTCAGTAAAGGTTACCCTGAATTAGAAATAGTAGACGCCGTCATTAGAGCCATCGTACCCGGCCTGCAGCTGCGGAGCTATCTTGAAGGGAAAAGTGAGCTGTCTCTGCCAACCCTTAGAAGGATCCTACGCTCACACTACCAAGAGATGAGTGCAACTGAGCTATATAAGCAGCTGACCACAGAAGTTCAGAGCAATAGAGAGACTCCACAGAATTTTTTAATCAGAACTATGGACTTAAGGCAGAAAATATTGTTTGCATCACAGGAAGCTGAGTCTAGCCTCAAGTATGACCCCGCACTAGTGCAGAGCATGTTCATGCACACAGTACTCACAGGCCTAGAAAATGACAGCATCAAAACTGATCTCCAGCCTTACCTGTTGCAGCCGACTACTTCTGATGAGTTGCTCTTAGAGAGGCTAAACCTGGCATGCGCTAATGAGAAGGAGAGGCAAGATAAAAAGAGACTGACTGCTCCACAGCGACACACTGGTGTCCACGCGGTCCAGTCCAGTGATGCAAGTGGCGACAAAAAATGTGCAGCTCGACAAAACATTGCCACACTCCCTCCCGATGTTCTTTCAGACCTAAAGGAAATCAAAGCCGACATAATACTGTTGAAAGACCTCAAAGCAGAGATATCACAAATCAGAGAGTCCATTCATAAAACAGAAGCCGTACCAAAACTGTATCCTCCTGCTAGCAAAGAGATCGAATACAGTGCAGCCAACCACCCAGCTTATGCTTAGCCACAGTTCACGACCTGGAACAAAGAGAGTGCCACAGCTTTTCATCAGCCAAGTGGACCGGTGCAAGAGTACCAAACTGCTGGTGGCTCAAGACTGAAGACCGCAACAGCCCAGTTTCAGCAGAGGTTGGCACCACAAAGATATCCAATGCCACGCCCCAAACCAAGATGTGTTATGTGCCAGCGGCGAGGGGAGGAATACTGCGACCATTGCTACAGGTGTGGGAGTAGTGAACATTTTCGTGCAGGCTGCAAAGGATACAGAGGATCGCCCAGTGCTATTAGAGAAACACCTTTAAACGAAGAGTGGTTGCCCCCAAGGGACAGGGAGTGACCAGATCTGTCAGAGTGTCCCAAAAATGCACTAACTGTGGAGACCAAGAGAAACATCAGAAGTTCCAACGATGCTCATTGTGTAAAATAGCACTTTATTGTTCCATAGAATGTCAGGGTGATCACTGGCCAGCACATAAAGAAAACTGTAAACCACCCACACACCTTGAACCAAAAATGCAACAAACACATTCATGCAAGATGATGACTGACAAAAAAAGAAACATCCTGACAAAGGAACATTCGACAGTGACTGAACTGGTGGGAAAGAAATGTCTCCTCAACTGCTACCTACAGGGGAAGAGAATGTGCTCTGTGCTCTGGGATACCGGCTCACAGGTGTCTGCAATTGATGAGGTATGGAAAGCTGAAAATTTCCCTGCCATCAGACTGAGAGACATAGCCGAGATAATTGATCCAGATGATCCCTTGCAGATTGAGGCAGCCAATGGTACAGAGATGCCTAATGTGGGATGGGTAGAAGTGACTTTTAAGTTAGCAGCAGGCGCTGAGGAGTTCCATGTCCCCATACTTGTTATGAAAGGCAGCCAACAGCCCCGTCCCATTATTGGCTTCAATGTCATTGAACGTGTAGTCATTAACAGTCAGAAAAACTATACAAATGACACAGAGGAAGAAAAATTGATAAATACTGTGAAAATGGCTTTTCCTGACCTAAAGAAAAAGACAGCTAAGGCATTCATTAAAGCAGTGAGCGTTGAGCGAACAAGTGAGTACCTAGTGAGAACAGTCAGTCAGAGAATGAGTATACCTAGTCATAGCGCTGTCCAAGTAAATTGTAGGATAAATGTGAAACCCTTTAATGTAGACACAACATTGAGCCCAGTGACGATCCCCAGTGGCCAGAGGGACTTGAATTTTGTGACACACTTGTCCAGATGAGGAAAGGGGCACATCCAAACATTATCCTGAGTTTACAGAATGCCACTGACCATGACATTACATTAACAGGAAGAGTAGTTATCGGTACAGCACAGTCAGTCACATCTGTATATCCACTCAATACTATTAAGGAAACACACTCACCTGTTGATGTAAACAACATTCAGGCCCAGCACACCAAAGACCAGGAGACAAGTACAGAGCTCTGGGATCCCCCTATCGATCTCAGCCAACTAGACGAAAATCAGAGGAAGGTGGTTCGGGAGATGCTGAGGGAGGAGTCAAACTCTTTTGCCAGATCAGATAGTGACATAGGCTGTATTGAGAAGCTCCATTTGAAAATCTCATTGAAAGATCCTGAGCCTGTAGCACGAACCTACATGTCAGTCCCTAAGCCTTTATATGAGGAAATAAAGGACTATTTAACAGATTTGATTGCACAAGGGTGGATTGAGAAATCCCACTCATCCTACTCTTCACTCATTGTTTGTGTAAGGAAGAAATGTGGCTCTTTACGATTGTGCATAGACTACAGGGAGTTAAATCGGAAGACCCACCCTGACAGACAGCCAATACCCAGAGTCCAGGATATCATGGATGGCCTCGGGGGAAACACCATGTTCTCACTGTTAGACCAGGGAAAGGCCTATCATCAGGGGTTCATGGCAAAAGACAGCAGGCACCTAACAGCTTTTGTGACACCCTGGGGCCTGTACGAATGGACCAGGATCCCATTCGGGCTCATGAATGCTCCAGCTGCTTTCCAACGCTGCATGGAGGACTGTCTGGAAGGCATTTGAGACAAAATATGTGTCCCATATTTGGATGATACCTTAGTGTTCAGCAAAACATTTGAAAGCCATGTCAGTGATGTAAGAACGGTATTGCAGAGATTAAGACAGTACGGCATCAAATTAAAACCAAGCAAATGTGAGTTATTTAAAGCTGAAATCCGCTACCTTGGGAGAATAGTATCAGCAGGAGGGAACAAAATTTATCCTGCTGACACTGCTGCCATTCGAGTCTTAAAAGAAAAAAAAACCCAGAACAGTTGGCGAGTTAAGACAGATTATGGGACTGTTGAGCTATTATCGCCAGTACATAAAATACTTTTCTCGCATTGCTAGCCCCCTGTATGAGTTAACCAAGGGATCTGAGCACATGGAAAACCCACAACCTAAGGGAAGGAAGTTGCAGAGAAAGGGAAATGCAAAAGTGGTGCCATCTCACACACCAATTGAATGGACAGACTCACACAAAGAAATTATTGAGCGACTGATAGACTGCCTGGTCCAACCACCTGTCCTGGCATTCCCCGATTTTTCCCAGCCATTTGTACTTCACACAGACGCATCTAATAAGGGACTCGGAGCTGTGCTCTATCAGAAACAAGATGGAAAGCTGCGTGTTATAGCATACGGTTCCCGGACACTGTCAGTGTCAGAAAAACTATCATCTCCATTCAGGTAAACTGGAATTCCTCGCTCTTAAGTGGGCAATTACAGAAAGATTCCGTGACTATTTGTTCTACGCCCCTTTTTTCACAGTTTACAGTGACAACAACCCTTTGACTTATGTGTTGTCCACTGCTAAGTTGAATGCTACAGGAAGTAGATGGGTAGCAGAATTAGCGGACTTCAACTTTACCATCAAATATCGCCCCGGCAAAGAGAACATTGATGCCGATAGTTTGTCTAGGATGCCAATCGATGTTGAAAAACTGATGAATGAGTGCACAGAAGAAATGTCTTATGATGCAGTGGGAACAACTGCTCAGGCAGTAGAAACACAGCCAGAGTCAAATGCCTCATGGTCGATGGCCATCTCTGTTAAGAGTTTGTTCGAAGCTCAAGGTGCATCAGTTGTCTCATTAACATCAGCACAGATACAACAGGATCAGAGAGATGACTCGCATATTGGACCAGTTTTGCAGTGCAAGTTGTCTGGAGTGAGGCCCATGCGTCAGGAACTGAGAAAACTCAAGGCACAGAGTTGTTGTTTCCTCCGAGAATGGGAAAAACTGGAAGTAGACGAAAATGGAGTCCTGTGGAGAAGAACAGCCCACAGGAAACAACTGGTATTGCCTGAAAAACACAAAGTCACAGCACTAAAAGAGCTGCATAATCAGATGGGACACCAAGGCACTGACAGAACAGTATCACTGATAAGAGACCGCTTTTTCTGGCCATACATGCAGCGTGAAATAGAGCAACATGTAATGAGCTGTGCCTGCCTGAAAAAAAAAAAACCTAGCCGTGAAACAAGGGCCCCTTTAACAAACATTGTCACTACCCAGCCATTTGAACTTGTGTCAGTAGATTTCCTCCATCTAGATAAGTGCAAAGGCGGCTACGAATATATACTAGTACTTGTAGATAATTTTACACGTTTTGCACAGGCGTACCCGACAACATCAAAATCTGGGAAGACAGTGGCTGACAAAATATTTAACGATTATGCTCTGAAATTCGGGTTCCCAGCACGTATTCACCATGATCAGGGAGGTGAGTTTGAGAATCAACTCTTTTCATAGTTGAGCAAATACTGCAGTGTAGCTGGATCGAGGACGACCCCTTACCACCCACAGGGGAATGGTCAAGTAGAACGCTTTAATCGAACATTAATACAGATGCTCAAGACTCTCGCAGACAAAGACAAGATGAACTGTAAAGACTCTCTGAATAAGCTCATATTTGCTTATAACTGCACACGTACAGAGGTAACAGGCTTTTCCCCATTTGATCTATTGTACGGCCGCTCTCCAAGATTACCTATTGACATGTTGTTCAGTTTGCCCACAGAAGATGGAAGTTGCAGCCAGCGTGAATATGTTGAAACATGGAAGCAAGGAATGCAGGAGGCATATGCTATTGCAAGGGATAATGCACACAAATCTGCTCAGCGGAACAAGAGGATGTATGATACTAAGGTGAGGAGTTCAGTGTTATGCCCAGGAGACCGTGTGTTAATCCGAAACATGACCCCTCGTTGGTGGAACTGGCAAATTAAGGAATCACTGGGAAGACATCATCCATACTGTAGTCCGTCAAGTGGGAGGGGATGTTCCCATTTATGAGCTGAGACCTGAACAGGGAAAAAGAAAAACCAGGATCCTGCACCGAAACCTCCTTTTACCATGCGATAATTTACCACTGGAAGTTGAGGTACGCCCACCTGTGAAATCAAAAGGGAAAACTGCAGTGGTTGAGAAACTCAGAGAGGACTCAGAGGAGGAGGAGGATGATGATGAGGAGTACTATTTTGTGCCACCTCAGATCTTTGCTCACCCACCAGAATCAGTGAGAGGGACTCCTGTCATGGCAGCTGATGTGATTCAACCAGACCTAAATGAACACGCAGCAGAGCAACCTCAAATAAAACACAGTGATGATAACCCAAAAGACACCCAGGATGTCCAGGAAAACATTGCTCTCCAGACGGGGGAGGAAACATCACTGCCCTTGGTGGATAACACACACGAAGTAGAATGGGAGACCAGATCTCAGCGGCCGCAGAGACAACGTAGGCCACCTAAGATCTTCAGATATGACAGAATAGGAACCCCATACTGCTACAGCCTTACTGCATTGCCCTCCTGTGTAAGGACTCAATTATGGGCACAACCAGTACAGTCATGCTACAACCAGCACCTTTATTTGTGTGGAATGTAAACTAAAACAAAAACAACAACAATTCCTGCTTTGAACAGTTTTAACTGTTTTGCACTCCGTGACTCATGATAAAGCAGAGTGCTACTGATGTCACAGACATTGCACAGTTGAGGACTTTGTTATTCAAGCTAACTGTGGAGTATGCATGCGATAGACTGTAAAGCGTTAACCATTTCTTCAAATATTGGACAGATACAGTATGTGTTATGTGGACTGAAAACAAAATGTATCAAAAGAGTTCCAGATTGTTACCAAACAACAAAATTGGACATGTTGACAGTATGTGTTATGTGGACTGAAAACAAAATGTATCAAAAGAGTTCCAGATTGTTACCAAACAACAAACTTACAGAAGTTCCAGTCTGTAAAAAGTGTTTTGAACATGTTTGAACTTATGGTTAGAGGGAATGATTTTGAGGGCAACATCTAATTTTGAGGGGAAGTATGTGATAGATGGAAATAATGTGTTTTACTAGTAAGTCATAGCAAGCATTTGAGTAAGCAGTAGAGTAACAATTGATGGGTTAATATTAAGGTAATTTTGTCATTCTAATAGTTTAATGGTATATCATATATTATGGTTAGAGTTTTTATTGTTAGTTGCAGCAGTTATAGTACAGTACTTTTCTTATTTCTTATTTTTCATGTGCAAAATGTCATTCTAACAACAGCAGCAGTAAGAGTGAATAAGAGTGTTGTAGTTACTGGAGAGCTCCAGCAGGGGGGGCGTTTGAGCTATGTTACGGTGCACCTCGCTTCCTCCCTTCAGTCATTACACACATGATCTGAGGAAAGTTTGTCTGTGCATCTTTCATTCAATTATCCCCCTTTTCAGGTATGAATCTTTTATAATATGGGTTATTGTTTACCAGAGTATTATGTGAATGTGTACATGTGTCGAGGAGAGTGTTTTTAGCACAGTTAGTCAAACTTTGTGAAGTTAGGACGTTAATTACATGACGACGGGTAAGCTAGCCAAATGAGCCGTTACATGAGCAATGTTAATCGCGACACAGTGAATGACGGCCCTAGACATGCAGTGACATTGTACTTGTCGTAGCTTTGTTCTATATAACATTACGGTCCTAAAACACACTGAGGATTACTAGAGGTGTAAAGTGTTATTATGTATGTTATCAGCATACTTGTGTTTTGTATCTCTTGTGTATCACCGTATTTTCTCTGTAGTTAAAAGTGGGAAATACTTCTGCAGATATAATTGCTGGTTAGAATTGTATGTATAACGCATGGAATATTATTTTGTATATGTAAACTGTACTGACGTTGCATATGGGTTTTATATTCAGTCATTACACACATCATCTGAGGAAAGTTTGTCTGTGCATCTTTCATTCAATTATCCCCCTTTTCAGGGCATTTACACATGCTGCTGTCACTAGAGGGAACCAGAGGGATGGAGCTTAATTGCTGCTCACACGTAGACCGCCTACTCAGCAAACTGCCAAAGTATCTACGGGATGGCTTCATCGAGTTCCTTCAAACAACAAGGAAAGCTCAACTCAATAACTCTTAACCCCTATAATTTGCAGGACTTCGCTGGATGGCTTCAAGTCAAGGCACAGCAGCAAAGACTGTCTATCTGGTTAGTACAGCGCTACCAGCACGAGAAACTTCCAGGGGTCGGGAAAGAGAAACCCACATATAAAACAAAGGGACCAAGTCTAGTCGTTTATCACGGTGCCTCCTCTGCCGAGACTGTTTTCTTCCCGTCCCAAAGAGCTCAAGCAGAAGAAACCATTCAAGGTACACTGCCTCTTTTGCAACAGTAAAGAGCATTGCATTACCCGCTGTGATAACATCAAAGAGCAGTCAGTTGCTGACCTACAAAGATGGATTACAGATGGAAAGCGATGCTGGCGATGTGCACAATTGCATGTACCTGAGATATGCAACCTTAAAAAGCCATGCAGTGACTGTGGTGGAATACATCTCCAGGTGCTTCACCGTATAGCCCGTGATGATCAAACAATATTCAATTCAATTCAATTCAAATTTATTTGTATAGCGCTTTTCACAATACATATTGTTTCAAAGCAGCTTTACAGAAAATGCATTTCAGAAATGTACATACAAAAATACAGTTAGTTAATCATAAATTTAGGGCATAACATATCGCCGGCGTTGGGTCGTCTCTTCACAGGCGTCGAGTCGTCTCTTCACAGGCGTCGAGTCGTCTCATCACAGGCGTTGGGGCATCTGAAGTCTCCATGAGAGGCTGGATACATAACTGGAGCTGACGAACTCTATTTGAGTTGATAACAACAAAAAAGGGCAGATGGGAAATAATTAGCGTAGCTGCTGTTCATAATATGAATGCATTTGATCTGATTTAACTGTAGTATAAAAGGTATGAGATGCATTATGTGAATGCTTGGCTAAAGAGATGCGTCTTTAATCTAGTTTTAAACTGGGAGAGCGAGTCTGAGCCTCGGACAATATCAGGAATTCCAGAGTTTAGGAGCTAGATGTGAAAACGCCCTCCCTCCTTTAGTGGACTTAGTTATCCTAGGTATGACCAGAAGCCTCGAATTTAGCGATCTTAAAGAGCGCGATGGATTATATGGCGATAGAAGATCCCTTAAATACACAGGAGCTAAACCATTTAGGGCTTTATAGGTCAGTAGCAATACTTTGTAATTGATACGGAACTTAATAGGTAACCAGTGTAGAGATGATAAAATTGGTGTTATATGATCATATTTTCTTGACCTAGTAAGAACTCTAGCAGCTGCATTTTGGACTAACTGTAGCTTGTTTACTGAGGATGCAGGACAACCAGCTAATAGAGAATTACAGTAATCTAGTCTCGAGGTCATGAATGCATGAACTAACTTTTCTGCATCAGAAACTGATAGCATGTTACGCAGCTTAGCAATGTTTCTAAGGTGGAAAAAGGCTGTTCTTGTGACATTTGAAATATGATTTTCAAAAGACAAGTTGTGGTCTAGTATAACACCCAGATCTTTTACTGTAGAGGATAAAGTAACAGGACGTCCTTCTAGATTAAGGTTGTATTGTAAGAGGTTTTGTGGGCAGTTTTTTGGACCAATCAGTAATACCTCCGTTTTATCTGAATTTAATAGAAGAAAATGACACGTCATCCAATATTTTATATCTTTAACACACTCTGTCATTTTAGATAATTTAGTGTTATCATCTGGTCGTGATGAAATATATAATTTCAACAGAATACAACTTTTTCTAGTATTTTAGACATAAATGGAAGATTTGAAATGGGTCTGTAATTTGCTAGGTTATTTGGATCTAATTGTGGTTTCTTAATAAGAGGTTTTATAACTGCCAGCTTAAACGTTTTTGGAACGTGACCTAAAGATAGAGATGAGTTAATAATATTGAGAAGAGGCTCTTCCACTACAGGTAACACTTCTTTCAGTAGTTTAGTGGGTATTGGATCTAATAAACATGTTGTTGGTTTAGATGCAGTGATAAGTTTATTTAGCTCTTCCTGTCCTATAGTTGTAAAGCGCTGTAGTTGTTGAGGGGCAATAATTGAGGCTGAATCATAAGACGCTGTCAAAGATTGTACATTTACAATTGTGTTTCTGATGCTTTCTATTTTCTCAGTGAAGAAATTCATGAAATCATTACTACTAAGATGTAACGGAATATTTTGGTCAGGTGACGTCTGTTTATGTGTTAGTCTAGCCACAGTGTTAAATAAAAACCTTGGATTATTTTGGTTATTTTCTATTAGTTTGCGGAGATGCTCAGCCCTGGCTGTTTTTAGAGCCTTTTTATAACGTGACATACTGTCTTTCCACGCAATTCTAAAGACCTCTAAGTTAGTTTGTTTCCATTTGCGCTCTAAGTTACGAGTTTCTCTTTTGATAACATGCGTAGCACTGTTGTACCATGGTGCTTTAGTTTTCTCTCTAACCTTTTTTAATCTAATTGGTGCAACAGTTTCTAATGTACTAGAGAAAATGGTGCTCATACTGCTAGTCATTTCCTCTAGTTCACCTGATAGTTTGGGTTCACTGAGGAGCTGAGATAGATCAGGTAAGCTATTCAAGAATCTATCTACAGTGGTTGGAAGGATTGTTCTGCCTGGTCGATAACGTGGCGCAACATGACACATTTCAGCCGTACGTAGTATGCAAGTTACCATGTAATGATCAGTGACATCATCACTTTGTGGTATAATATCTATATCGGTTGGATCGGTTCCATATGATATAATTAAATCTAGAGTATGATTAAGACGATGAGTGGGACCACTAACGTTTTGCTTGACCCCAAAGGAGTTAAGTAAATCTGTGAACGCAGCCCCTAACGCATCATTTGTGTTATCAACGTGTTTGTTAAAATCTCCAACAATTATTGCCTTATCAACATTGACTAATAGATCTGAGAGAAAATCTGCAAACTCTTTTAGGAAATCCGCATAGGGCCCTGGAGGTCTATATACGGTAGCCAGGGCTAGAGATAATAGGGATTTCTTTCTTACATCTAAAAGCGTCAATAGGTACATCAACCACATCAGAGAGTCGCATTTACCTCACCCCTGCTTGTGTGACCTGCAGAGTGCTTCTCAAAGTGGTACCAGTGTTGCTACACAGCAAGTTCAGGTCAATCGAGACTTACGCTGTACTGGATGATGGAGCGCAGAGAACCATGATCTTGCCAATAGCCGTCCACAAGCTTCAGTTGGAGGGTGAACCTGAAACACTGGCTCTACGCACTGTAAGATCTGACATCACTCACTGTTGTGGCAAAAAAACAATTACTAAACTCAGCATTCCCAGGCAAAGAGACGTCAAGATCCAAATTGTATTTAAAAAGAAAAGTAATTTATTCATGCAAGAAAATGGTTCCTCTGACTCCAGCCTTGCAGCCAGGCTGCAGGCCAGAGTCAGAGACAGACAGACACTGTTCCTCCTGTCCTCCTGCCCTGCTACTTTATAATGCAAGGGGAATCCATCACCCCCACCGTTTACACAAGCAGGAACAGCTTCCCCCAGCATGGGAACTTAAGACACAGATCATTCTCGGGCTCACACCCCCCTCCAGCTGAACCAACGTTACATCAGGAAACTCAGAATACAGACAGAGAACATACAGCATTAATCTGTTAAATCATTAGGAAAGATTAAAAATGCCATTACAAATTCTCCCTTTTTATCATTATCTGATAACCAAATAAACGCAACAATTTTAAGTAATTTCATCATATTTATACCTTTCATTTCAATCTTCCTTTTATCCCTTCCGTGACCATGTGACTAAAACCCAAATGTGAGACATTCAAAACTGACCAATCAGATAATTACAACTTCCCCATTGTACCAAAGGTGGGACAATTTCATACCCCCAAAATACATACATCTTAGGCCTACAGGCCTTGATCACTATCAGCACCTCGGTGCCTTTACAGACTCCAAATTGTCATTATGGAAATAGGTTGTCAAAAACAGTAAAGCAGATGTCTTTGTTCATTTCAAATATCTTGGATTATTTTCAATCCTACAATTTCCCATTGGTCCCGTTGGCCACACACATGGAGTCCAAAGGTGACACAGTTCATCTTTCTGTTTTGTACAGTTGCATCTTCAGACTTTTCGTCCAAGCTTTGTAGCAATAACAGTTTGTCAGTTGTTCAGTCTTTATTCACCATCCAGCCCTGCATGAGGAGACTCCATCAAATGGTCTTTCACCGTTCATAGATGTGCAATTCATCCATCACACACTTCACAAGAACAGTCACTGAATCTTGGAACAAACGCCGGTTCCTCTTTCCGAGGAGGACACAGAATGTGAACTTGGGTTGCAGGGATCCTGTGATTCTAAAAGAACATCTAGCACAACGACACAAAAGCAGACATATCTCATTTGTCATTGGTCAGAGGATTGATATGGTCAGATTGAAATTAGTCTTCCGGCAAAAGGCCCTTAAATTGATGTACTTAAAAAAATATGGTCAAGGAATGATAAAAGATCTTACAAGTTCTTACACTGTTTTAGGAAACACTCAAATAAATTTCATTACAACAGAACAACAACTGCTAGTTTAAAACATCATTTCATGAAGAGTATCAGCAAAATATTCAGTGTAACCAAACACAGAGATTCAATTCAATTGATGTCCAAAAATATTGTTGCAAGTCAAATGGACAAAATACAAATAAACAAAAATCAAATAAGTTTCAGAAAAGTTTCAAAATCATCAATGAGAATACAAATAGTTATACTTCGGTTAAAATGAGAAATACTGACATACATTTTAAAATAACTTGGTCAGACAAATCATTACTTAATTGATAAAGTAAATCCAAAGAAAAACAAAACAAACAATTGTCCGTATAACTGATCACTTGAACCTTGTTGAAGTATCAAGCAATTAAATATTAACTGAAGCAGGGCTAAATGGGTAAGCTCTGTCACCGCATTCCCGAATTCGGACCCGCGTTCACTCCAGTATAAACAAGAAATTGTATAGATTGTCATAGTATGAAAACCATATCAATTCAACACCCCTGGTTGATTTGAATAAACATACAAAATAATAAAAATTATAACAAAACCCCTCATTTCAAATCCTGTCCTTGTACGTCATCTCGTAACACGCATGATTGCTGCCTTTAACCCTTTTTACATTTCATCGTCTTCAGAAAGAAAAACAAAAGAAAATCAAAGAAAAACAGAAAAACAAAACAAAACAAAACATATCTTAACTCAATTAATACATTTCACTGTAAC
Organism: Phoxinus phoxinus; assembly: GCF_949152265.1. Lineage (NCBI taxonomy): Eukaryota > Metazoa > Chordata > Actinopteri > Cypriniformes > Leuciscidae > Phoxinus > Phoxinus phoxinus. The sequence goes on along the minus strand of NC_136877.1, from coordinate 4,087,213 downwards.
TTCCGCTACTCGAATCGTCTGCATAATTTTGTTCATCCTTCTAACCAATGTAGTTTTTTCAAAATGTACTCCAATATTTCCATTATGGACCGTCTTTTTTTGCTTATTACACATCAATTAATAGATTTTCTACATTTTCACCAAATTAAATCAATACCTAGTTTGGATCAATCAAATAAAATCATCAACATCATCACAAAACAGATTCTTCTGCTAAACCATTAGTTGGTCGAATCGTCTTTCTCCAGGTGTGTTGATCATCTCTGGATGTTCAATCTTCACCATTCTTTCCATGCCGTTTCAATAATCTTTTCCCTCGTACGTAATGGAGGCTGTTACTACAAGCCTTTGATCCCTCACTTTATACTTTGCGTTGGCATGTGTGGTTGCTGATATTGGTTGGTGTTGTTTAAGGTAAGATGCTTTGACACAGTTGTCACAATCTCCAACCTTGTTTTAGGACTGAACCATTTCCTGGCTGCTGTCACCTGTGAATGCAGATCTTAAAGTGTTTTTGTTAGTGACTGCTTGTCTACTCGGTCGTCCCTCTTAATTCAACCTGTGGAATCATCAACCTGAAACATTATCACCAGATAATTTCTTGCACTCATAGTCCTTTTCCCCTGAAACACACTCAACCCACTTTGCTCATGTTAACAAAATAACATTTATACATTTGGAACAGAATCAGTTCTGTTTGATGCAATCCATCCTGACATCCTGCAAAAGAAAAATGTTGAAGTTATTCGCTGCGCAGGTGTTGCACCTTTCTGTCACAATAATAAGCCAGGATAGCTAGCCAAATTCATCCATAGCCATTATTTCATTGGGCACAGTCTGCCCTGTTCGTTCACTCCTGTATGACAAGATCAAGCTGGTTTTAAAACAAATGGTCATCCTGACCACCCTGGGTTTTGAAAGGCTCTTATCTGATCATTTGTTCGTGTGTGTGTGTGTGTGTGTGTGTGTGTGTGTGTGTGTGTGTGTGTGTGTGTGTGTGTGTGTGTGTGTGTGTGTGTGTGTTTCTTTGCTCATGCCATGTGCCCAAAAGTCTGCATTCTCTGTAAAGAAAAAGAAATGTTAAGGTTATTGTCACATGTGCTCTGTGTGTCCGCTGTGCTGCTGTATCCGCCCTAGGCGTTTCCTGTTGAAACATTTCTTGTTATTAGCACACTTTACAGACTTTTGTTAGGGAGAAGAATGACTTCTTGCAGGGCTTTACTCAATTAAACCATTCTGAGATTTACTCAATCTCAACATCCATTGCTCCACCTGTGCGATGGCTTTGGGAACACAGATGGCTTTGGGAAATCCCAAACCATCACAAACCATTCCCCATTTTTGATGCACCATCTTACTTGTGCATCAAATTAACATAATTGTGTTTTGATTCACTAAACCAAACACTGTCCTCCAGACATCTTTCTCTGCCTCCCAAACAAAGCGTTGCATTCTTCACTCCAAGCCACAATCTCGTCCTCCCATCAAAGTACCCGAAACGCAAATGGCCCTCACTCTCAACTCAGTTTCAATTCTCAGTCATTTACAAACATTTCTTAAAGTCATCTATTGTTTTATCATAAATGACCAAATCGATTCAGAATTATCAACTTCTCTCAAATTTAATGACACATCTATGCACACTATTCAGACTATGACTAGCTTCCACTACCTAATCCCTAAACTCACACTTATCAAGACATAAACTGCAGTCACCGTTACACACACACCTGACTATTAACCGTTCGTATTTCTTATCTTTTCTCCAAAAAGATTTACATTTTAAATCAAAATTTTAAACTTACATTTTGCTGTAGCTTTTACCTAATGTTTACATGGTCTCTTAACCATTTTCAAAACATGTCTTTATAAAAATGTATTTTATAAAAGCCAGCTGTGTGGTTTTAATTCGTTATCATTAATTTGTTTCACCATGTACTAACGACCTTCAGGAGTTAAAACTATCTTATAGACACATTAGTTCAAAATCAACAAATCAAAAACAGTATTATTTTAAAGACTTCTTTTAAAGTCATTCAGTTTTATTTCTGAAACATTTACAATTTGCCCTAATTGTATAAGATCCTGTAACATTATTTCTTTTAACATCTCTGTCTATGGTTTTTTCAACTGAAACACTGTGCTTTACCATAAATAGCTCATTAACATTTACAACACATGCACAGATAACTGTCACGGGTATGGTGCGGATGAAGACAGGCAGAGGCCCAAAGTTCCAATTCAAACTTTTACTATAATAAAACTTAAACAAAACTGGTACAGGCAAGGGTAACACTCTCCATACACAATAACAAATACAAACAGAAACAAGCATTAGCATAAGCATTGACCGACCACTGAAGGATGAGAGACAGGAACTTAAATACACAGATGACAACGAGTGACGACAGGTGATGATGATGATGATTAACAAGGCTAATTAACTAAACAGGTGACGAAAATGAACTAATGAAAATGACGACAGAGATGATGAAAACACTGAAGATGGAAAACAAACTAAAAGTCCATGATAAACAACAGAAAACACATTAACAATGTGACAGAACCCCCCCCTCCCCCCAGGCGCGTCCTCGCGCCGTAAAACATCCAAAGGGGTGGGAGGGTGGGCGCCCTGGAGGCTGATGAACAGGTGGCCGATCTGGAGCAGGAAGCCTCCAGGGCGGAGCAGGACGTGCAGGTGGCCAGGGCGGAGCAGGATGAGGGCGTGGCCATGGCGGAGCAGACGGACCCTCAGGCATCCATGGTGGTGAGGACCCTTCGAGCGGCCACGGCGGAGACGACCCTTCGGGCGGCCACGGTGGTGAGGACCCTTCGGGCGGCCACGGCGGTGAGGACCCTTCGAGCGGCCACGGCGGAGACGACCCTTCGGGCGGCCATGGCGGTGAGGACCCTTCGGGCGGCCATGGCGGTGAGGACCCTTCGGGCGGCCATGGCGGTGAGGACCCTTCGGGCGGCCATGGCGGTGAGGACCCTTCGGGCGGCCATGGCGGTGAGGACCCTTCGGGCGGCCATGGCGGTGAGAACCCTTCGGGCGGCCATGGCGGTGAGGACCCTTCGGGCGGCCATGGCGGTGAGGACCCTTCGGGCGGCCATGGCGGTGAGGACCCTTCGGGCGGCCATGGCGACCGTGTCGGCAGGGCCTCCACGATCCCCTCAGAGGACTTATTGCCCCCCCCCAAAATTTTCTTGGGGAGGTCAGCACTGGACTGGACCCGCGGCGAAGAGGACTCTGAGCTGACCGGGGCCAGCGGCGAAGGCGGTCCTGGGCTGGACGGGACCAGCGGCGAAGGCTCTGGGCTGAACGGGACCAGTGGCGAAGGCCCTGGACTGGACGGGACCAGCGGTGCAGGAAGCTCTGGGCTGGACGGGACCAGCGGTGCAGGAAGCTCTGGGCTGGACGGGACCAGCGGTGCAGGAAGCTCTGGGCTGGACGGGACCAGCGGTGCAGGAAGCTCTGGGCTGGACGGGACCAGCGGTGCAGGAAGCTCTGGGCTGGACGGGACCAGCGGTGCAGGAAGCTCTGGGCTGGACGGGACCAGCGGTGCAGGAAGCTCAGGGCTGGACGGGACCAGCGGTGCAGGAAGCTCTGGGCTGGACGGGACCAGCGGTGCAGGAAGCTCTGGGCTGGACGGGACCAGCGGTACAGGAAGCTCTGGACTGGACGGAACCAGCGGTGCAGGAAGCTCTGGGCTGGACGGGACCAGCGGTGCAGGAAGCTCTGGGCTGGACGGGACCAGCGGTGCAGGAAGCTCTGGGCTGGACGGGACCAGCGGTGCAGGAAGCTCTGTGCTGGGCAGCGATGAGGGCTCTGTGCTGGGCAGCGATGAGGGCTCTGTGCTGGGCAGCGATGAGGGCTCTGTGCTGGGCAGCGATGAGGGCTCTGTGCTGGGCAGCGATGAGGGCTCTGTGCTGGGCAGCGATGAGGGCTCTGTGCTGGGCAGCGATGAGGGCTCTGTGCTGGGCAGCGATGAGGGCTCTGTGCTGGGCAGCGATGAGGGCTCTGTGCTGGGCAGCGATGAGGGCTCTGTGCTGGGCAGCGATGAGGGCTCTGTGCTGGGCAGCGATGAGGGCTCTGTGCTGGGCAGCGATGAGGGCTCTGTGCTGGGCAGCGATGAGGGCTCTGTGCTGGGCAGCGATGAGGGCTCTGTGCTGGGCAGCGACGAGGGCTCTGGCGCAGGGCCAGCGGGCTCAAGATCTGGCTGGACGCGAAGATCTGGCTGGACGCGAAGATCTGGCTGGATGTCTCCCACAGTGAGTGAGGAACCACACACCCAAAGAGCTCTGTCCATAAACTCAATAAAAGGTCTATCTAAGTCCCTGAGCAGCAATATCTGGGCTAGAGGATCATCAAGTCCTCTCCAGAACCGTTGCTTCAAAAACTCCTCCTCCCAGTAAACATCCTGATGAAGATGAAGGTAAACTTCCACCAACTCCTCCAATGAACTCCCATTCTGATTGAACAGAAATGCCTCCATAGCGTTTTTGGTCGGTCAATCTGTCACGGGTATGGTGCGGATGAAGACAGGCAGAGGCCCAAAGTTCCAATTCAAACTTTTACTATAATAAAACTTAAACAAAACTGGTACAGGCAAGGGTAACACTCTCCATACACAATAACAAATACAAACAGAAACAAGCATTAGCATAAGCATTGACCGACCACTGAAGGATGAGAGACAGGAACTTAAATACACAGATGACAACGAGTGACGACAGGTGATGATGATGATGATTAACAAGGCTAATTAACTAAACAGGTGACGAAAATGAACTAATGAAAATGACGACAGAGATGATGAAAACACTGAAGATGGAAAACAAACTAAAAGTCCATGATAAACAACAGAAAACACATTAACAATGTGACAATAACAGCTTTTAGCTGACATTTTGAATGAGAAGAGACTTTTGAGCCATTCCTGACTAATATTTTCACTTTCATAAACTAACTTAAGACTTCATCTATCATCTTGTTAACTCTAGCCTATAGCTTGCGTTATCTTTTCCATAAATTAAATGCATTTTCAATTCAAGCATGATTTTTATAGGTTTCTTTTGCCCATATAGGGAATTAAGACATTATAAATTTCTACTCAGAATGAGTGTCTGTTGCACTGAAACTGTTTCAGCACATCAAATTCGGATAATCAAATTGTTTTCAACCAAATCATAAGCTTATCTTTTAAAATTAACACATCATCTTTTCTTTCATGGTCAACACGAACCAGCTCAAATGCCTTTTACACATTTTACATTTAGCAGCTGTTACTCCCTCAACACTGCTTCTACTTAGCTTATTTGATCTTTAGAAATCAAATAATTATTATTCAGTCTCAATAACGTTTCAAATTTCATCTAAATTTTAGTTGTCATGTTCTCAAATTACCATAGTTTTAATATCTTACTTCCATATTTTCTCTTCTATGAGTTTGTCAATCTGCAATTATGATCATCTAGAACCTTTTTTAAGCGTTTCATTAAAAGACAATCATTTTATAGCCTTCTTCAGATCTTCTCTCTGTAATTTTCTGTTTATTCTAATACGACCATCTCTAACCCTCCCCTCCTAGGCCAAATTGTCTTTCACACCTAGGGGTCTTCATTTATGGTTAAATGACCTTCCGTGCCTTCCTGACTGAAAAGTTTCCCGTGGCTTAAGGTGTTAGAAGTTCCCCAGTAGCATGTGTTTTTGCTATGAGCGAGCCTTGAGAAAACAGACATACATTCCAGAAGATAAACATGCTTAACACCACACAATGTCTGAAGAAGTTAAGACAAGTTTTTTTGTTTCATTATACACGTCACTCTCACATCATTTAGATGTAACCTACTGCTGACCACAATAAAACACTTTGTCGTTTGATCACGACCAGCCTCCGAATTCACCCCCACTTGCAGTTCTATCCCATTCAGGAAAGCAAACAGCAATACAATCTCTCAGTTGCAACTTCAATCAAAATAGTAATTCTCTGTATTCTTTTACAATCTCAGTTCCCGTAAACTAGATCTATGGAGTAAAATAGAATACAATTCTAAATTCCCCTGAGTCTTCTAAATTCCCCCTCACTCTCTGGGGTTTTACTGTCCTCACTTCCCTGAGGTCGAAAATTCTTTGTTTGTGGCTAAATAATCTCTATCTTTCCTGAAGATAATTACCTACACTAAAAGTTCAAATGGTCTTTTGAACTATTTGTTTCACTTTGTCTGTGTCACACTGTTCTGTTTACTATCTGCTTTCAAAAGCATCCCCCATTCACTAATGCAAACAGAGCTACTAATGCAATCTCAGTTGCAAATTGAATTATAATAGCCAAATGCCAAATCATAGTAACATTACTCTGTTTTTTTCTAACCCATATTAACACAGAATTTTCTTCAAATTTGTATCATCACTTTCTTTGTTTGGAGCCAATCTATGTTTATTTTTTTTCTTTTCAATCAGAATCAAACTTTTACAAAAGCATCATTTGCAAATCAGTTAGCTTCAGCTGTTTTACAGCATTTGCTCTCTTCTGTCTCACTATTATTTATCAGGACGGTTTCACAGAAATCACAATATCATTCATATCTCAGTCCCTAAATTACAGCTGCCTGCACATTCATGTCATGATCTGGGTTTCCTCCTTTTACTCTGTCTCCCTCTTGTGGCCAAATGCACACTCATTCACTACACTATCATTTTAGCCTCATCACTTTCAGCTGTTCCCATTCACATTAATCACGTCCTATCCTCACACCTGATTCTCCTTTTCCCTGATGTTTCCTCCTATTTCTAACTCTCTCTTTCTCTGCCTCTTTGTCAGTTTATTCCAAGCTTTCCATGCAGACAACGCGTCTCTTACCTTTCAAGCTGTATCGTGTCTTGTCCTGTCCTGTCCTGTGCTGTGTGATCCGTGAAGTTGTTTCACCTCGAGATGGTATGCCTCTCTTCTCTCTGGCTCACTCACTGAACTCTGCCCTAACGATTCAGACGGCGAGTTCCTGATCAGACGCCGAGTTCCTGATCAGACGCGCTGTCCAGCCTGCGGTGCCCTCGCTCTCGGCAGGCTTCGCTTTCCTCAGCAACCTCCACTGAGTGCTCTACTTCGCCAGACGTGCCTCAGCACTTCAAGAGTCCAGTTACAAGCTATTGTTGCTATTTGCAGTCTGTGTTCTATTTCTACGAGCGAAGTTTTTCTGTTTGTCAATTACCTAAGAAGATTTATGTTCATCAGCGTTCCTGTGACTCGCCCCTTGTTTCTATTAAAGACTGTTAATTCTGAATCTCGCTTTTTTGGTCCTCTGTTCCTCAGCACGTAACATTCAAATCTTTTATAAACTCTGTTATAAACATATGCAAATCTATTCTTCAATATCCTTGTTTTAACATTAATACAATAAAGCACATTCATATCATAATTAACACTGACATATAGAATGTTGCCCATTCTGCTTAATGAAACATTCCTCATGTTAATCATACTCAATGCCTTATTTTTATCTAAAACTCACTTTTCATACCATTTCAACTTAATTTGACTTAACAGGCGTTCATATATAGTTCCATGAATTCTATCAATCCCTACATTCCATGTTCCTTCTATCTTCAATCTTTCCCTACATTTCAGTTTCCTTCTTACATCTGTTCTCTTTATCTGCAATCCAACAATTCAGTTCAACAACTCTCAACAACATTCTATTTTCTATCCCTACATTTCAGTTTCTTTCTACATCTGTTCTCTTTATCGGCAATCCAACAATTCAGTTCAACAACTCACTCTTTTGTAATTTCCATCAGAAAAAACAAACATTCTATTTTCTATCCCTACATTTCAACAATTATCTGTCTATTCATAGTTTTACGCAGATGCTGAACACATATAAAAAGCCTTTTGTTAAACAAATATCTGTTCTTCCAATTTCTTGCATGCGTTTTCTGGCCATAATTTCTTCTTTTTAACAAAAACTGGTGTGTAAAAATGATCTAGCTCACTGTTAGATGATCCCATCTTTGGCTGAATCTTCTCTCTTGGATTTTTACTTTCGACGCGCGCCTTACTAATCTGTCAAACGTCTTCAACAGACCTGACTTTTAACCCAAAATCAGACGGGTTTTAGCAAATATGCTCTGTATTCAGCTGTGACTCTTCCGTTCACTTACTTAATCAGCTGTGGCTCTTCCGTCCACCTACGAGCTAGTTTTCAGAAAATTGACTTGACTTCCTCAGGTCAATTTCCCGCTTAAAAACTCTGCTCGCACCAAAGAGACAGTCTCAGCCAATATGGTTCACTCACAGTTAGCCTATCAATCCTACACCCAACAAAAGAGAAGAAAAATAATAATTTGGCTGTCTTTTTTACCTGAGACGCACTGCCACGGATTCTTTCTGATCCCGGTGAGGATTCTTCTCTGGCCCTGAAATCAGGAGTTTGCTCTCTCTCTCGTAACCCGTTGAGCTCTCTCTCTCAAACCGTCGAGGTATAAGACCAGTAACCTGGTACCGGGGCGATTCACTCCGTCAAATCCGTCTCAGGACCAGGAGAAGAATTTGCCTCACGGAATCCCACTTCTGACACCAAATTGTTGTGGCAAAAAACAATTACTAAACTCAGCATTCCCAGGCAAAGAGACGTCAAGATCCAAATTGTATTTAAAAAGAAAAGTAATTTATTCATGCAAGAAAATGGTTCCTCTGACTCCAGCCTTGCAGCCAGGCTGCAGGCCAGAGTCAGAGACAGACAGACACTGTTCCTCCTGTCCTCCTGCCCTGCTACTTTATAATGCAAGGGGAATCCATCACCCCCACCGTTTACACAAGCAGGAACAGCTTCCCCCAGCATGGGAACTTAAGACACAGATCATTCTCGGGCTCACACCCCCCTCCAGCTGAACCAACGTTACATCAGGAAACTCAGAATACAGACAGAGAACATACAGCATTAATCTGTTAAATCATTAGGAAAGATTAAAAATGCCATTACACTCACCTTTCCGGGTCCAGGGTTAACCTGGAAATCTCTTCAAAGAGACGCTTTCAGATATGTGGGGCCTTCACTTCTTCGGGTCTGGACCTGGTAGAGCAATCATATCCAGTGCAGAGACTTCAGAAACGGTACGGTCACCTCAGAGAGCTTCCGTTACAGTCATTCTATAATGTGCGTCCACTGGTACTGATTGGATCAGACAATGTCTATCTTCTCACAGTGGATAGGCCAGTCCGCCAAGGACCTAAAGGTGGTCCAGTTGCAGTGCATACCGCTCTGGGGTGGGCCCTACAAGGAGCCGAGGAGGGCCCACCAAGTCACAACTCAGTGCAGCAGTGTCTTTTCATGTCGACTGTTTGTCCCAATGACTTGCTCTGTCGTAATGTTGAGAAGTTATGGCAACTTGATGTCCTGCCATATCGGAATGAGAAACTGGTGGTTCGATCCAAGGAAGATCAAGAGGCAATTCAATTTCTTGAATGCCGAACGCAGAGGATTAAGGTTGAAGAAGGTCAACGTAATGCCACCCCGCTGCTTTGCAGACCTGGGGCTCCAAAACTCAGAAGTATGCAATCAGTTATGCCTAGTCTGAGGAGCACAGAGAGGAAACTTCAGAGAGACCCAGAGAAAGCTGTTGTATACTCTGGTGAGATTAATAAGCTCATTAAGGCAGGCTATGTTACTATGCTCCAACCTGAAGAAGTTACCAAGTCAGAGGAAGCTTGGTACATTCCTCACCACCTGGTGTGCCACAATAATAAACCAAGACTGGTCTTCAATTGCTCATTCAGGTATCAAGGTCTGTCTCTGAATGATCAGCTTCTGCCAGGGCCTACACTCGGCCCATCATTGTTGGGGGTCCTTTTGAGATTCAGGCAACACCACATGGCTGTAAGTGCGGACATTCGCGGAATGTTCCATCAGGTTCGCCTGTTGCCTGAGGATAGACCTCTACTCCGCTTCATCTGGCGAGATTTACACTGTGAGAACTGCCCAGACGTTTATGAATGGCAGGTCTTGCCATTTGGTACAACCAGCAGCCCATGTTGTGCCATTTTTGCTGTGCAACAGCATGCTGGAATAACCAAGAGAGTTACCCAGGTGCTCTACTAACAGTGCAACAGGCAATGAGCCAGCAACTAGCCATCAGTGATATCACATCTACCCACGGAAGCAAGGTCTTTGGCTGCAGAACAATGGTTCGGGCAGAACAGGACTGATCCAATGGAGCCAACTTTGGGTCTAAGGTGGAATTGTGTTGCTGATACATTAGGATACCACTATCGTCCCATGGAACATGCCGCACTAACCATGAGAACAGCCTATCAAGTGCTAGCAACTCAGTATGATCCATTGGGGTTCATTGTGCCTTTCACCACACAAGCAAAAGTGCTCATTCAACAGCTATGGTCCAAAAAAAGAGAATGACAATGACAATGACAATTTATTTGTATAGCACGATTAAAAACAACAGTTGTTGACCAATGTGCTTTCCACATGTAATCCACCACATAACGTCACAACATTGAATCACATAAATTTCACTTAAGTATACAACATCAGACCATAAAAAAATTTAATAATTTAAAAAGCACATAGAATCACAAATCACAAACAGAAACAAGTTTAATCGAAGGCTTTTGAAAATAAAAAAAAGTTTTAAGTCTGGATTTAAAAGTAAACAGGGATGGAGCTTGTCTTAGACTAATAGGTAAAGTATTCCAAAGCCTTGGTGCAGCGACGGAAATGGGATGACCCAAACTTACCCTCAGATCTTTAAGCTGACTGGAACACATGGGAAAGGGAGTTACAGCATCTTAGTGCCATAACCATTCCTCGCTGTTACTCATGATTTCCTAATGATGTACAACGGAAGTATGACCTCCATGTGTTTTGCTATGCATCTGAGAGGGCGTATGGGGCAGTAGCTTACTTAGTAGAGTACACAGAAGATGTCATCCATACTTCCTTCGTTATTGCTAGATCGCGAGTTGCTCCCAAGAGGCAACAGTCCATGCCTTGCTTGGAACTGTGTGCAGCATTAGCGGGAGCACAGCTAGCAAAGCTTTTGAAAGATGAGATCACTCTCACTATCCAGCAGACAACTCCCTGGACAGATTCTACAACTATGCTGGAGTGGCTTCAGTCAGACTCTTGCAGATTCAAAGTCTTTGTCGGAACACAAGTCTCAGAAATACAAGAGTTGACAGAGCGCAGTGCTTGGCGGTACGTGGACACGCAGCAGAACCCAGCGGACGATACAAGAGGTAAACCACTCTTAAGTTTTACCGTGCCTGGTCGCTGGAGTCAGGGACCACCATTTCTAAAACTGAGTTCCGAACACTGGCCAAAGAGACCTGAACAGGCAAGGTCAGAAGAGTTACCTGAACTGAAGAGTCTCACTATCTGCTGCCTAACCACTATGCAACCAGATCAGACCCTTCCACATGCCATTCAGTTCAGTACATGGAAAGAGTTAGTGGAGGCAACTCGACTATCATGTCAAAGATGATGATTCAACAGACACCCAGCTCATTGATCATCGTGAAGCAGAATTGATCCTATTGAGAGAGTGTCAAGTTCAGAGCTTTCCTGAGGAAATAACAGCCCTCAAAGCACATAAAATACCAAACCACAGTCGACTAAAGTGTCTTGCTCCAGAATGGGATCCAATGACTAATGTACTAAGAGTCGGAGGACGATTACGGAGACTGGAAAGCCCGAATGCTGAGCAAATTCATCCGATAGTGTTAGATCCGCAGCATCCAGCAACAAAGCTTCTCATTAAAGACTTTGATGAGCGCTTGTTGCACCCAGGTACGGAAAGAGTGTATGCAGAAATACGGAGGCAATACTGGATCTTGCGGGGACGTCAAGCGATTAAACACCACCAGCTTAACTGTTCATCCTGTCAACGATGGCGAGCTCAGCCTAAAGTACCACAAATGGCAGATTGGCCACCAGAGCGGCTCAGTCTTCTCTGTCCCCCATTTTATTCTACAGGATTGGACTGTTTTGGGCCGTATCATGTCAAAATAGGCAGAAGGATTGAGAAACGTTGGGGTGTCATTTTCAAATGTCTCACCACAAGAGCTGTCCACATAGAGCTTCTCAACTCTATGGATGTGGATGCTTTCTTGCTTGCTCTTCGGCGATTCATAGCCAGACGTGGCAGACCAAAGGAGATCAGTTCAGATTGTGGCACAAACTTTCGTGGTGCTGATCGAGAACTGCGAGAAGCCTTTGTAGCTATGGACTCCCAATTAAAAGAGCAGTTAGCCGAGTATCAGATGCTCTTCAAGTTCAACCCGCCTAATGCTCCTCATTTTGATGGTGTCTGGGAGCGAGAGATCCGCTCCATTAAAGCTGCTCTCCAAGTAGCAGTTGGAAGTCAGTCTATCTCTGAAGATGTCCTGTCTACAGTCTTAGTTGAGGTAGAGGGAATTTTAAATTCAAAACCCCTCGGATACGTCTCAGCAGACATTGCAGACCTCGACGCCATTACACCAAACCTTCTCCTCATGGGGCGGCGGGACGCGTCGCTTCCACAGGTGGCGTATGCCTCAGGAGAAATGGGGCGCCGCAGATGGCGCCATTGTCAAAATCTAGTGGACCAATTCTGGAGTCAATTTACAAGTAACTACTTACCAACGCTCCAGACACGCCAGAAGTGGCACAAACCATCAGACACTCTGACAGTAGGCTCAGTAGTCTTGATAGTTGATCCACAACTTCCCAGAGCTCAGTGGCCTGTTGGTAAAGTGGTTAAGACTGTTGTCAGTAAGGATGGATGTGTGAGAACAGCAGATGTTCTTGTCAAGGGTAAGGTGTACACCAGGCCAGTTGCGCGCCTTATTCTGTTGCCAGCCTTAGAGGACTCTTAAAGAATTCTCTTAAGTTGCACATTTGCTGCTCAAATGTGGGGGCGGCTGTTGTGAATTCTTTACATTGTATGTCTTTAAGTATTATCTACTGCTGTATTCTATAAGGGTTTATTATGTAGAATACTTAATACATATGGAAAGTATGTAGTACGCAATTTCATTGGTTGCAGTTTTGGCGTAAGTGACGCGCTCTCCGTTACGCATACAGAGCTGTCAGAATATGACACATATTTCCACCCGTGCAGCATCTCTGAGTGCAGGACAAAAGTTATTGAAGAAAAACTACCTCCAATGCATAATTGATATGTTTATATGGTGAAACCTTGCACAAAATAAATGTGGAAAAGATATGATGACTCCTACTCCCTGATCAGAGTACTGAAGTGGTTAAGCCCATTAAAGAACCGGCATTCAGTGGGGCAATCCCCAACAAATAACCTTAACTTTCAGATCTAAAAGCTGAGGTAACTCCGGGTGAATGTACAGTATATTTGAGTTCAATATATGGTCTTTCTTAATAAACTGCCAAAAAGGGAAAATAAATTATAATATTTTGTCAGTTTATTACTCTATAATTGTGTCACTCTCCCTGTCATGAGTCAGGTTTCATTCCTCTTTCTCTCTCCCTCACACACTCGCACCTCATTTGCTCATTATTGTATTACACACTCTCTCTCTCTCTCTCTCTCTCTCTCTCTCTCTCTCTCTCTCTCTCTCTCTCTCTCTCTCTCTCTCTCTCTCTCTCTCTCATCATCCACCTGTTAGTCATTGCAATCAGCGCTCACGCTGATTCGCGTTGACACCTGTTTCCACTTTGCTCTAATTGTTCACTCTTTATCTGGTGTTTGTTCTGGTAGATTCTTTGTCGGATTATTGTTACATGTCACACGTTTCGTCTACCTACGTCTTGTCTGTATAAAGAGGTACTTACCAAGTTCTTGTCTTGTTTTTCTGGAACAGTCTAGCATTTTTCTGTTGCTGTTGCCGGTGTTTGTGAACCACTGCAGCTCACTGTCTGAGTAGTCTACTCCTTAGCTCGAGGTCCGCTTCGAGGGAGTCCTTTTCTGTTACCCATCAAGACAGACGTCTGATCTACGTTAACATTTTTCCAGTGTTGTGAGCTTTCTCGACGGACTGCCTTCGTTTATTCATTATCTCATTAAAGACTGTTATTCCTGTCATCCCTGCTTTGGATCCTTCATTTATCTTGTGACAGAATAATCCGACCAATATGGATCCAGCAGATGAGATGTCCGTCCGGTCAGCGGTCGAGATCCAGGGAGCAATGCTTGGCAAACATGAGGAGGAGCTGGCCGTCGCTCATCAGGCTGTTACGAGTCTTTCTGCTCAAGTTTCTGACCTGTCTGCCCGATTACTTCACCTTCACCAGGAGTCTGCCATGTCTCACAACCATCAGCAGCCCGCAGAACCACGGGTCAACAATCCACCCTGTTATGCCGGTGAGCCTACGGAGTGCAGAGCTTTTCTCATTCAATGTGAGGTTGTCTTTTCCCTTCAGCCCCAGACGTATGCGGAGGATCGGGCTCGCATTGCTTATGTTCTCTCTCTCCTTACGGGGCGAGCAGGCGAGTGGGGAACGTCGGTTTGGGAGGCACAATCTGCATGTTGCGACAAGTTCAGTTCTTTTAAGGATGAGATGAGTAAGGTCTTTGATAGATCCGTTTTCGGCAGTGAGGCTTCACGTCTTCTTACTGTGCTACGTCAAGGCAGAAGATCTGTGGCTGACTTCGCTATAGAGTTTCGGACACTAGCTACTACAAGTGAGTGAAATGAGCCTGCTCTAATCGCTCGCTTTTTGGAGGGATTGAATGTAGACATTAAGGAGGAGATTTACGCACAGGGATCGCCGACTCAGCTCGATCAGCTCATCGATCTGGCTATCCGCTTGGACAAGTGTTTCGAGCAGAGGCAACGAGTTCGTACTCCCTATCCTACATCATGCGACTCCTTTTCTGCTGTCTCTTCCGCTAATATCCAGTCTGATGCTGAGCACATGCAGCTGGGGAGCGTGCGCATCTCTCCGGAGGAACGACAGCGGTGAATAATTAACCGTCTTTGCCTTTACTGTGGTACGGCTGGTCACTTTGCTTCCTCCTGCAGTTTAAAAGCCAAAGCTCGCCAGTAGACGGAGGAGTACTGGTGAGCGCTTCTGTCAACTCCTCATCTCCTCGTTCTCGAACCACGATCTCTGCTATTCTCCGTTGGGCTGGTGCCTCGGCTACTGGTCTTGCTCTCATCGACTCGGGTGCTGAGGGCAATTTTATCGATGAGAGGTGGGCTTGTGAACACAAGATTCCATTGGTTGATCTGACTGATGTTGCCTCTGTCTTTGCCTTGGATGGCAGAGAACTCACTTCAGTTCGTCGTGTCACCAGTCCGGTTAGTCTTACGGTTTCTGGAAATCACCAAGAGACAGTTTCTTTTTATGTTTTTCAGTCTCCCTATACCCCCATTGTTTTAGGACATCCCTGGCTTATTCAACATAATCCTCAGATTGATTGGGTTAAGGGGTCCATTCACTCATGGAATTTATCTTGTCATATAAATTGTCTGGTTTCTGCTGTCTCTCCCGTGTCTTCTGTTTCTGTGTTTCAGGAGGAGCCTGATGATTTGTCTGGTGTTCCGGTTGAGTATCATGATCTGATATTTTTGATATTTACAAAGTTAGACTTGCGCAACGCCTACCATTTAGTGCGTATCAAGGAGGGAGACGAGTGGAAGACCGCGTTCAACACTCCGGTTGGTCACTTTGAATATCGGGTTTTACCTTTCGGTTTGGTCAACGCTCCCGCGGTATTCCAGGCTTTAGTTAACGATGTCTTAAGAGACATGCTAAACGTTTTCGTGTTCGTTTACTTGGATGACACCTTGATCTTCTCTCCGTCCCTCCAGGTACATGTTCAACACGTTCGCCGTGTCCTGCAGCGCTTATTAGAGAATCGCCTATTCGTTAAGGCTGAGAAGTGCGTCTTTCATGCACAATCGGTTACCTTTCTCGGCTCGGTTGTTTCAGCGGAGGGGATTAGTATGGACCCTGACAAGGTTCGAGCAGTTCTCGATTGGGCTGTTCCCGATTCTCGAATCGCGCTCCAACGATTTCTTGGGTGCCTCGACTGATGAGATGATTTTACCTCAGCGCTGTGTGGTCGGGGCAGCCGTCTGGGGAGTAGAACATGCGGTCAAACGCGCACTTTCTCACATCACGAGTCCACCCCGCGCCCCTGAGGGATCGTTGTATGTACCTGAAATTGCTCGTTCGGCGGTCTTTCGTTGGGGGCATTCTTCTAAACTAGTCGCCCACCCCGGGGTAAGAGGAACGCTAGCGGCCATCCGTCAGAGATTTTGGTGGCCCACTCGTGAGCGCGATATTCGTCGGTTTGTTGCTGCTTGTTCTATTTGCGCTCAGACCAACTCCAGTAATAATCCTCCGGCGGGTCTTCTCAGACCTCTTCCCATTCCGTCGCGTCCCTGGTCTCATATCGCATTAGATTTCGTTACCGGGCTTCCCTCTTCGGCTGGTAATACGGTCATTCTCACCGTCGTGGACCGTTTTTCTAAGGCTGCGCATTTTATTCCGCTCCCTAAATTACCGTCGGCTCAGGAGACCGCTCAGGTTATGGTAGATCATGTGTTCAAGATCCACGGTCTTCCTTCGGACATTGTGTCTGACAGAGGTCCTCAATTCACCTCTCAGTTCTGGAGGGAATTCTGTCGTCAGATAGGGGCTTCCCCCAGTCTGTCGTCTGGATTCCATCCACAGACCAATGGGCAAGCCGAAAGGACCAATCAGATTCTTGGTCGCATTGTCTCTCCTCTCAGAATCCCGTGTCGTGGTGCGATCAGTTACCCTGGGTCGAATATGCTCATAATTCTCTCCCGTCGTCCGCTACTGGGTTATCTCCGTTTGAGGGTTGCCTTGGTTACTAGCCGCCTGTTTTTTCCACGCAAGGGTCTCTGGCCTCAGTTCCGTCCATCGAAGGTTTCATTTAGAGGTGTAAATATACCTGGAGGAAGGTGAGATCTGCGTTATGTCAGACTAGGGAACGAACTCGTAAAGCTGCCAATCGCCGCAGAGTTAGACCTCCCAGATATGTTTGCGGTCAGAAGGTGTGGTTATCCACCCGCAATTTACCGATTCAAGAGACGTCTCATAAGCTCATGCCTCGTTTCATCGGGCCCTTTTCTATTGTTAAGGTCATCAGTCCAGTCGCTGTAAGGCTCAGACTGACCGGTCAGTTGCGTCATGTTCACCCGGTCTTTCATGTGTCCTGCATTAAGCCCGTTATTCGTGAGCCTGCTCGGCCCTCCCTTCCCACTCCACCTATTGACGAGGGGGCCTCTATTTACAGAGTCCGCAAGTCAAGTCAAGTCACCTTTATTTATATAGCGCTTTTTACAATACAGATTGTATCAAAGCAGCTTCACAGTGATTACAGTGATTCAGATCTATAATATTGTTGAATATTAAATGTCCCCAACTAAGCAAGCCAGAAGGTAAGGCAACAGCGTCATGGAACCAAAACTCCATCAGGTGACAGAATGGAGAAAAAAACCTTGGGAGAACCCAGGCTCAGTCGGGGGCCAGTTCTCCTCTGGCCAATGAGGGAACAGTGTATGAAGTTCAGAATGAATCAGAGTATTTGTCCAGTTCCGGTTGGTTGAAGTCGGAGTGGAGAGGAGGAGAGACTGGTTGACACTTCAGGTCAGCGGCGTCGTCGTGTCCTGGCGCTGGTCCTTCATCAGATCTGGATACGGTCTGGTTCCGGTGGACAGCGGTAAACCTCGGGATAGACAGAGAGACTAATATTAGCGTAGACGCCATCCTTCTTATGATGTACCAAGTACATCAGGATTTACGTGAAGTGTTCCCGGTCCCGGCTGTTCTAAACTATGCAGCCTAATGATAGAAGTCTATAATGTGTTATGTGTATGCTAGGCCGAAGAGATGTGTTTTTAGTCTAGATTTGAACTGACAGAGTGTGTCTGCTTCCCGGACAATGGTAGGAAGACTGTTCCAAAGTTTTGGTGCTAAATAGGAAAAGGATCTACCTTCTGCAGTGTTGACAGAACGGGGCTAATATGGTCATACTTCCTGGTTCTAGTAAGAACTCGAGCTGCTGCGTTTTGAACTAGCTGTAGTTTGTTTATTAAGCGTGCAGGGCAACCACCCAGTAGAGCATTACAATAATCTAGCCTTGAGGTCATAAACGCATGAACTAATTGTTCTGCATTATTCATTGAGAGCATATGACGTAATTTAGATATATTTTTAAGATGGAAGAAAGCGGTTTTACAGATACTAGACACATGATTTTCAAATGAAAGATTGGTATCAAAGAGCACACCCAGGTTCCTAACCGACGACGAAGACTTAACAGAGCAGCCATCAAGTGTTAGACAGTACTCTAGGTTATTACGTGTGGAAGTTTTTTGTCCAATAATTAGAATCTCTGTTTTTTCTGAATTTAGTAGTAGGAAATTACAAGTCATCCAATTTTTTATATCAGCTATGCATTCCGTTAATTTTGTGAATTGGTAGGTTTCGTTAGGTTTTGAAGAAATATACAGCTGAGTATCGTCGGTATAACAGTGAAAGCTAATTCCATGTTTCCTAATGATATCTCCTAATGGTAGCATATACAGAGTGAACAGCAGCGGTCCTAGTACTGAGCCTTGTGGTACGCCATACTGAACTTGTGATTGACGTGCATGACATATATCAATCACACGAGGACGCAAGCTTCTCGACGTGCGTCCTCGGGGGCGTGGTCACCAGTTTTTGGTGGACTGGGAGGGGTACGGTCCTGAGGAGAGGCGGTGGATTCCAGCCCGGGACGTCCTGGACCGCTCGTTGATTGATGACTTTTACCGGTCCCGTCAGGCCCCTCCTCGAGCGCCCAGAGGCGCTCGTTGAGGGAGGGGTACTGTCATGAGTCAGGTTTCATTCCTCTTTCTCTCTCCCTCACACACTCGTATGGAGGACCAAACCTGCAGAAATTAAAAATGAATAAATGAATAGATAAATTAATAAATAGATAAATAAATGTGATAATAGGAAAATAAATAAAGGAATAAACGACTTGATAAAATAAATGACTCATTTTTAATCAAATTTATTTTTATATTAAAAATATTTTTGTTATTCCCCTTAATGTATTATTTTCTGCTTTTATACATTTTTACATTTAAAAAATCGTTTAACCTTTTATTTATTCGTTATTTATTTATTTTTATATAGGCTATTTATTCTTACATTTATTGTTTAGATTTATTTATTTATTTATTTATTTCCACATGTATTTATTTTTTGAATTATTTATTTATTCATTCATTTATTTTTACATTTCCATGTGTAACATGGAAATGAGGAAGGCGGTCCTTGTGTAGCTTCAGTGCATCATTGGCTGAGAGCTCACGAATAGAATCGTCAGGCCAGATAATCGATAGTAAGGAGTAGGAGTAGAGATTTTTCACACCCAGGGTCAGACACCCAGTGGATGGTTGGTTTTCTAGTTTAATGACTGTTCTGTAATAGATCTTGACTCTAAATAACTGAAATGGTTGCTTTTCTCAACCACCAATGGCTTCTAGGAAAATCGGAACAATCCAACAATCCATGGTTCATTCACGGCACAATGTTTCTTCCTGGTTTCCACGCGATGTTTGATCCGTTAATAACGGAGAAATGTGAATGTTTCTCTCTAGATCTCGCAGCGATATTATTACTTCTGTGGCAAATTAATGCTTTCTTTACTGGATCTCTTATTAGCGCTGTGTAGTAACAGCGTCGCATGATCACGATCGGCTCGCGCGCTGCATTGGTACAAACTGATAAACGGTCCGTCAACCACACAATAACGAGCAGTTTCGTTCCGCTTGCATTATGTTTGCCATTTGATGTTGGGCACTGTTGTGGTCGCGCCGGCGTCATGAGCGCGCTTGCCACGCGCAACCATAGCGCGCAACGCGCCTACATTTGAAATAACGAAATTGTAATTGAAATCGGCATTGTTAGCATATGATTTTTAAAAACTTTTTTATATAAAGTAATTAGTAGAATACGGATTGTTAAATATGTACATAGGGAGGGAGGGAAAAAGGTTGGGAACCACTGACTTAGATCATACAATTGTCATAAAAAAATTTTAATAAAATATTATAGAAATTGGTGGTTATTGTTCAGTAGTTTTTTTTTTTTTTTGCCAGCTAAAAGCAAGAAAAATAAAACACGTCAAGTTGACAGGTCAGAATTGTTTTTATTGCACTTCTGTTTCTATCCCCTTCACTTCTAAAATGATGGCTGGTTTGTTTACTTTCCTACGCGTTCTAGCTGAAGTTGCAAGACTACCGTATGGTATTTACGCCTTACAACAGAGGAAGAGGATTTGCAAGACGAACAAGCTTGCCTTTCCTCTGGCTGTTCTTCGACGTTCATGTTGGCAAATATCTCTCCTAAAACATCGATAAGCACATCTAATCTAAAAAACACATAGTATTTGATGCGTTACCAACTTCATTTGCTAAATTGCGCAACTCTCTAACGTTAGCTATTTGTAAAACGTCCGCCATAGTAGGCCACACACCTGTCACCACCACCCGACGTCACTATACAAAGCCAGAGTAATCGAGCAAGCGCTTCATCAACGATGAACCAATGGTAAGCAAGACCAACCCACCTAATTATCATACAAGACAAAGAAATGTAAAAATAAATGAATCAATAAATCTAAAAATAAATACATGTGGAAATAAATAAATGTATAAATAAATGTAAGAATAAATATAAAAAGAAATAAATAACCAATAAATAAAAGTTAAAACGATTTTTTTTAAATGTATAAAAGTAGAAAATACATTAAGGGGAAAAATAATACAAAAATAAATTAATTTTATTTTCATATTTATTTTATCAAGTCGTTTATTCCTTTATTTATTTTTATATTATCACATTTATTTATCTATTTGTCACATTTATTCATTTATTTATTCATTTTTAATTTCTGCAGGTTTGGTCCTCCATACACTCGCACCTCATTTGCTCATTATTGTATTACACACTCTCTCTATCTCTCTCTTCATCCACCTGTTAGTCATTGCTAACATAGTCATAGATTCGCGTTGACACCTGTTTCCACTTTGCTCTAATTGTTCACTCTTTATCTGGTGTTTGTTTTTGTTGATTCTTTGTCGGATTATTGTTACATGTCACACGTTTCGTCTACCTACTCTACTCTGTATTAAGAGGTACTTAATAGAGGTCACTTATTTGGTTCCCCTGGAAACATTTCCGTTGTGGTCTGTGTTATTTGCAGCGCGTTTCTGTATTTGATTGTGTTGTGAACTTTTGCAGCGCATTTCTGTATTTAGTTGTGTTGTGAGTATTTACATTTACATTTATGCATTTGGCAGACGCTTTTATCCAAAGCGACTTACATTGCATTGTCCTATACATTTTTACATAGGTATGTGCAATCCCCTGGGATCGAACCCACCACCTTGCGTTGTTAACGCAATGCTCTTACCACTGAGCTACAGGAAAGTATTTGGAGCACACGTGTGTTGTGAAACTGATGAAGATGGTTTCTTAATTTGCGGATGTTTCTTTCTATTTGCATGTGTTTTTTTATTTGCATGTGTTTTTTTATTTGCATGTGTTTTTTTCTATTTGCATGTGTTTTCTTCAGTTGCAGTGCGTTGAGCTCTCTCAGCCACCGTAGATATGATCATAACCCATACGGAAATTAAATATATATGACATATATGTCCCTATATCGCAAGTGACATCGTCATATATGCTAAATATATGACAATATATTGCTATCACATGTATACATATCTCTAGATATATGTTGATATAAGTTTATAACATATATAAATTGTCCATATTAAATTTGTATATTGGCATATAAGTTTATAACATATATAAATTGTCCATATTAAATTAGTATATTGGCATATATTAATACGATGTATATGATTATTGGTTATATAATATTGTATGTTATGACCATATATGTCACCGATATGTTTCATTTATATATGCCCAATTTATTTAAACAACATAGGCTACATACATTTTACATGCTTATGGTTTCCTTAATTCCTTGTTTTACTTATTTGAACAGCTTGAACTTTTAACAAGTCTACACAATCCACATTTCATTTAAATTTCTATCCCATTTTAGAATTAGCACAATTTTTTTTATAAAAAATTTAAAAATTTTAATGATTATTTTACTCAAAAACAAAACAAATACTACACAAATTCTATTTTCAAACGTATTTTTTTTCATATCATCAATACCATATCAATATCATCATTCTATATGTAAGAAATCATACATACACATTAAAACATGCACTTAACACACACTGTTTTCATGTTTTTGTGGGTTGTACAACAGTGTAGACACTAATATCTCATACATGTTTATATATTTATTTATTTATATATTGATTTATGCGTGTGTTTAAAGGTAATTTCTTCTGGTTATTTCATCTGGTTATTTCATCTGTCTAACAGCTCGGTGTTTTCATGGCAAGTTTTAATATTTTGGTTCTGATGTTGTACTGACAAGCACAATGACAGACAAACACATTTGAACCAACATCAAACATGCAACAGTACTATCACAATGTTTTTACACCGCTAAGATGGCTTTGTGACTAATCTAAATTCTGCATGCAATGCCGCATTGTGACGACCTCTACTGTTGGTTCTGGGAATTGCTGTTGGTGTCTTAACTGGAAACACCTGTGTTTGTGCCTAAGATGCTGCTGAGCCGAGAGGGAAGCTTGTCTTTGGTTTTGAACTTTGCTTTTGGACTTGGGTTGCGTTGTTTTGTTATCTTTTTTCATTTGCATTTACATTTCTACTTCAACATTCCATTACATCTCAACCATGCTCTACACACTGATCTTGCTGATGACTTCAGAAACATTGTTATCTTCTGAAATTCTTTTCATTTTATTATTTAGTGTTGCCTTATTTTGCAATTAAATAAACATTACTTTTGAGCCTATAATTTGGTTTTCGTGTGTCCCTTATTTTTGTTGCTTACCTTGAGCCAAGGGTTGTAACACGCATAAAAACATAATGTCTGCTCTGACCCGTGCAACATTATTTATAAAGCCCACACTTTATTCATAAACTGGCAGCCTGTCTATTATAAGCACCACCCAACATTTTACATTGTTTTCTAGATATTGGTGTTCTGTTTTTGCCTTTTGCTGCCCATCTTGATGACACTCCTTAGTAGAAGACAAACTTTATCTCAAAGGGTCCTTCCAGGTTACATAAATTGACAAATACATACATATTGTTACATCACTAACAAGCCCAATTAAATATTGCTACCGGTTCTTTTGTCTTGTTACATTTTACACATCACAACGTCGTGGTGGGCAAGTTCAGTGTTTTTTTTTTTTTAAGATTGTTTGTTTCTGTTTTTAAATTAAACTGATGTATCACCCCTTAAGCGGCACCCACCTTTTTTTAAATAGACATGAAAATGCACATTCTGAACTTAAATGGTTGTAATTCAAGAATGCTTTGGAATATAGATGTAAGATTGGTCTTGTTTAAGAAAAAAATCCATATTTAACATGTTACAAAGTAAAATTCGAGCTTTCGGCCAAACGCAGTCTACTTGCGTCTAAAGCACAACTTACGCAATTTATGACGTCGAAGTAGCGTGGTGCGTCATGGCGTAGCGTAAATATCAGCAGTGCGTCGCATTACTCGCATACATTGCGAATCTGTAAGTGGAATCTGTAAGTTTGTGTGGCCGGATTCTAGTTATTTTACTTTGTGTAAGAAAAATATCCATATTTAAAACTTTACAAACTCATCGCTTCGCTTCAGAAGGCCTATATTAAACCCCCCGGAGAAGTGTGGAGCACTTTTATGATGGATAGATGCACTTTTATGATGGATAGATGCACTTTTATTATGGATAGATGCACTTTTATGATGGATAGATGGACTTTTATGATGGATAGAGGCACTTTTATGATGGATAGATGGACTTTTATGGACTTCTAAACAGAAACGGCCATTCACTGACATTAAAAATCTTGGAAGAGCCAGGACATTTGTTAATATAACTCCGATATTCGTCTGAAAGAAGAATGTCACATAAACCTAGGATGACTTGAGGTCGAGGATGAATCATGGGCTAATTTTCATTTTTGATTGAACTATCCCTTTAATCAATTATTAAATAAAAAAACAGTATCATATCATTAAATTATTGTTATTATTATCATCAGTTAAAATGACAGTTAAATGAATGAAAACAGTTTTTTTGGTTTAACAAATTATTTTATTATAACAAACTTAAAATTATTTGTTTGTTTTGTTTATTAAAATTTCAATAAAACATGTCTAATCAACTAAATTCAATAACTGACCAATGACCATTAGATTAACAACTATTTTTAACATTAATAATTTATTTAAATGTTTAAGAATAATCCTATGAAATGTAATTCTTTCTTTTTATGATTTAATACAAATAAATGTAAACTTTTATCCTTTTATTTTTGGGGAAAGTTCTGCAGAACAGATTTATTAAATTAAACCATTGACAAAAAAAAGAAGATATTCCTTAAATAATGTAAAAAAAAAATTAATTAATATTATTGTTTTTTAGAAGTACGCTCTAGTGTAGGCATACAATAGTAATATAGGCTATTTCTGTCATAATTTCTAGTTAAACCAAACTTTTATTTTGACGGGTTCTAGTGAAGACCTGTTTCAGAGTGTATTTGACAATGTTTCTTTCTCAAATAAAATTATGAAAACACAATGAGCATCAGGCATACTTCAGTATGTAGTAGCCTAGACTACATTTTTTTGCAAATTGGATATATATCCTCGAGGACAACCACGCGTTTTTTCTACATCTAAAGTATTCACATACTGAGCATAGTTCGCTTCATAAGGATTCGACGGCGTTTCACTTTCAGCTGTGTCTGCATCACCTTTTTTTGCGCGTTTGTTCTGCCCACTATCCCATCTTGAACACCGGGGGGGGGGGCTATGTGAGGATGCTCTTTATAGACTTCAGCTCTGCTTTTAATACAATAATTCCTGGGAGACTTCACACCAAACTTATTGATTTAGGACTCCCCCAATCCATCTGCCAATGGATTATGGACTTCCTGACTAACCGACCTCAAACTGTAAGAATAGGCCCACACATCTCCACCCAACTCACACTCAGCACAGGGCTGTGTGTTGAGTCCCTTGCTCTACTCTCTTTACACATACGACTGTACCACAATCCATTCTACCAACACCATAATTAAGTATGCAGACGACACAACCGTGGTTGGTATCATCTCAGGGGGAGATGAGTCAGCCTATCGGGAGGAGGTCCAAAGACTGGTTGAGTGGTGCAAGGACAATAACCTTATCTTGAACACATCCAAGACAAAGGAATTAATCATTGACTTTCGTAGGAAAAAGGCAGACATGGAACCACTCCACATTAATGGGGAATGTGTAGAAAGGGTTCCTGTCTTCAAGTTCCTAGGCACACACATTACAGAGGACTTTTCATGGAGCACCAATACCCACCACATGGTCAAGAAGGCCCAGCAGCGACTCCACTTCCTAAGAATCCTCCGAAAAAAACGTCTGGAGGAGAAGCTGCTGGTGTCCTTCTACCGCTGCCCCATTGAAAGCGTGCTGGCCTACTGTATATCTACGTGGTATGTCAGCTGCTCAGCAGCGGATAGGAGGGCCCTCCAGAAGGTCATTAACACAGCGCAAAATATTATCGGTTGCACTCTGTGCTCCCTGCAGGACCAGATCTGCCAACATTCTAAGAGACCCCTCACATCCCGGACACCATTTGTTTGTACGGTTGCCTTCTGGCAAACGCTTCATGTCAATCAAATCCCGAACAAATATACTCAAAAACAGTTTTTACCCCACTGCCATACGGACAATGAACACTGCTAGTCACCTTCACATTCCATCTGCAACAACTGGCACCACCACTCCAGGACTTAGGGACCGAGCCCTTCTGAGTGTCAAACTGTATGCACTGGAGATGTGGGTATGTAGGGTATGTGGGAGGATGGTGGGGGTGGGGGTGGGGGGAGTGGTTAATAGAATGGTTGGACACCATATTGATATACATTCATTGTTTTATTTCTATTTTATTTTTTTATATATTATATCATATTCTATGTATTGTAAAGTGTCACGAGGTGACGAAAGCAAAGCGGAACTGAGTTCCCGCTGGAATTGTGTTCCGCCCGGAACGGTGTTACTGTAACACCGGCCCACTTCCGGGTTGCGCGGTATGTTTCCATAACGGCACTGATTGGCCGATTGACATCTGGTGCGGAGGGTCTGATGTGGCGATCTGTGAGAGGATTATGGAGGCGGGGCAACCCTATAAAAAGGAAGTACAGAGGCCATAGCAAGGTTGTCGATTCTTCCTGTGTGTTCTCCCTCCGCGTTGTGTGGTTGTTTCTTTGTCTTCCCCCGGCGATCTGGTGTGGTTCTCTCCTGTTGGGAAATGTTTGTGGAGTGTTGCAGCTGAAGGACCATCGTGAAAGAAGCGGAGTGTTGCTTGTGGGATCCGAGGGCAGTTTTGAAGAGTGGAATTCGTCGTCTGGACTGGGAAAGAGTGAGATGAGTGATTGACAAATTGAATCTCTTAAACGCATGTTTTCTACACTAAATTGGATACTGGTTTGAAGTGCTTGGATCACGTTGTATACATCGCACTGAGTGAAATAGACTGATTCCTTGTCGATCTCTAGCCTCCCCCTCGGCCATTGAAACCAGCGAAGTGAAGCCGCTTGTAGTGGTGAGGAAATTATTCACCGCATCTGTCCCAACTCTGACTATCATCGGCTCTTCAGATCGAGACCTCTGGGTGAGTGTTGGCCTTACTTTGCACTTGAAGAGTGGATTTGTAGTGCTGAAATTGACGTTTCCCATCACGTTGCATGTTTGGAATTGGACTGTCGTGTGTGTGTGGAAGATTTACCTTTTATCGCCGTGCACTCCCCATGTGTTATGCTGGTCTACCGTCCATCATAAGAGTCTAGCAAGATCGATTGCAGTCACCTGTTGGATGTCAGAAGGAAAAGCCCCCGTGCGCACACTACACGTGAGAACTGTTTTCCTCTGCTTGAAGTTTATGCTGTCTGTCCCAGTGAGAACCCTGCTCAGCTTATGACTGTCTCCTGCCACCCATGTGAGAGCTGTTCACCTCTATTTGAAGTGTTGATTCCGTCTGTTCCAGCGAATGTCGCTCAGCTTGTGACTTTGTCCCCTGCCACACACGTGAGAACTGTTTACCTCTGTTTGAAGTTTATGCTGCCTGTCCCAGTGAGAGCCCGGCTCAGCTTATGACTCTGTCTCCTGCCACCCTTGTGAGAGCTGTTCACCTCCATTCGAAGTGTTGATTCCGTCTGTTCCAGTGAACGGCGCTCAGCTTGTGACTGTGTCCCCTGCAACACACGTGAGAACTGTTTACCTCTGCTTGAAGTTTGTGTGCTGTCTGCCCCAGTGAAAGCCCTGCTCAGCTTATGACTCTGTCTCCTACCACCAATGTGAGAGCTGTTCACCTCTATTTTGAAGTGTTGATTCCGTCTGTTCCAGCGAACGTCGCTCAGCTTGTGACTTTGTCCCCTGCAACACACGTGAGAACTGTTTACCTCTGCTTGAAGTCTGTGTGCTGTCTGCCCCAGTGAAAGCCCTGCTCAGCTTATGACTCTGTCTCCTGCCACCAACGTGAGAGCTGTTCACCTCTATTTGAAGTGTTGACTCCGTCTGTTCCAGTGAACGCCCGCTCAGCTTGTGACTTTGTCCCCTGCAACACACGTGAGAACTGTTTACCTCTGCTTGAAGTTTGAATGCTGTCTGTCCCAGTGAAAGCCCTGTTCAGCTATTGACTCTGTCTCCTGCCACCCATGTGAGAGCTATTCACCTCTATTTGAAGCGTTGATTCTGTCTGTGCCAGCCAAAGCCCCGCTCCGCTTGCGACTTGAGTCTGCTGTAGCCCTGAAACCCACCTGTATGGTGTGAAGTGCCCACCCTTTACAACTCCTGTGAGCCCTGATCCACCTACTCCCCTGCGATACTCACCTGTGATACTCACCTGTTCAGCGAGTTGGCACCAGAGCCAGAATGAAGTAAGCTTGACTCATTTACTTACCTGCGATACCCACCTGTTTAGTACCTACCACTGGGAGTTGGCACCAGTGCCAGAAGGAAGTAAGCCTGACCCCCCACTCACCTGTGATACCCACCTGTTCAGTATCTACCACTGTGAGTTGGCACCAGCGCCAGAAGGAAGTAAGCTTGACTCAATTACTCACCTGCGACACCCACCTGTTCAGTACCTACCACTGCGAGTTGGCACCAGCGCCAGAAGGAAGTGAGCCTGACCCCCCACTTGCCTTGGATTCCTGGGAAGAGGAAGGAAGAGGAATTTTAGATTAGGATTTTCAAATTGTTTTTATATTTAATAAAGCCTGTCATTCTTTTTATTCCTGCCTCCTGCCTCCTCCTTTGACACGCTCCTCAGGGTGATCCTGGTCTAGGGGTGGGTGCAGTCTGGCTTGGCCCACCTCGACCTGTGACATATTTTGGCGTAGTCGGCAGGGTTCACCTTGAGTTGAGCGATCAGAGGTTGAGATGGCGGAGGAGGAAGAGCCTGGAGCTCGGCAACCTGTCATGCCAATTTTTATGGGAGCCCCGTGGGCCCAGAAGTACGGAGGCCCGGGGTCGGAGGTGAGCTTGTCTATGTGGAAGACCCAGGTCGACTATCTGGCAGGACTCCAAGGGTTGAGTGCCCCCCAGCGAGTGCAGTTCGTTCTAAATTCCCTGGAAGGAGAAGCCAGAAGAGAGGTGCAGGCAGCACCGGAAGCAACCCGAGCCACGGTACAATCAATCTTCGACTTCCTCACGGGACAGTATGGGGACACCACCCCGGTAGCCGTCCTCCGAACACAGTTCTTCAACTGCCAGCAAGGATCTCGACAAACCATCCGGGCCTTCGCGCTGCAGCTGAGGGAACAGTTCTCCAGACTGACCGGGAGACAGGACCACGGCTGGGGAGGTGAGGAGACCTTACTGCGCGATCAGTTTTTACTGGGATTGAGGGAGGGCCCCGTACGCCAGAGCTTGAGGGTTCAGCTCCGACGAGAACCAGATCTCACTTTTGAGGACCTGCGGAGAGAAGCCCTAGCCCTTGAGCGAGACCACTCGGAGGGTATAGATCCCCCCCACTGCATGACCGCGGCTGCGGTCAGCGATCGTCCGCCCCCTGAGTTGTTAGATTGGAAGCAGGCCTTCCGCGAAGAGCTAAAGAGAGACGTGCGTGAGCAAGTGACGGAGTTGTCTAAATCAGTCATGGAAGAGCTCCGCCGAGAACGCTCCCGTTCCTTCTCCTCATCACGAGAGCGGGCTCATTCAGATGGGAGTCGACCCCCAGACCGCCGTCCATTCCGACCGTCCGGACCTCGATTCCAGTGGGACGAGCAAGGACGCCCCATCTGTAACGGCTGCGGAGAGCCAGGACACTACCTCCGCCAGTGTAATGCCCGCCGTTCTTCGCAGGGGGGTTTTTAGAGTCACCGGCCACTGTGGGTCAAGTGGTCGGGACCCCCTTATTGGACCCTTCTTCAGCTAGGACTTCCAGAGAGCATCTGGTGGTGCGTTGCCCTGTGGTGATGGTCCAGGTGAATGGCTTGGAAGTACAATGCCTCCTGGATACAGGGTCACAAGTTACCCTCTTCTCGGAGAGTTTGTCTCGGGAACTGTTGGGTGGCCAGGACCGGCCAATGACGGAGGTCCCTTGGCTGACCTTGCGTGGGGCTAATGGCCTCGATATCCCGTATGTGGGATACTTAGTAACCGACCTGAAGATACATGGGACTGTCGTACCCCAGAAAGGAGTGGTGGTCGTACGGGACGCATGCCTTGGGTCCCATCGTGCTCTGCTGGGCATGAACGTGATCTCGGAGTGTTGGGAGGAGTTGTTCCGGAACAGACCAATTCAAGCAGCCCGGACATCGGAAGGACGGGAGTGGGACCGTGTCGAAGCCGATTGTCGTCGAGTATGTCTGGCCGAAGCACAAGGGAGCCGCGAAAGCGCCGGGAGGGTGGTTTGTCGCTACGCTTTGGCTATTCCAGCTCGGAGCGAGGCTGTGGTCCGGGTCAGGCTGCCTCCTCGGCTCTATCGCCCGGACGAGTGGGTTCTGGTAGAACCGCACCCGGATTGCTCGAAGGTGGAAGTCGCTCGGGGATTGAACTCTGTCCGAAGAGGCCTGGTCTCCATCAAAGTACGGAACTCGAACCCTTTCCCTGTCCACTTGTACCGCCATCAGCGTCTGGCTCAAGTCACCTCAGTGGATGCACAGCAAGTCCGGGAGGAAGAAGGAGTCAGATTCAGTCGAGTGAGCTCGACAGTGGTGGAAGTGGCCTTGGTGCAGACAGGACATCATGTGGAGGAAACCGGGGAGGAGGTGCTGGCCCACCTGGGAGGAGAGTCCCTATGGGGAGAGGGGCTGGAAGAGGAACAGACCAAACAGCTTCGGACATTCTTGTCAAAATGGCAACACCTGTTTTCCACCCACGACGAAGACTACGGCCGCACGGACGCCGTTAGGCACCAGATTCCAACTGGAGATGCCGCGCCCAGTAGAGAGCGTTACCGGCCAGTACCCCCCACTTTGTATTCCGAGGTCCGCACCCTCTTGCGGGGGATGCTGGATAAGGGGATCATCAGGGAGAGCAGTAGCCCATGGGCCGCACCAATCGTGCTAGTGCGGAAAAAGACCGGCGCATGGAGGTTCTGTGTAGACTACCGAAAATTAAATCTGGTGACCAAGAAGGATGCTTTCCCGCTGCCCCGAGTGGAGGACTCCCTCACTAGTCTCACGCAAGCGGCTTGGTACTCTACCCTCGATCTGGCCAGTGGGTACTGGCAGGTGCAGGTAGAAGAGAGAGACCGGGAGAAGACGGCGTTCACCACCCCCTTCGGGCTCTACGAGTGGGACCGTATGCCGTTCGGTCTGTGCAACGCCCCAGCCACCTTTCAGCGACTGATGCAGCGCTGTTTGGGTGGTCAACTGATGGAGACGGTCCTAGTCTACCTGGATGACGTGATCGTCTACTCCCCGGACTTTGGATCTCACCTCCAACACCTGGAACAAGTCTTCTGCTCCCTGGAGAGGTATGGGTTAAAACTCCAGCCGGACAAATGCCAGCTCTTCCGGAAGGAGGTGAAGTATCTGGGCCACGTCGTAAGTGCTGCAGGGATTGCTGTTGACCCGGAGAAGGTGTCAGTCGTCCAGGGATGGGCTGCACCAAAGTCCGTGCGCCAAGTCAGATCATTCCTGGGCTTCGTAGGATACTACAGACGGTTCATCGACGGTTTCTCCAAGATCGCTAAGCCCATAAATCGGCTGCTGGAAGGCACGGGACGGCCCCGAGGCCGGGGGTCTCCTCTAGTCCAGTGGGATGCAGCGTGTGAGGCTGCCTTCAAACGACTTAAGCAGGAGTTGCTCCAGGCCCCGATTCTAGCCTACGCCGACTTCACTCAGCCGTTCATTTTATATACCGATGCCAGCAATCTGGGTCTGGGAGCTGTACTGGCTCAGAAGCAAGAAGGGAGAGAGAGAGTTATTGCATATGCCAGCCGCAGTTTACATCCGACGGAGAAAAATGACGCAAACTACAGTTATTTTAAACTGGAGTTGCTGGCTATGAAATGGGCACTGAGTGAAAAATTTAAGGACTACCTGTGGGGAGCGAAAGTACTGGTCGTAACGGATAACAACCCGTTGGTGCACCTCCAAACCGCTAAGCTGGGGGCAGTCGAACAGAGGTGGGTGGCACAATTGGCAAATTTCGACTACCAGCTGCAGTATCGGCCGGGGAGAGAACATACAAACGCCGATGTGCTGTCGCGACTCCCAGAAGCTGGGTCGGTGAGTCCAACACCATCCTCGAGTGGGGAGGGACTGATGGTGGGCGTGGTAGAGGCGCCAGGTCAACCGCCGGCTGAACCCCCAGCCCAGTGGGGATGGGACCCACAGCGTTGGAGGAGGTGGCAAGAAGAGGACGAAGGTGTGAGACTGGTAGGAACTTGGCTGAGGCAAGGAACGTGGCCCGAGGGCGGGGAACGCCGGGCCCTGACACAGATGGTACGAGGACTGCTGGGACAGAGAGGGAGACTCTTTCTAAAAGAAGAGGTGATGTGTAGGTCCCTTCAGGACCCGACGTTGGGCGAAGAGATCTGCCAGGTGGTGGTTCCCGAGGGACAGCGTCAGCCCTTGTTGCAGGCCTATCACGATGCCCTGGGACACCAGGGGCTGGAGAGGACAATGTCCCTGATACGGCGACACTTCTACTGGCCGGGGATGGAGGGAACCACGAGGGCTTACCTCCAGGGGTGCCCCCGCTGCGTGCTCTTCAAGGCAAGGAAGGAGGTGCGGGCTCCGTTGGTGCCGATCCGAGCTAGGGCCCCACTGCACATCGTGGCCATGGATTTCCTAACGTTGGGCCGGCCGGTGGACCGCATACAGAACATTCTTGTGGTGACCGACCTGTTCACTAAGTACGCCTGGGCCATCCCTACCTTGGATCAGACCGTTATCACCACCGCCAACGCCTTATGGAAGTCGGTGATCCAGCCGTTCGGGTGTCCCGAAATCTTCCATTCGGACCAAGGTCCCAACTTCGAGTCCCGAGTAGTGCACGAGCTGTGTCAGCTGTATGGGTGCAAGAAGACCCACACGACCCCATACCACCCGCAAGGGAACGGAAGCTGCGAGAGATTCAATCAGACCTTGTTGAGCCTACTGGGGACCCTAGAAGGGGAACAGCAGGGCCATTGGGTGGATAAACTTCCGGCGTTGGTCCAGGCGTACAATAATAGCGTGCATAGCACCACCGGGTATGCCCCGACCTATTTGATGTTCGGGAGGCACGTGAGACTACCTACCGATCTGCTGTTGGGGGCCACGCCAGCAGAAGAGGGGATCAGCTTGACAGATTGGGTGGCAGGGCACCATCAGCGTCTTCACGCCGCCTACGAACAGGTCTCGGCCCGGATAAACCAAGCAGCCGTGAAGAATAAAAGGTTGTATGACCGGACGGCACGAGAGGCACCGTTATTGCCAGGAGAGAGAGTTCTGGTGAGGGATAACCGTCGCCAAGGGAAAGGGAAGTTGAGCGATCGGTGGGAGCCACGCCCTTATGTCGTCCAACGACAGCCACATCCCGAGCAGCCTGTATACGCCATTCGTCCGGAGGGGAGAGCCGGTCCCGAACGAGTGCTGCACCGGAATCTGATTCGCCCATGCCCCAACTACCCGAAACTGGTAGCAGACGAGCCTACGGCCGTAGCGGCACCAATGCCCTCGTTGGTAGGGTGGGCAGTGATCCCAAGGGGATTGGGCCTAGAGCCCCGTCAAGTGGAGCCGGCCTCACCACCGAGGCGGTCCCAGCGGAACAACCGAGGCCAGCCCCCAGCGAGGTATGGAGACTGGGTCACTGGATCCTGTTCTAGGGACTAGAACGGGTTGGCAGGGGGGTATGTCACGAGGTGACGAAAGCAAAGCGGAACTGAGTTCCCGCTGGAATTGTGTTCCGCCCGGAACGGTGTTACTGTAACACCGGCCCACTTCCGGGTTGCGCGGTATGTTTCCATAACGGCACTGATTGGCCGATTGACATCTGGTGCGGAGGGTCTGATGTGGCGATCTGTGAGAGGATTATGGAGGCGGGGCAACCCTATAAAAAGGAAGTACAGAGGCCATAGCAAGGTTGTCGATTCTTCCTGTGTGTTCTCCCTCCGCGTTGTGTGGTTGTTTCTTTGTCTTCCCCCGGCGATCTGGTGTGGTTCTCTCCTGTTGGGAAATGTTTGTGGAGTGTTGCAGCTGAAGGACCATCGTGAAAGAAGCGGAGTGTTGCTTGTGGGATCCGAGGGCAGTTTTGAAGAGTGGAATTCGTCGTCTGGACTGGGAAAGAGTGAGATGAGTGATTGACAAATTGAATCTCTTAAACGCATGTTTTCTACACTAAATTGGATACTGGTTTGAAGTGCTTGGATCACGTTGTATACATCGCACTGAGTGAAATAGACTGATTTCTTGTCGATCTCTAGCCTCCCCCTCGGCCATTGAAACCAGCGAAGTGAAGCCGCTTGTAGTGGTGAGGAAATTATTCACCGCATCTGTCCCAACTCTGACTATCATCGGCTCTTCAGATCGAGACCTCTGGGTGAGTGTTGGCCTTACTTTGCACTTGAAGAGTGGATTTGTAGTGCTGAAATTGACGTTTCCCATCACGTTGCATGTTTGGAATTGGACTGTCGTGTGTGTGTGGAAGATTTACCTTTTATCGCCGTGCACTCCCCATGTGTTATGCTGGTCTACCGTCCATCATAAGAGTCTAGCAAGATCGATTGCAGTCACCTGTTGGATGTCAGAAGGAAAAGCCCCCGTGCGCACACTACACGTGAGAACTGTTTTCCTCTGCTTGAAGTTTATGCTGTCTGTCCCAGTGAGAACCCTGCTCAGCTTATGACTGTCTCCTGCCACCCATGTGAGAGCTGTTCACCTCTATTTGAAGTGTTGATTCCGTCTGTTCCAGCGAATGTCGCTCAGCTTGTGACTTTGTCCCCTGCCACACACGTGAGAACTGTTTACCTCTGTTTGAAGTTTATGCTGCCTGTCCCAGTGAGAGCCCGGCTCAGCTTATGACTCTGTCTCCTGCCACCCTTGTGAGAGCTGTTCACCTCCATTCGAAGTGTTGATTCCGTCTGTTCCAGTGAACGGCGCTCAGCTTGTGACTGTGTCCCCTGCAACACACGTGAGAACTGTTTACCTCTGCTTGAAGTTTGTGTGCTGTCTGCCCCAGTGAAAGCCCTGCTCAGCTTATGACTCTGTCTCCTACCACCAATGTGAGAGCTGTTCACCTCTATTTTGAAGTGTTGATTCCGTCTGTTCCAGCGAACGTCGCTCAGCTTGTGACTTTGTCCCCTGCAACACACGTGAGAACTGTTTACCTCTGCTTGAAGTCTGTGTGCTGTCTGCCCCAGTGAAAGCCCTGCTCAGCTTATGACTCTGTCTCCTGCCACCAACGTGAGAGCTGTTCACCTCTATTTGAAGTGTTGACTCCGTCTGTTCCAGTGAACGCCCGCTCAGCTTGTGACTTTGTCCCCTGCAACACACGTGAGAACTGTTTACCTCTGCTTGAAGTTTGAATGCTGTCTGTCCCAGTGAAAGCCCTGTTCAGCTATTGACTCTGTCTCCTGCCACCCATGTGAGAGCTATTCACCTCTATTTGAAGCGTTGATTCTGTCTGTGCCAGCCAAAGCCCCGCTCCGCTTGCGACTTGAGTCTGCTGTAGCCCTGAAACCCACCTGTATGGTGCGAAGTGCCCACCCTTTACAACTCCTGTGAGCCCTGATCCACCTACTCCCCTGCGATACTCACCTGTGATACTCACCTGTTCAGCGAGTTGGCACCAGAGCCAGAATGAAGTAAGCTTGACTCATTTACTTACCTGCGATACCCACCTGTTTAGTACCTACCACTGGGAGTTGGCACCAGTGCCAGAAGGAAGTAAACCTGACCCCCCACTCACCTGTGATACCCACCTGTTCAGTATCTACCACTGTGAGTTGGCACCAGCGCCAGAAGGAAGTAAGCTTGACTCAATTACTCACCTGCGACACCCACCTGTTCAGTACCTACCACTGCGAGTTGGCACCAGCGCCAGAAGGAAGTGAGCCTGACCCCCCACTTGCCTTGGATTCCTGGGAAGAGGAAGGAAGAGGAATTTTAGATTAGGATTTTCAAATTGTTTTTATATTTAATAAAGCCTGTCATTCTTTTTATTCCTGCCTCCTGCCTCCTCCTTTGACACGCTCCTCAGGGTGATCCTGGTCTAGGGGTGGGTGCAGTCTGGCTTGGCCCACCTCGACCTGTGACAAAAGCACTGAGAGAAAGGTCATCTAATTTCGTTGTACCTTGTACAATGACAATAAAGAATTCAATTCAATTCATAGACGGTTCTCCCGCCCTTCAATCAATGCAGTAGTTTCCGGAGCGCGATTTTTTTCCCCCTTGTAAATTTTTTTTATTTTTATTTTTTTTTACTCCGTAACGGATATGATTTAAAAATGGAGCGAAGTACAATCCATCTCAGATAGGGTTTTAATTATTCTTATTTATTTTGATTATATTAATTTCTTCTATGTAAAGCACTTTGAATTACCACTGTTTAGCTTTGCATTTACTGAATGAGCAATGTGCCACTGTTCGTCTGACTGTTTGCACTGTATTTTATTTTCTAAACTGTTTTAATTATTCTTATTTATTTTATTATTTATGTAATTATTTTAATTTCTTCTATGTAAAGCACTTTGAATTACCACTGTGTATGAAATGTGCTATATAAATAAAATTGCCTTGCCCTGCCTACTTCAAACAAAACATACTTAAGTAAAAGTAAAATGACAGATTTTAAAAACTACTTAAAAAAGTAGAAGTACACAAAAAAACTACTCAATTACAGTAACGCGAGTAAATGTAATCCGTTACTTTCCACCTCTGGTGTCTGGGCATTGAACACACTGAGGCAGCTGTTGTGGATGAGTCATGTACCCACTGTGGGAAGATGACCATCGCGGAGCTGTGGTCGAGACTTTCGTTCCTGCAAAGGGGCGGAGTCCCCGTGCCTCTGCCTCGATCCAATCCTCCTCAGAGGGTTGCTTCGGGCAGTGGCACGGGAGACTTGACGATCATGGTGAGCGCGCTTCCTTCGACCGCAGCCAGTTGAGCTACCAACTGAATGTGCTGGACCATCCTCGAGATGTGTACCAGTCCTTTCCTTTGGTGCTCCCCACGACGACCAGATGTCGATCGCTGCATCGGAGGGTGGGTCAGACCTCTCCGCGGACAACGACTCGGCACCGCTGCATCCTTCGGGTGTGCCAGCGGTGCCCGAGTCGGACACGGAGAAGATGGCCATGCTTTCCCGGGCCGCCAACAGGATCGGGCTTGTATGGAACCCTCCACCGTGTCCCGAGCCCTTGAGGCTGGATGATTGGTATCTCAGAGTGGTGCGCGCTGGTTCTCAGTAACCCACCCCAGTGCCCTTCGTCCCGGAGGTGCATGAGGAGCTCACGGCGACGTGGACGGCACCTTTTACTGCCAGAAACCGGCTTCTCCTCCCTCACCACCCTTGATGGCGGGGCAGCTAAAGGATACACGCGTATCCTGCCAGTCGAGCGGGCCATTGCTATGCAGCTGTGCCCTAACTCCACTTGGAGTGTCACAACCGTGTCTCCTTTCCCGGGCCTGTAAGTACTCGTCCGTACTTAACCGATGAGGCTTACAGTGCCTGTGAGGAAACTGCCTCTGCCATGCACGTCATGGCATTGCTGCAGATCCATCAGGCTAAGGCACCGAAGGACCTGCACAAGGGTGGTCATGATCCACAAGTTCTTCATACCGCAACTTTTTACCGCAACGGACCTCGCGCATCGTGTGACGAAGGTCACCGCGAGGTCAGTGGGTCGTGCGATGTCCACCTCGGTGGTCCAAGAATGCCATCTCTGGCTGTGTCTGGCCGACATGAGGGAGACCGACAAGCTCCGGTTCCTTAACTCCCCCGTGTCCCAGACCGGCCTCTTCAGTGACGCGGTCGAAAACTTCACACAGCAGTTCTCGGCTGTAGAAAAGCAGACTGAGGCTATCAAGCACATCTTCCCGCGGCGGTCAGCTGCTGCCTCCACCCCACCGCCCGCGGCCCCTCAGTCTGCTTGTCGCCCATAATATTTCTTATTAAGAAATAAACATTTGAAATATATCAGTCTGTGTGTAATGAATGAATATAATTGTAATAAAGTCCCTTGTTTGTGAGTGTGAGAAGGAAGGAGACCGGGGTCGGCTGACTGAGGATTGAGGGTATTTATTAAATAAACTCAAATCTCAATCGCGCCACATGCACATCAAACTCAAAACTCAATATTCAATACTCATTCCACTATTCAAATTACTCGGCAGCATTAGTCTTTCTTAACCAGAGTTCTCTTTCCACGGTCCCACGAGTCCTCAGTCCTCTCTCTCTGTTGCATGTTCCAGTCTGGCTTAAATATGGTCTCCCCAAGCCCATTACTGTAACGAGACACAGGTGTAAGTCATTTTGCACTTAACCCACTTACCACCGCTCGTCTCTCCACTCTCTCTCCCGTCGCAGACCTCGCTAGACCACGCCTCCCCCGCCACATACCCCCACCGCCCGACTCAGGCCGGGGAGCCATCCGGCCTGCAGTCCCCCCCCCCCCCCCCCCCCGTTCCTGGAGAGGAAGTCAGCCACAGCCATCTGCGCCCCCGGCCTGTGGATCACCTGAAACTTAAAAGGCTGTAAAGCTAGATACCAACGGGTGATCCGCGCGTTGGTGTCCTTCATGCGGTGGAGCCACTGCAGGGGCGCGTGGTCCGAACAGAGGGTGAACTCCCGCCCCAGGAGGTAATAGCGAAGGGTGAGAACCGCCCATCTGATGGCCAAACACTCCTTCTCTATGGTGCTGTACTTAGTCTCTCTCTTTGAGAGCTTACGACTAATGTACAGCACCGGGTGGTCCCCTCCTTCCACCTCCTGGGACAGGACAGCACCCAGCCCCTTGTCCGACGCGTCAGTCTGCAACAGAAAGGGAAGAGAGAAGTTAGGAGAGTGCAGGAGCGGCCCACCACACAGAGCAGCCTTAACCTGGGTAAAAGCCTGTTGGCACCGCTCCGTCCACTGGACCGTATCTGGTACCTCCTTTTTAGTGAGGTCAGTCAGCGGGCTGGTGAGGTCCGAATAGCTAGGAACAAACCTTCTGTAATATCCCGCCAGCCCCAGGAACTGCCTCACCTCCTTTTTGGTCTTAGGTCTTGGACAGGTTGCAATTGCTGCTGTCTTGTCAATTTGGGGACGCACCTGCCCATGACCCAAGTGGAAGCCCAGATACCTTACCTCCACCCGCCCAACTGCGCACTTCTTTGGGTTGGCCGTTAGCCCCGCCTGTCTCAGCGCCCCGAGGACGGCCCTCAAATGCTCCATATGCCGCTACCAGTCATTACTATAGATGATAATATCATCCAAGTAAGCAGCGGCATATGCAGTATGGGGCCGTAGAATTCTGTCCATGAGGCGCTGAAACGTGGCGGGGCCCCCGAACAGCCCAAAAGGAAGAGTCACGAATTGGTGTAATCCAAACGGCGTAGTGAAGGCTGTTTTTTCTTTGGACATGGGAGATAAGGGGATCTGCCAATATCCTTTTGTTAAGTCCAATGTCGAATAAAAGCGAGCCGTACCTAACCGATCAAGCAGCTCGTCAATCCGCGGCATTGGATATGCGTCGAATTTCGACACTGCGTTCACCCTGCGATAGTCCACACAAAACCGTACTGAGCCGTCTGTTTTAGGAACTAAAACTATCGGGCTCGCCCAGTCACTGTGGGACTCCTCGATTACTCCCATCTCCAGCATCGCCTCTAATTCTGTCTGAACCACTTTTTTTTTGTGTTCAGGCAACCTGTATGGCCGGCTGCGAACCACCACACCCGGCTTTGTCTCAATATGGTGCTGAATCAGATTAGTACGACCAGGTAGAGGCGAAAACACGTCTGCAAACTCTGTTTGCAATCTTGTGATGTCAGTGAGCTGCGAGGGCGAGAGGTGATCTCCCCCCGGTGTCAGGGCGAGGGATTTTTCTTTAATAATCACTTCTGGCCCGAGATCCTCCTCTCCGCTCACTGCCGTCGCAAGCAACACTGACTCCTCCTCACTCCATTTTTTTAGGAGATTGAGGTAGTAGATTTGCCGTGAATCGCCTCTGTCTGTTCGAATTACCTCATAATTGAGATCTCCTATTCGCTGTGTGACCTCAAAGGGTCCTTGCCACTTTGCTAATAATTTGGAGCTGGAGGTTGGTAGTAAAATGAGCACTTTATCTCCCGGTGCAAACTCGGAGCTTAGTTCCCCTGTTATACAGCCGGCTTTGTCTGTCCTGGGCCTGAAGCAAATTCTCCATAGAGAGCCGCCCCAGTGTATGGAGTTTTCCTCTCAGGTCCATGACATACTGAATTTCATTTTTGCTATCCGAGCGTCCGTCCTCCCAAGTTTCTTTTAGGACGTCTAAAACCCCCCGGGGCTGACGTCCATAAAGAAGCTCGAAGGGGGAAAACCCCGTGGAGGCTTGCGGGACCTCGCGCACAGCGAATAAGAGGGGTTCTAGCCATCTGTCCCAATTTTTCGCGTCTTCTTGTACGAATTTACGAATCATTGTCTTCAAAGTGCGATTAAATCGTTCGACCAGGCCGTCCGTTTGTGGGTGATAGACGCTGGTGCGCACCGATTTAATGCCCAATAATTCATACAATTCGCTTAACGTGCATGACATAAACGCGGTGCCTTGATCCGTGAGAATCTCTTTTGGGATTCCCACGCGGGAGATTAAACGAAACAGGGCGTCCGCCACACTTTTAGCCGAAATGGAGCGGAGCGCCACTGCCTCAGGATATCGTGTCACGTAGTCTACTATAACTAACGCAAAGCGATGTCCCCGTGCTGATCGTTCTAATGGCCCGATGAGGTCCATACCAATTCGTTCGAAGGGGACCTGCACAAGAGATATAGGGCGCAATGGCGCTTTTGGGGTAGCCGGTGGATTCACCAACTGACATTCCCGACACGACGCGCACCATTTGCGCACGTTCTCGTGAATGCCCGGCCAAAAAAATCGGGTCATTAGACGATTTAACGTAGCTGACATCCCTAAATGCCCTGCCATCGGGTTACAATGCGCCGCCTGGAAAAGCATTTCCCGACGGCTCCGGGGTACTAACAATTGGGTTGTATCTTCCTTTGTCTGAGTGTCTTGGGTCACTCGATAAAACCGGTCTTTAATAATGGCAAAATAAGGATAGGAGAGCACGCGATCAGGTTGGAGAGCCTGCCCATCGATGGAACGGACTTGTTCAAACGCATGTTTGAGCGTCTCGTCCTGAGACTGCTCCAGGGGAAAGTCATCACAACTGGAGAGGTTTAGCCTCTCCAGGCCACTCGGTTCCTCTGAAACAGTCGCACTGGGTCCAGGCACAGCCTCTCCCACCTGAGCTCGACCCCCTTCCCCGCCTTCTTTTTTTCCCAGAGACATCCGCTGTTAAACATCCCAATAATTGTTCAAAAGCTGGCCAATTCGTTCCCAAAATTAGCGGATGTCGGAGGCGCGAGCTAACGGCCACCTCCACAGAATGGTTTTGTCCCCTAAATTTAATGGTGATGGCTTTCAACGGGTATTCCACTATATCCCCGTGCACACACCTCACCTTAACCATGCGGCCCGTATCCAATGCCCCGGATTGTATCAGGCTTTGATGGATGGAGGTCTGGTTACAACCTGAATCCACCAAGGCCTGATAAGTACCCCCCTTAATACTCACAGGTATCTGGTATAACCCGGCTTGATTGGGGGCAGCCTGCGGGACGTCCGGGATCCGGACCATCGTTCCCACCTCCATGACCGGGCAGCGGTCCACGAAATGCCCCGGATCCCTGCAACGCCAACAGGCCGGCCCGATGCCTCCACGCCGCCCTAGTGGCAGGAAGTGGGTCAATGAATTGGCTTGGGGAGAGCACAGGAACCACGGCGAGCCCCTCTGGGTGAACTGGCCCCGCCCCCTTGACGGGAGCTCGTGACCCAGCTGGAACCTCTGCTCCAGCCTTCCAATGCGGAGGTGCCCTCGGTGGCCCAGAAAAACGTGTCCTAGGGAAAGGAACGGGTTTAGGGGAACGGTTAGAGAGAGAGAGACAGGAGGAGAGAGAGAGAGAGAGATAGATGGGAGGGGTTCGCCGACCCCGGAGCACGCTGCCAGCTGGTCCTCCGCCAGTTGGATGGCCAGATCCAGCGACGCCGGCCGGTGGCCCTGGACCCACTGGGCAGTCCTCTTGGGGAGACGAGAGATGAACTGTTCCAGTACCACCTTGCTGATAATGGCCTCGGTGTCGCTTCCTCCGGCCAACAGCCATTTGCGGCACGAGTCCCGGAGCTGCTGCGCCAGAACAAAGGGTCGGCCTGCTTCCGCCAATTCCAGAGATCGGAAGCGCTGACGATGTTGTTCGGGGCTGAGGCCGACCCTCTGGAGAATGGCTCGTTTTAAATCGGCGTACACCAGGAGGTTCTGGACGGGCAGTTGTTGAGCAGCCTTCTGGGCTTCCCCCGACAGCAGCGGAATCAGCCGCACCGGCCAGCTGGTCGGTGGCCACTCACATGCCTCAGCCGTCCTCTCAAACAAGTCCAGGAAGGCCTCGGGATCGTCGGACACCCCCATCTTGTTCAGAGACATGTGAGCGGTGTGGGTGGAGCTGGGGAAAGCCGGCTCCGTCCGAACCTCCCGGTTCAGCAAGCTCCGGAACAGCTCGCGGTCCTCCTGCTGGTTCTGCATCATGGCTTGAAACCGATGTTCCTGGTTCGCCTGAAATTCCAGCAGGGCTTTATGGTTCTCTTGATTTAGTCCCGCGAGCGACGTGATGATGTCCGCAAATGGCGTTCCCGATGTTGCTGACGGAGTTTGCATCTTTGGCGGCGGCGTTCTCCTTCCTTCCCGGGTTTCGGCACCAGTGTAATAAAGTCCCTTGTTTGTGAGTGTGAGAAGGAAGGAGACCGGGGTCGGCTGACTGAGGATTGTGGGTATTTATTAAATAAACTCAAATCACAATCGCGCCACATGCACGTCAAACTCAAAACTCAATATTCAATACTCATTCCACTATTCAAATTACTCGGCAGCATTAGTCTTTCTTAACCAGAGTTCTCTTTCCACGGTCCCACGAGTCCTCAGTCCTCTCTCTCTGTTGCATATTCCAGTCTGGCTTAAATATGGTCCAATTACTGTTACGAGACACAGGTGTAAGTCATTTTGCACTTAACCCACTTACCACCGCTCGTCTCTCCACTCTCTCTCCCGTCGCAGACCTCGCTAGACCACGCCTCCCCCGCCACAATAATATACAAGTTTCACTTTTTGAATGGAATTACTGAACTTTTTCATGATATTCTAATTATATGACCAGCACCTGTATATCATTCTAAGCTTATATTGAGGTTTTGAAATGAAGGTCATATTTTAGGCTCATACAACGATCTTTTTGTAATAGCCTATGTTACGGTCGGGGGTTTAGGCTGTTTTCCTCCCTTGTTTACCCTGGCGTCGCTCTACGCAGGTGGTTGACCCACCTGTTTGCCGTTTGAGAGTTAGCTGGTTGATCGGCTATAAGACACCAATGAGGAGAAGAAACGAGAGAGAGATAGACTGCGATCCAGCCAGAGAAGCAGCGTCTTTTAGTTCTGTGTTATATTTGTTTTGTTATGCTTTACAAATTATTTTTCTCAGTTGATGTAGGCTACTTTATGTTAGATTCATCATTGGTTATCCTAACCAAGCTTAACCAATGTCATTGGATTTTGTTTAGGCTATCCGTTGTCCTGAATAAATTAACTCGTTCTAAGTAGTAAGTGACGTTGTTTAGGCTACTAGTTTATTTTATGCTATATTACCTTCCCCTTAATAATTTGGAAGAGCTATAGACTGCCGCCGAAGTCGTGTCTCGCTTTGTGTCTGGCAAGCATGTGAAAGCAAAGCAAGTACAGTGAAAATGTTGTTTTTGAAAGTCTAAATGCCAACAAATATGGATTGAAGCAGAATATGTCGGTAGATAAAAACATGTTGTAAATTTTGTCAAATATTACATTAAAATTTTTTCAATACAGTTTGACTTTTGGACCTTTGGATTTAATAATGCTAAAGTTATTGGACATGTTTGAATCACACGAATCGGAAACAATGCAGCCACCACCGGATTCAAAATCTATTCATAAATGGATCTGTTATGTTAGGATATGTACGAAATTGAAATTCAAATAATGTGAAAATTTAGCTAATTGAATATTCAAGGTTTTGCACTGTCGCCCAAAGATTTAAGTAGTTTGTTTAATTTTGTGAAATATCAATCTTATCAAAATAATTTAACCTATATTAGCTAGCATTATACCAGCAAAATAATGATAATAATAATAACAATAAAATAGAGGATAGTTCATCATAACATTTAAGTACGCTACTGCAGCCAGGCTAGATCATTAGCCGGCGGCCGTATAATATCCTGAACTGATGCAACACGATATCCTGCACGGCGGGCAACTTTTCCAATGCAAAAACAATGCTTTTAAAACTGATAAAAGCACATTCAAATCAGAATGATGGGAAACTCTGCATTTCTATTGAAATATAAAATAGTAGCAGAAAATGTACAATGAATTTAAATAATAATTATATAATTAATAATTAGCTGCATAATGATGTTGTTTCATTTCTTGGACATATGGCCTAGTAAAAAAAAACAATTAAAATGTTTCTTTAGGTGTTTTTCTTCAGTGTGTTACTGTCACTCAGAAGAGTTGTGCAACTGTAGAATCAAGGTCCGTGAGAGAGATTGATTCTGCTTCAGTATCAAGTCT
The DNA here is from genome assembly GCF_949152265.1 of Phoxinus phoxinus. Classification (NCBI taxonomy): domain Eukaryota; kingdom Metazoa; phylum Chordata; class Actinopteri; order Cypriniformes; family Leuciscidae; genus Phoxinus; species Phoxinus phoxinus. The sequence goes on along the minus strand of NC_136877.1, from coordinate 4,042,767 downwards.
TCATGTCAGGTCCGGCCGGAGGACTTTGTCCACATCAGAGACAATATCATCTCTGCAGGCAAAAGGAAAATCCAGACCCAGCCTTGACAACATTCTGCACACATTGCTCTTTCTTGTCCTCCTCCTGCTTTGAGCAGCTCTTATGTTAACTGAGAGTGCGCACACTCTCACCTTCACCACACTGTTCACGACTCCACAGTGACGCTGCTGACGTAAGACGCTGATGACGTGTTATCTGGTGTGCCCGAGACTGAGGGAGACGCACACTGTAAAAACGTCAGCAGCGTCACTGTGGAGTCGTGAACGCGGATTGACAACAGACCCGGAAGAGAATACAATGCTGAATAAAGTCTTATTTTGTGTTATTTTTGGACCAAAAAGTATTTTCGATGCTTAAAAAAAATCTAACTAACCCACTGATGTCACATGGACTACTTTGATGATGTTTTTATTACCTTTATGGAAATGGACAGTATTCCGTACATACATTTTCAATGGAGGGACAGAAAGCTCTCGGACTAAATCTAAAATATCTTAAACTGTGTTCCGAAGATGAACGGAGGTCTTACGGGCTTAGAACGACATGAGGGTGAGTCATTAATGACATTATTTTCAATTTTGGGTGAACTAACCTGTGGGATATTCTGCGCTCAGTGCGATGGTTGGAACTCAACTGGTCTAATTCTTCGGTTAGAAAGAACTGCAGCTACTCCAGAGTGAACTTGTCCATTCTCAATATTTATTAGGCCATACAATTTGTAAGTTGTATACAGGTTTGCGTGGATATACATCAAAGTGGTTTCTGTGAGAGAACAAATTAAGGATGATAAATATAAATTATAAAATGACATGACAGAATATACACAGATAATGCCTGTATATACATGGAGAAGTTAAAGTTGTTTGAAGTAATAGCAAAGTAGAGCTTATTGAAATATATATACTCTAAATGCTGCTACATTACACAGTCCGGGCTGCAGTTGCTACTGCTAACAAGAGGTGTCAGATTACGAAAGTGTGTGCGCTGCTCTAGCACTCTTGTGCGCTATTGTAACATATGCCGATAAGACATTGTATACATATTTTTAATCACCACATGACAACAACTCCCTTGAATAAACATCGTTGAGAAATTATAACCGGATGACTCGTTGAATATGGGAGCATTGCACCGCCGATTGTATGTATGTTGACACAATAACATTTCTGAGGAAAAATAAACTGAATCACGTTCTAACACTCTCTGAAAAACATCTACAATGACTTTAAATATTTTTACTTAAGTAGTTATGAACGCACGGCAATACCACACAAAAAAAATTTATTTATAAACAATGCCAGGAAAACTCCGTGTACTGGATGCTGCCGACTGAACTTTTGCGCATACATCAGACAAGTCTGAACAAGTTCGACTCGCACATGCGTGAAGCGGGGAATTTTGTACAGCCGCCCCACAAATTTACACAGGAAATTTGTAAATCCACAAAATGTCCCAGCTTACATACCGGTGTTACAAGCTAAACTTTAGGCATTTCAGGCAACACAATGAGTTTAGCAACAGGGCGGACATATGTATTGCCCTTGATGTCCACTTCGACGGCTCTTATTGCACCATCATCGCTTGGTAGGAGTCGGGTCACCCTACCGATAGGCCATTGTGCTCTGGAAAGTTGAAAGTCCATAATCAATACAACCTGACCGACTGCTAGATTTGGTGTGCTGTTCTGCCACTTCTGTCTAAGCTGAAGACTGGGTAGATAGTCTCTGAGGAACTGTGTCCAAAAGTGATCGGCGATCATTTGGCTGTGTCTGTAGCGACGCCGTCCAAGTAGATTGCTGGGTCCATACACAGCCTGAGGTAGGGAAGCGTCCCGCCGCCCCATAAGCAGCAAATTAGGGGTAATAGGGTCAGGATCTGCTTTATCAGATGATACGTACCCCGGGGGTTTTGAATTTACAATGCCTTCCACTTCGATCAATACTGTAGTAAGGACTTCCTCCGAGACAGTGTGATCTTTCAGAACAACTTGGAGGGCAGTCTTGACTGATTTAATTTCCCTCTCCCACACTCCTCCGAAGTGAGGTGCGTGAGGTGGGTTGAATTGGAAGTACATTTTTTGTTTGGCTAGTTGCTCTTGGAGTGATGGTTCCATTTCGGCAAAGGCTTCAGAGAGCTCACGCTCTCCCCCTCTGAAGTTGGTGCCTCTGTCGCAGATTATCTCAAAGGGCATTCCTCTCCTCGCTATGAAGCGTCTGAGGGCTAGTAAAAAGGAATCTGCGTCCATGCTGCATAACAAGTCGAGATGTATGCATCTTGTAGTGAGACATTTAAATATTATGCCCCATCTCTTTTCTTGCCGTCTGCCAATTTTGATTACATAGGGACCAAAGCAATCATCTCCCGTGGACCAGAATGGAGGTTGGTTCATTCTTAGACGGGAAGCAGGCAGGTCCGCCATTTTAGGTACAATGGGCTTGCCACGCCATTTCCTACACTCAGCGCATTGTCTCTGGCACTTTTTTACCATCTGGCGGCCTCTAAGAACCCAATAGGTTCGTCTTAGCTCTGCAAAGACTCTTTCTGGACCTGCGTGCATCAGGCGGTTGTCAAAGTCTTGAATTAGCAGTTTTGTTATGGGATGTTCTGGTGCCAACACAATAGGGTGAAGTGCATCCTCTGGCAGTGTTGCAGCTTTGCGTAATCTACCATCCACTCTTATCAGATTAAGGTGAGGATCCAAAGTTGGAGCAAGGGAGTATAATCGACTGTTTGAATACACAGATTTATTGGCTTTAAGGGCATGCACTTCCTTAGGAAAACTTTCAGTCTGTGCACGTCTGAGTACAGCAGTTTCAAGCTGTATGCGTTCTTCGGCAGACATAGGAGGTGCTGCCGAACCATGCAGAGACTGATATGTGGTCCTGATGAGGTCGTCCCATGATTCGCAGTTATCTACATCAAAAGAGGCATGACTGATTGTAACATTACCGCAGAATGCGGATTTATGGAATCTTGAATCTCTGCGATTCGCGTGCCAACAAACACTTTGTAGTTACATGACTCAGACTGTATCCAGTGTAATACGGTTGTTGAATCAGACCACATGATTGTCTGTCTGAGGTTAAGTGTAAGTTCTGTGTTCAGTGTTTTGGCCAGCTGAGCTCCAGACAATGCCGCGCAGAGCTCAAGGCGAGGAATGGAGAGTTGCTTCTTGGGTGCCACCCGTGACCTCGCCTTCTCCGAGGCATCACAGAAGACATGTACATCGATAATGGAGGTGTTGTTGCATGCTGGTGTGTAACACCTAGGCATTGTTATTCTCTGTAGGTTAGGAAGCTCTTTTTCCCAAGCGTGCCATTCTGAGAAGAGGTCAGCTGGCAGAGGTTCATCCCAACCTCCTATTCTCTTCCATAGTGATTGCACCATGATTTTGGCCCTTGTGGTGAACGGAATGATGTAACCTAGTGGGTCATACTGGCTTGCCAGGATGCGATAGACATCTCTCATTGAGGTTTCCCCACTTGTTGACACAGGCCTGTGTTTATAACCTAAAGTGTCCTGGGAACAGTGCCACACTAGGCCGAGAGTTGACTCTTGTGGATCAGTTTTGTTTGAAGAAAGCCACCGCTCGCAGTCTACTGATTTGGCTTCGGCGGGTAGATGTGCAATCACATTAGGAACATTGCTAATCCATTGCCTGATGTCAAAACCACCAGCTGCTTATAATGCTCTCATTTTGTCAATGAGTTTCTTAGCCTGATGCTGAGACTGAAGAGATTGTAAGCAATTGTCCACATAGAAAGACTGCTGGACAGACTCAACTACATCTTCATTGCCCTCAGTGTTGTCTCTGACATGTCTCTGGAGGGCATAAGTAGCGCAGCATGGACTACAGGTGGTCCCAAACGGTAACACCCGCCATTCATAGATGTCTGGGTTGCGATCTCTTTCCATGTCTCTCCAGAGAAAGCGGAGCAGGGGCTGGTCTTCAGGTAACAGCCTGATTTGGTGAAACATAGCTTGTATGTCTCCACTTATTGCAACGTCATACTCTCTGAACCTGAGCAGGACTCCCATCAGTGGTGAACCAAGAGTGGGACCAGGGAGTAAATTATCATTTAGGTTCATTTGATTGTAGGTGAAAGAGCAATTGAAGACTACCCGGGCTTTATCATTGTGGAGCACAATGTGATGAGGAACATACCATGAATTAACGGAATTGACAGCTTCTGAGTTGGTTATTCGAACTGCATAACCTGCCTCCTCCTGCTTGTGTATCTCTTTGCCATACACGTTTGCCAGGTCCGGATTATTAACAAGGTGACGTTCTGTAGCTCTTAAAAGAGCCATGACAGTGTTTGGTGATGAGTGTAGTTTAGCCGCGTCTCTCTTATGAAGTAATGGGGTAGCGTAGCGGGTTGCGCCATCAACTGTAACGTGCACCGTTTTCTCCTCCAACATTGCAAGTGCAGCTTTATCTTGTTTGGAGCGGACTACTTCTTTCTCATTTCTCTGTGGCAGTAGGTCAAGCTGCCACAACCATTCAACATGTTGACGTAATTCTTGAGTAGGAGGAAGGAATGTGGTGTGTAGCCATGAGCTTACATTTGAGGGTTGCTGGAGAAAGGTTGTTGGTCCTTGAACTGCCCAGCCAAGCAGTGTGCGTACCGCTACAGGGCTACCAATCAGTCCCATACGGATTGGGCAGTTTGGTGTGATCAGCTGTGGATAATCTGATCCTATGAGTAGCAAAGGCTGCACTTTAGAGAAACTTTCCAACTGAATGTCCTTTAAGTGACCATATCTTCTTTTCAGTAAATTAGCGGGGCAAGACTGTTCAGCCAGGTTGAGCTCTTCAGCTGTGAATGCCCTTTGGATCTGATGTTTCACATTTGGGTGTGATATTGCAGATACCTCAAAGGAGACTGCATTTCCTCTTAGCTGAACAAGGTCTTGTCTTATTGTTCTGAGAGTCAAAGTTTCTTCTGATCCTTTCAAGCCCAGCTGTTTGGCTGCTGCTGGCAGGATAATTGTTCTTTCCGAACCATCGTCTAACACAGCATGTGTGTCCATGAACCTTTTACCACTGCGAAGTCTTACTGGGACAACTTTCAACATCACTCTGCCTGAATGACTGGCCTGGTCCAAGTAAACTTGAGAAGTGGCTGCGCTCACTGTGAGTATGCTTTGGGTTTCCGCAGCAACTGCAACTTCATGCAGAACAGGCAGGTGAAGTCCTCCACATGTAGAGCAAGTTTTCTTGAGCGTACAGCTGTCCTGTTTGTGACCGCGTCCACACCTCCAGCATTTATTTTGCTCTTTAATCCAGATTCCTCTTTCGGTGTGTCTCAACTTGCCAAAGGCTGCACAAGCATTGAGATAATGCTCATGGTTGTTGCAGTAGGGACAAAATGGCTTAAAGCGATGTAAGGTATATGCCTCGGACTCTGGGTCCGTATGAATTAGCTCAAATGATCCATAGGGAATTTTAATAACTAATCATGAATATGATTAGTATTGTGCATATTACAGTTACATTAAATTATTGAAAGTGAAAGTGGATTATATGAATATATGAATAATCAATCACAACGAATTATAATTCCTCATTCATATATCAATAATCTTACTTAACTTCGATTATGAGATAATCCTTAAGGGAAATTAATGTAATTATCAAATCGGTGTTCGTCCAGCGACCAACCGTCAGATTAAATGATCAATTTCTCAATAAAGCTATCCTTTCTTATAAACTCCAAGAAATTAACCTTCTGGCCGTGAACATTAATTTTCCTGTGTTTATAAAATTAAAACTACTCAACGTAGTAAATAATAAGAGCTGGTAGCTCGGGTCGTGAACCTCATTGACTCGTTTTACAAGCATTTTCACAGAAACAGTTGAATATATTGTTTTAATAAATGCAAAACTACAGAATATAGGCTATTACACAAGATACACGTTTTATATGTCTATGTACATTTACTTACAGTTAACAAACAAGACAAAACGGGTAACAGATGATGAGAGAGAAAGTGAGAGAGAGAGAGAGAGAGAGAGAGATTGCTCTGATTTAGGCTGGTGCTATTTAGAGCAGTAACGCACACCTCGCACGCGCGGGGAGCGCTTTACAGAGGTTTTTGGTCGTGCGTTTGGGAGAGAGAATAAGAGAGAGCGAATGAGATAGAGGGCAGGGTCGCGCGCTCGATTTGAATGCGGAACAGAGAGAGAGAGAGGGAGTGAGAGAGATAGGGGCGCGCCGTGCACACGCTGAGATTGTAGAGAGAGGGAGAAAGGGAAGAAAGAGAGAATGGTCATAGAATAACGAAATCACAGACCTTTGAGAGAGCCAACAATCGAAACAAACCTTAAAACATTAAACTCGTTGGAGGTAATAATACTTGCAAAGTTCGTTTGTGTGCACGAGCTGTGTCCAGCCTGCGCGTGTTCTCGGAGCAGAGCGCGCGCGCTCGTGTTTGCGGAGCGCGCTTCTCGTGCTGATGCGCGTTCTCTCATGGAGCCTCGGACAGGGCGCGAGTTTTGAAGAAGGCCTCTTGTGGAAGTGATATGTTACTGAAGGAATTCAGGCTTCGTTCGTTCGACTCGTAGGTGGAAACTGTGATGTCACGAGAGGCTGGGTCCTGGAAGGACGCTACATTCCCCTGAGATGGCTGCAACCCCGAACAGCTATGGCTCCATCTGCTGGTGGAGTCGGGAACTCCACCCCTCAATACACAACATTCCCGCACACCTGAAACTGATCAGGGTCTGATGAGCTGAAGGGCTTTTTAAGGGTTAGAGACACAGTGAGTGAGTGTGTGAGTTTTGGGAGAGAAGCTTCAGGCTGTGCTTTCTGTGGAGGACCGGACCAGCCCACAGTCATTTCCACAAAGAACAAGAAAGGTTGGAAATACTTATCATTGGAAACATCAGACCTTTGAAGGACTTACTGCTGGATTGGCCACGGGCTGCAGCACCGATTGGAAAAGGTTGGAAAAGACTGTTTATTTACCAGGGGGAATCAGGATTATGATTTCACCACCAGAAGAGGCATCATTTAAGTTTTGACTGTTGAAGACCAACCTGATCCTTAGTTACACTCTTGAGTGTGGAAGACTGTTTCTGTTAATTCCCAAGACCTTTAATAAAGTCCTTGTTTATATTTGAACTTTGTGTCCCTGCACTACTTGAACTGTCCCGCTGAGAGCTGTGTAGCCTCTCATGACGTCACAAAACGAACCAAGGAGAATTTAAAAAAAAAAAAAAAAGAAACTTTATAAAGAAAATAAAAGTGGAGGGAACTCCTGGAAGGAGTCCCTGATCAAAGATTTCACATGCTGACGAAAGGAAGAGCAGGGAACGAGAGCAGAAGAGCAAGGAGGAGCTTTGGCTCTCTCTTTTAAAGACTGTATGGCTCACGCCTTCTTTCGGGACAAGAGCAAATCGGATCCTCTGATCTGGAGCGGGAAAGCTGTTCCTTTGTCCTGTCAAGACCCCAGTCTGTGTAGTTTATGACAGAGCTCCGGGACTAGTCATTTCTATGACTGGAAAGAATTCATATCGAAATAATCATACCATTACAGTCTATTATCGAGATTCAACTCCGTTAGATTTAGAGAATTACAGAGACATCAAACACTTCCGATTTAGATTATAGGGATACAGAGTTACATAAAATATACAGATTAGAAGCATTTAGAGTTTGATTAGTACACATTAAAACTTACATTAAATCCCAAAACCTGTCATGACATATAAATGGCAACACAGAATGCATTTGGTAATGTTTTAAATATGATTCGTTTGAAGAAAAGTCTCTTGTGTGTGTGTGTGCTCCTCTCTGGAGACGTTGGGTGTCATATTACGTGTGTGCGTAACTTGCTGTGAGGAATGTTGGAAAGAGACAGCTCTCTTGTCTGTTCAGACAACGGATGAAGTGTATTAGAGAATCACGATTCATTAATTTGAAAAGCAGCTGTCAATGTTGCTACATATCCCCCTTTTTGTTCGATTAAGTCAGGGGATGGACTTCATCGAACAACAACTTAGCACAATGGATGACAGGTGGTTTGCTAGGCTGATGGTTTGGCACCCCCTTTCCGGGGATTCCGTGTGAAACCTTCCGACACAGAGTTTGTGAGCTTGACGGTGGATGTTGGCGTCTCGTTGAGTCTGGTGCAGGATGACGTCCAAGACGAGTGTCGGGGCGTGGTCGGTGACCTTGGAAAGATACAACAGTATCAGCTGCGGTCCAGGTTTGGACACAGGTGAGTGGTATTCAGGCTTGGCGGTTGTGTTGACAGGAGCAATGTTCGTGAGTTGGGACCCCCTTTTCTCAAACCAGAGATCTCCTTCTGGATTTAAGGTGACATTGTAGTTCTTAAAGGATGGGAGTTCCAGTGCTGTCTGGTACTCTTTGCTCGGAAGATGGTACCATGACAGGTTACCGAGGTGTGAGATGGCACCTGTCGGTACTTGAGTCGGCATACTCTGGCTGAGCAGGTTGACACGGCTGGTTGTATCATGCTGTTCGTGAGTGACAGTGGCTGTGGGCGCAGGTGTGTTAGCCAGCCATCGTTCACCTACAATCTTTGCTTGTGTTTCTGTGACTTGTGTGCGAGGCTTAGCTTCAGCAGGGCAGCGTGTGTGGCTGACCAGGGGTTGCAACTCGCAGATTCCTTCAGTGTTGTCTCTGAGGAAGGGCTTGCTAGGGCAGAGATGGTGAATGTCTTTGGTCAAGGTGCACCCGTGCAGGTTTGGGGCCGGGTACAGCAGGGTGTCGCTGTCGTGGTAGGCCCCCACGCCTGGAGTGCATATCTTGAACTGGGTCCTGCTTTTCCAGGACCCGATGTTGACAATGTCTTTGAGCCTGGAGGCTCGGTTTGACTCGATGATGGGAAGGTTTAGGAGAAAACCCACTTCTCTCTGCTCGGGGTTGACGTGAAGTGGGGTGGCGCAACCCAGAGAGTGAGCAAGGTGTGTTTGAAAAGGGTCAGCTGGCGTGGTGATGCTGGAAGCCAGCACAGTTCGCACAAGGCTTAAGGGTTTCAGGTACGGTGGGATTACACCTGTGGCTAGGCTGTCATTGGAGGAGCTGACCTCCCACAGATTAGAAGCATTTAGAGTTTGATTAGTACACATTAAAACTTACATTAAATCCCAAAACCTGTCATGACATATAAATGGCAACACAGAATGCATTTGGTAATGTTTTAAATATGATTCGTTTGAAGAAAAGTCTCTTGTGTGTGTGTGTGCTCCTCTCTGGAGACGTTGGGTGTCATATTACGTGTGTGCGTAACTTGCTGTGAGGAATGTTGGAAAGAGACAGCTCTCTTGTCTGTTCAGACAACGAATGAAGTGTATTAGAGAATCACGATTCATTAATTTGAAAAGCAGCTGTCAATGTTGCTACAGCGATCTTGTTTTTTAGCTGTAGCTGCCATTTTAGTGTCTGTGAGGGAGCTGGAGGGCCAATTGATGACTTTACGTTGTTCACTACCAGTGAGAATTGTGGCTGCCTTAGCTTTGGGATGAGAAAGAGATTTCTGCTCTCGCCGAAAAGGCTCTGTATGCGCTGGCCCTGTTACACGCCTAGATATTTGAATGGCCTGAGCCTTCCTTTCTAGCGACTCAGCAAATTCTGGCAGTGTGTAAGTCCTGGAACTGCCACTCATAATGATGTGCTTGTTGAGACAGTACTCTATGAATGAGTCTCTATAGCTGACAGGCAGTTTAGTCAGTAGAGTGTCAACGGGGGAGCCACACTGCAGTTCGTACCTAGAGGGTCCATCCATCGTGTTCAACATGCCCACCAGTGTGTTAACAGCTGCCGCAAAGTCCTCAAATCCCTGCGAATCACCTGGTCGAATAACTGGTGCATTGAGGATAGCTCTCAGCTCACTTTGAATTAACTGTCTTGGTTGACCGTATCTCTGTTCAAAAGCCTGCATGGCACTGGTGTAGGGAAATGGGCAGTTGACACAACTCTTAGCTACCTGGTAAGCAGCAGGCAAACGTAGATGATCCAGAAGCACTTGGTATTTATAGTCCTCTGTTAAATGCCTGTGTGGGCCAAGGATGCTGTCTAGTCCTTTCTTGAGCATAAGAAAATCACTCTCTTTCCCTGAGGAGAAGACTGCCAATTTTGGTTTGGGTATGCCATAGGAAGATGAAATGGCCATTTCCACCAGCCCAGGTGCCATTGGATTGACAGGATAATAATACTGCGGTTGTAATCCAGGCCCATGAGGTGGAGGCAGAGACAGTGGTTGATAAAGGCGTTGAGAATGCATCGCTGGTTGCGCTGGTACAGGCTGAACTGGAGCTGGCGCTATATGCTGGTACTGTGGCTGCAGTGAAGCTGGTGCAGATAGTACAGCAACTGGCTGACGTTGGGGTTGCACATAAGAATGCACTGGAGGTGCAGCAGCTGATGGAGGCAGTGGCTGTATGCGGGCTGGTACTTGAGGATAGGCAGGCTGAACAGGCTGAGCAGCCGTGGGGGGGCCATGAGTCTATTCGTCGGAGTTCTGCAAACGATCTCTGAGGCTGTGGCCCAGGCAGGGAAGATACACAAGCTTTATTAGGTGGACGCATGCTTGGTTGTGACTGCAGCTGCATGGAGGGCTCATGATACAGTGTTTCCTCATATTGTAGTGACGATGCTACAGTCACAGGGGGTTCTAATCTAGTGTTACTGAGTTCAACGTGAGGAAGACTCCCATAGTGTTCGTAAACAGGAGATTTAAATGCAAAAGATGCCTGTTTCGCACTGTCCATTCTGATTTGAATCTCTGTCATCTTGCTACTTAAATCTTTCCATCGGGCTTTTAAGTGATGCAGCTCTTCACTTTCGAAGTTTCTGTCCCTGGGAGCAGGAGTAATATAACCCCATATCAGGATCCTGGCTTGTATGGGATATTCCTGCAGCGACCTCTGCTGGTAAAGAATGAACATGACGTGGAAGTGGATAATCAAGCACATAATCCTCCAAGTAGGTGGGTACCCGCCGGGTACGACTTGGATGAGGATCTGGCACTTGTTCTCCCTCGTAGTAATCTCTGGATGTAGCCATAACGCAGCTGATGTCCATCCGGCTCGAAGGACCAATTTGTGGGATATTCTGCGCTCAGTGCGATGGTTGGAACTCAACTGGTCTAATTCTTCGGTTAGAAAGAACTGCAGCTACTCCAGAGTGAACTTGTCCATTCTCGATATTTATTAGGCCATACAATTGTAAGTTGTATACAGGTTTGCGAGGATATACATCAAAGTGGTTTCTGTGAGAGAACAAATTAAGGATGATAAATATAAATGATAATTTGACATGAAGGATTATACACAGATAATGCCTGTATAAATATACATGGAGAAGTTAAAGTTGTATGAAGTAATAGCAAAGTAGAGCTTATTGAAATATATACTCTAAATGCAGCTACATTAAACAGACCGGGCTGCCGTTGCTACTGCTAACAAGAGGTGTCAGATTACGAAAGTGTGTGCGCTGCTCTAGCACTCTTGTGCGCTATTGTAACATATGCCGATAAGACATTGTATACATATTTTTAATCACCATATGACAACAACTCCCTTGAATAAACATCGTTGAGAAATTATAACCGGATGACTCGTTGAATATGGGAGCATTGCACCGCCGATTGTATGTATGTTGACACAATAACATTTCTGAGGAAAAATAAACTGAATCACGCTCTAACACTCTCTGAAAAACATCAACAATGACTTTAAATATTTTTACTTACGTAGTTATGAACGCACGGCAATACCACACAAAGAAAAATTATTTATAAACAATGCCACGAAAACTCTGTGTACTGGATGCTGCCGACTGAACTTTTGCGCATACATCAGACAAGTCTGAACAAGTTCGACTCGCGCATGCGTGAAGCGGGGAATTTTGTACATAACCCTTTAAGCGATGAAAGTAAAGCGTTCTGCAAAGACAATATAGGACCCTTTTGTCTCCTTTTTGTTTTATAGACATGAAGAGAGCGCAAATGGCTGCAGCCGCGAGGACTCCCAGCAAGCAATAGCCATCATTTCACCGTCTCGGTTAAATATAGACCCGATATAGTCCGGCTATGTGTAACCCACTTCTAGACAAAATAACATTGAATCTGGTTACATGTCATTTTTTTTCCAAAATAACTTGCGATATGTATGATATTCCATTATGTAAGCAAAGTCAACTGTGATTACAAGGTGTTTGGTTTCATTTCTTTGACATGTTCTATGTGTAGGCTGTGCGTAGACACGATCTAGCTCGTAGTCAGACCGGCTATTTGTAGCCCACTTATAGTCAAAATGAATTAATTGTCTGATTACAGTTTTTCTCAGTCGCTTTGGTGCATTTCTCACATCACTATTTACATTTGCACAACAGTTAGTTCAACCTCCACAACATTTAGTCATTTGTGCACATCATAGTAGCAGTTTCTCATTCCTTCGAACAAATTGCAAATGCTTTTGGACATGCATCAATTGCTTTCATACAACTCTCTGCTGTTTTATAACATTATCATTTGCGTATGTCATGTCAGTCAAAATTAACTATACTTGTGAATGCTAAATAGTCATTCCATATAAAACTAATAGTCCTCCTTTCATTGCTTGAGTCATTACATACAAAAATGTTGAACTAGTTGTCAAAATCTGTCAAGCAAATTTTACACATTTTTTAAAATCATTTTTGAAAATGTCTCCTAAATTGAACAATTTATCTTAGGTGAATCTCAACTTTCACTGATGCGAAGGGGTGTGTGAAGCATTAGTTGCAACCAATGATAAGCCACTTCTCTACAATCACTGTCAGAGCTGAATCCCATAAACCCCCACTTTACAAGCATATATGAACCAAGCAGGACATAGTGTGTACCATTTCTACAATACTGTGACACAGAAATGGAAGGCCAGCCTCGTGAAAGAGGGGTGAGGGTGAGGGTGAGGGTGCGAGTGCGGGTGCAGGACGGGGACGGGGACGTGGAAGGGGAAGAAGAGGCCAAGTACATGGGCGGATCCCTGATGAAATCAGGGGTGCAATTGTGGATCAATTGTGGTACAAATGTTAGGGGTACAACAGGGGTACAAATGTTGTCAATCACGGCCTCACAATGAAACATCTGCTGACTTTGTTAGACACTCTTTACAGGGACATAATCCCTGGGAATGAGAGGGGTCTAACTGGAGACCATCTGAGCAAGCATGTTGTTGTTTTGGATTGCATTGCAAGAGATGATATTCGCTGTGTTGCAGATGAAATTATGTGGCCAGACAGAGAGGAACGTCTGGATGTGCATGAATGATTACAGTACTATTTATGTTGTATGTTCAGTTCCAATATGTACTGCAATATTGTTTACAGTTGTGCACAGCTCTACCCAAAGGGAGTTTATGTTTGTTGTAAATAAGGGTGTATTTTTTCTTTTGCACAATGCTGTGAACAAATTAGAATTGCAAAGAGCATATGCAGTAAAAATGTGAAACATTCAGTGTCTTGTAGTTACCTCACTAAATACAGTAATGTGTAACTTTACTGTATTTTTCAAATGGCTGTGCAAATAGCATTTTCAGGTAGTGTCACCAATATCTGACTTTTTTGCATTGGAAAACATTTACAGAGTAAACTGTCATAATGAAAACATGACAAAGCCATTTGACTATCTTGTTCATAAGCAATGGTGTCAAGACTTTTCATCTTGATGACACTGACACTTTCATTGACATGAATACTTGCTTTTGAGGAATGAGGGATCCATTTTGAGCAAGTGACACGCTTTTGCAGGTTATCAACTAGGTTTTGCAGTTTGTACTAATTGTTTTGAGAACTGCATTAACTGTTGTGCAAATGTAAATAGTGATGTGAGAAATGCACCAAAGCGACTGAGAAAAACTGTAATTGTAGGTTTTTTGTGCAGGTGTAACTGGTGTGAATTAACCTTTGACTTGTTTTTTTACATTGTATTATTTTCTGTAATTTACTGTTTATAAGTTTTGTATTTTGGTGTTTAGAATGGATTAATGAACCTCACAAAATTTTGTTCAGATTATTGTTCATGAGTAAGAGAACATAACGATAAAATAGCAGAACTTTTCTTTGGGTGTTTGTTTGGGGAGGGAGCGTCATCGGTGGAACACATCTGGGGTTTCTCCTCGTGCGATCCGTAATAGCCTCAGTCTACCTGTGCGCGAGGCTCATGAGCACACGTAATGTTGCTTCTCTCCGTGAATATTACTGGTATGATGATGTTTATTGTCTAAAGGCATAATTATCGCTCAATAAGTGTGATTTGAGTGCATATCATCATGTGAGTGTGTTAGTTGTGATGAAGTGTGTAGCAATACGAATTTATGACATTCATCATGGTGCTAACTGATTAGTGTTTTATGCTTAGTGTGTACACGGGAGAGAGAGAAGCTAAAGCCCCATTGATCCACTGATGATCTCTTTGTTTACAGATTAAAAAGCAAAACATTGGATCTCATTGTTGAGTGGTCGTGTGGTCATTTGTGCTGGAGAGTCCGTTCCAGACATGCTACACAGGCAACGCATTAGATGTTGGTTGATATCCCATGTTCGCATTGGTAATAATATGTACAAGGTGCAAGTGTCATTTCATGACATGGTCGATCTGTAGTCACGATTTAGCTCTGAATTGGACGGGCTAGTGCAGTCTGCTTTTAGCCCACCCGGCGAAATCGAGGCAGTCAGTGGTCTACGTTTAACGGCTTGGCTATAGCCCTGATTTAGACCAGCGATTAGTAGGCTTTAGCCAAAATAGTCTTAAAATTGTTTACATGTTTTTCGCCCACGCAGCTTCATGTTTGCTGTCACACATAACATTCATACGCAATCTACGATCGATATTATTAGACTGTCTTTCATTTTAAATTAAATAAAAATGCAATTACATTTCTCAACCGCTAGATGGCAACAGCCCTACTGAGGCATGACTACTTGACAACGCTTGACTAGATAGTTAGTAGCTAGAGATCACTGTTCTCGCGATCGCGGGATATAAACATTTCTACCATTTTGAACTATTTTAAACGAGCCAGAGCATTGCATTCAGCTGTCGTTCGACGAGAACAGGTAAAAGACATTCCTTTTGTCTTGTAAGTATCTGTGTTTTCGTTTTGATGTGCTCATCATTTTTATCTAAATTATTTGTTATCATGTGTTGTTGGAATCGTGACATTTTAGCGGGTAGGCTACAGTGTAGGCTAATATATGCATGTGTAACTTCATATTTCCATGTGGCCTTAAACTCGAATGATCTGAATTCAAAGGGGTAAACATGAAACATGTGCAACCTATTGTAATGTGTTATGAAAGCCAAAAATATTTTACTCTTTTCTTTAGATCATCATGATCTGAAAATAGCATTTCCTCACTAAAGCTCTCATCTTTGCCAAAGTCCATCATTGATTTGAACTATAATATTGAATTTTACTGAACAATGGCTTGTAATATATATATATATATATATATATATATATATATATATATGTAGAGAGAGAGAGAGAGAGAGAGAGCATAAGCTAAAAGAGTAGAATAATATTTGTCATTGTGCAAGCACAATAAGATGAAGTTTCATTCAAGTTTGAAACTTTCAAATTAATTTTATAATACAGCATAAAAAAATAAATGATTGGCAATATAAAATTTGCAATTATAAAAAGTATCCGGCAGGATATCAATAATGGCAATAGCTCAGATGTTCATAAAGCCTAAATAGAACTCCTAAAAACAAACAAGCAGTAGCCTACAGGTGAATAGTCCATAATAATGCAAATAGTCAGATGTACATTCACACACACACACACACACACACACACACACACACACACACACACACACACACACACACACACACACACACACACACACACACACACACACACACACACATAACCACCAGCCAACCTGCAATACACGAATAACTCGCACGGCTTGTGGGCATACTAGAATCCCTGCTTGAATCTGATGTCAATCGTGTGGAAAGTACAGCCCACTACTTCATTTCAATTCAGGGAAGAGAGCGGAAGGATGGATGAAGCCCTTGGCAAGAGACCCTTACCACCACCACCCGCTGCAGGGAAAAAACGCGCTCTGAAGCACAAAACAAATCAGATAAGAAAAGGACCGCTCATCACGGTCCAGGCTCGAAAGCGTGGGGGACGGCGAGCGAACTGCAGCGTATAGCCCTGTTTTACAACGTTCAGCACCCATTCTGACACGCCCGGGATCGCTCCCCATGCTTTCACACGCATAGCTAGGGGCAGAATGGTCTTCGTGTTCTGACCGCCGCACTGCGCGGGTTCGAGAAACTGAAACGGAGGTATCAACGCGGCGTGCGCGCCCTCGTTTTCTGAATATTGCTGCTTGCTGACAACAGCAGCCGCTGTTTCACATTCAATGACTCGGTCGCTAAGGACGGAGAACAATTTGTGGCGCGAACAGGTCATTTGTAGCCTACTGTATCTTTCAACAGTGTTCGTGTCTTTTTTACTATAGTAGAGATGATCGGTTCACGTGCGCTGTCTGATGTTGATCAATGATGTTGACAGAATGCTGTCTGTCAAATTAATTTAATTCAAACAATGATATACAACTCAAAATGTAATATGAACAAAACGAATATGAACATATTTACTGGTAAAGGTGAAGGGGAGTAGCTTGAAGATGTCATGTTTCAAAATCACTTGACATCATCACCCAACGTTCCTCTGGAGGCAAAACGACCTCTATTAGGCTATGGCTCTAGGGTTGTTGTGAAGGTACCCTGCAAACATGCCCCTGCGGGGCCCATGCTGGCTTTTTGCGGGCACGGTGGGCTAGGGCCAGCCCACACCTAACCTAAACAGGCCCAGTGCGGGCTTGCCCAGGTAAGGCCCACAGATTTGGGCTCACCGCGGGCTGTCTGTGAGCAGCCCACACTAGCGGGCTGCCCACGTTAAGCCCATGATGGCCCATTTTGGGCCAGCCCGTTCGGCCCCAGAGCAGCTTTTGTCCCTTTGGGGTCACCAAGTCACCTTGCACCAGCGAGCCGTCTTCCACCAGCGAGCCGTCTTCCACCAGCGAGCCACCTTGCACCAGTGAGTCACCTTGCACCAGCGAGCCATCTTCCACCAGTGAGTCACCTTCCACCAGCGAGCCGTCTTCCACCAGCGAGCCACCTTGCACCAGCGAGTCACCTTGCACCAGCGAGCCGTCTTCCACCAGCGAGCCGTCTTCCACCAGCGAGCCGTCTTCCACCAGTGAGCCACCTTGCACCAGTGAGCCACCTTGCATCAGTGAGCCACCTTGCACCAGCGATATGGCCCTGTACAACATTGTGGAGTTCCCAGATTACTCAGTAGGGATTGTGAGCAGCAAATGGCTTAATGAGGACTCCTCCATAACTCTGTGGCCACCTTATACTGACCCTGGTAAACACAAGGCAGCTTTGTTGATGCATGAAATTCCTGGAGAGACTTGGAAAGCGCATGAAATCTGTGTTTTGGGCACAGCAGGTAGATTTTTTTTCTTTCTCTCCCAGAATTGTAAATAACTTAAACTGAGCATTGCATAAAAGATGACAAGGAAAATGTGAATAGATGAAATAACTATTGACATTTATTTTGTTTCTTTCAGTGGATTATGAAAAGGCAAGATATAAAGCCAAAATAGCAGAAACTAATTTAATTGTAGCCAGTGAACCTGAAGAATTAGATCGCAGTCAGCGGTCAAGACAGTAAGTGTTGTTCTATTGCCTTTACTGTCTAATACATTTATGTAAATTAGGTTAAATATTAAACATAAATGATAGTATTGGTACATTCTTATTTATACATTTTGTGAACAAGATCCTGAAAGCAAACTAAAATTACTAAATCTAAAATATTATGAGCCAGTTATTAGTAGGAACCAGTTATTTAGTATGAGCCAGCTGTTTATGTGTGTTAAAATGCATTCTTAGATTGTTTCTCCTCATTTTGTGCAGACCTACCAAACGCTACATTGATCTAGAGCCTGAACCTGCTCCACTGAAACGGCAGAGACAGTCACAAACGATCACAGCTGCAGTCGTACACCAGCCACCAGTTCCACCATCACCCATGTGTTTGCCACCTTCTGGTCATAACTCTCTGGTTACTCTGTCTCCAAGCCACCTTCCACCACCGAGTCGCCATCCACCAGCGAGCCACCTTCCACTAGCGAGCCACCTTCCACCAGCGAGCCACCTTCCACCAGCGAGCCACCTTCCACCAGCGAGCCACCTTCCACCAGCGAGCCACCTTCCACCAGCGAGCCACCTTCCACTAGCGAGCCACCTTCCACCAGCGAGCCACCTTCCACCAGCGAGCCACCTTCCACCAGCGAGCCACCTTCCACCAGCGAGCCACCTTCCACCAGCGAGCCACCTTCCACCAGCGAGCCACCTTCCACCAGCGAGCCACCTTCCACCAGCGAGCCACCTTCCACCAGCGAGCCACCTTCCACCAGCGAGCCACCTTCCACCAGCGAGCCACCTTCCACCAGCGAGCCACCTTCCACCAGCGAGCCACCTTCCACCAGCGAGCCACCTTCCACCAGCGAGCCACCTTCCACCAGCGAGCCACCTTTCACCTGAGAACCACCTTCCACCTGCAAGCCGTCCTTCAACTGCAGCCTTCCCCCTTCCTGTGAGGCACTCTCTATCAGCAGGTATGTTTAGTAGACTGTAAAAAGGCTTACACCTCTCTAGCCTTGGAAGCAAAAGTATGTTTTACTCTTTGTGGCTACATCTTGTAAAGATGGTTATTCATTGAGAATTGTTTCTTGAAAGAAGAACCCAATGTTAGTATCCATTTCTTTCTTATTAGCCTAGGCCTTACATTACCTAATAATATTTTGATTTTGTCTGTAATGTATTGTCTGTGGATTTTGTTTCATTAGTAGAGATGCACCGATTACAATTTTCTAGGCCGATTCTGATTTCCAGTTTTTCATTGAGTTTGACCTTCCGATACCGATTTTAGCCGATTCCAATTAAATTTTTTCTAACCACTTAACGGCACACACAAATATTTATTTTCTATCTTTTCTTTAATAGAGCATTTTGCATAGAACATATACATTTTTTTTTAACAGATAATCGCTTAAATGCATACTTTTATCCAAACTGAATGATTAAAAATAAGCTTAAATGTGTAAATCTTCTATAAATATTTATTTTATTATTATATTATATTTATAATTTTATTATAAATATTTTATTTTCTGACATACTCCAGTTTTTGTTAAAACACACAACACATGTTTATTCTGTGCATTTTGAGCACTTTTTGTGTGAAATCATTTCTATTTTGTCCATCAAAAGGGTGCTTTCACTTTAATTGAGCGTGAGCAGCGCAGCAAAATCTAGACTCACCCCCGAAACACCCGCTTCACAGCACGCAGCACTCCTGCTTGACACTCATGCGCTGCACCTGCTGCCGGTGTGAATGCACTGGTTAACATGCGCGGCGAAAACAATATGTGCCGCTCACGCTTGCGATGTGAAGCTGCCGTGATTATAGTACAGAGAAAGTGACACAGAAAGCCATAAAGGCTACGTTCAGACTGCAGGCCTTAATGCTCAATTCCAATTTATTGCCAGATCTGTTCTCATTATTTAAAAAATGTGGCCCGCATGGGCAAAAGAGTAATATGACGTAAATCGTGCGGAAGTAAACATGGAGGCCACAGAGGTTAGTTTACCTATTATACTATTATTACTATTATATACCTATTATTTTTATTTTTATCTACGGTTTTGTTTTTAGGTTGATTTCAGGAGGAAGAAAGAATTTGTGAGCAAATAATAATGAGGGGGAGGAGAAAGAGAGTTAAATTCACTCTTACCCGCTGTTCTCGTTCCCATTAGCGCAGAATTGTGACGATGATCAATCTAGAGTGGCGTCAGAGTCGCATGAATTCCGATGAATTTTTTTTTATTTTAAATCCAACCTGTAACAGAATTGGACCACATATGAAAGTGGCCCAAATCCGACCTGGTAAAGAGCGGATTCCATGTGACTAGTGCTGTTCGGATTTGGGTCACTTTGACCTGCAGTCTGAACGTAGCCAAAATGCTGTACAATACTGGACTCTAGGGGCACACTGTTTTTTAGACCCCTATTGTGAGTTTATAGTTGGCCTATTATTCTGCTAAAACGGTCTCTGTGCTCAGTTTTAATTGTTTTCTTCCTTTTCAGGTATTGATAGATATTTAGTCAGTACACTAGAGGAGATTAAGGACAGGCTGACTATGCTGGAGAGAACAGTGGCAAATATCTCTCGATCAAGCACAAAAGAGGTCACGTTGCCTGATGACGTCATATTACCCCTCCAAAGCTACCAGGACATGGATATCTTGGAGCAAAAAATGGAAGATCATCAATGCCGGAAAGATTTGGTATGTCAACAGTAGCTCTTCTCAAGAAAGAAATTACTTTGAACTAGCATTGACCGAGCCTCTGGCTCTAACGTAGACTATATGGACAAAGGTATGCTATTACACCCTCAAAAACTTCAATGGCATGCCGTTAAAATCCATATGTACTTGGTCTTGGTACTCCCTTTGCAGTTGCAACAACTTTCACTCTTCTGAGAAGGATTTTCACAAGTTTGTGGGGTGTCAGTGGAATTTTATGCTCATGCATCCACAAGAGTATTTGTGAAAGTTGTTGCAACTGCAAAGGGGGAACCAAGTCAATGGGTCCACATACTTTGTCCATATAGTATACAGTCCCTTGCCTGGGAATCCATTGTCCTGATCAGCTAGTGGCGCTGTTCTAACAACTGTAGCTTCTTAACAAAGTGTCGCAGAGAAACTTCAAAGAAATTGCTTTTAAGAAATAGTCACCAGGGGGGTCTGAAGTAAGATAACCTACTGTCCCCAAACTGGCAACAGTGCAACTGCTACTGAACCTGACTTTCTGCTATAACTAGAACTCTACTCACTACTTTTCACTGACTGAAAGCTTTAAAAAAAAAAATGTCCTGAACCTAATTTCTTACCATTAAATTTTTTGCAAATCACTTTTTAATTTGTGCATTTTCCTTCCTGTTAGACTGCCTATCTAGGAACTATTGGTGGGTGTAATGTCCAAGTTGCAACAAGGAGAATACTGACAACATTGATTGGCCATTCTTTAGCCACTCAGTTGAACTGGAATGGCGCACACCAAAAAAGACCTTTTCAGAACCTGAAGATAAGGAGGATTGTAACAGGTAAGCTACCCTGTGGGCTAACACTTTACTTGAAGGGGTGTGCATAAGACTGACATGACACCTTCATAATAATGACATGACGCATGTCATGAATATGAACAAGGTTTTATGCATGTTTATGACAACTGTCATTAAGTGTCATTCACTCAATTATGTCATATTTAATGCAACGATGACATTGTTTGTGATGTCTTTGTTTTGACAACTTGACATAAACCAATACATCATAACCTGTCAGTGTCTTTGTCATGACAACTTGACATTACCAAGACAGCACAACCTGTCATAAATGTGCCATAGCAGATTAATGATCACACTTAAGAAACTTCTTAGCTTGATGGGTTAACATTACAATTGTCATGTGTTTGGTTTTGATATAGGCTGTCATGAATATTTTTCTGACCAATTTTTTTTCAGTGGTACACATTGAATTTGTGTTAATTAAGTGTCATTAAGTGTTAATACTCTGTCAAATAATTGTATAACCGTGGCAGGAATATTTTTCTTGACCTCAACTACAGTTGTATGCCTATTATGATGGAGTCTTAGGTAGACGTATCCATGATGTAAAAAGAATTATGAAATTAAAAATATTTATGACACTGTTATAAAATTATTTGACAGAATATTAACATTTAATGACATTTTAATGATAAGTTAAATTTGTACCCCTAACCAGTGGTGCCACTCTATCAGTTTGAGATGAGTTTTCAATGACTCAATTTCCTCTATGATGCCATATCAGCCGCGATGGTGATGACAGCCAATGTCAAAACTAACCACATGACAATTGTAATGTTAACCCATAAAGCTAAGAAGTTTCTTAACCCTTTAGAACCGAATGTGTCGTCGTCTAATATGAATGGACGCATTTGTATGTGTGCGTGTATGAAAAAAAGTGTCCTAAATGAAAACTGTGCAACCCAATGTCACAAAAAATACTTGTATAGTTGTATTATACTTCATTTTTCAACTTTAAAGTGTTAGTTTCTTTCGTTAGTGATTTTTCTGTGTTTTTCTAAATAAAAATCGGAATTTTTTTTTTTTTTGTCTATTTAAATTCTATTTTTCAAACTCACCACACACAATAATGGTCAATAACTGTAATTTGTTGAAAGCTAATCTTTTTCTGACAAAGATGACACCTTGCACATGAAGATAACACATTGTTTTAGAATTGTACAGTCAAAAAATCAAAATATGTGAAAAACACCCATTTTAGCTTCAGGTTCTAAAGGGTTAAGTGTGATCATTAATCTGCTATGGCACATTTATGACAGGTTGTGCTGTCTTGGTAATGTCAAGTTGTCATGACAAAGACACTGACAGGTTATGATGTATTGGTTTATGTCAAGTTGTCATAACAAAGACATCACAAACAATGTCATCGTTGCATTAAATATGACATAATTGAGTGAATGACACTTAATGACAGTTGTCATAAACATGCATAAAACCTTGTTCATATTCATGACATGTGTCATGTCATTATTATGAAGGTGTCATGTCAGTCTTATGCACACCCCTTCAAGTAAAGCGTTACCTGTTGGGGTATTAGAAATGGCATATTAATTACTTCCCACACAGTGTTATTTCATACCTATTTGCTTTTTCAGAGGCTGTAAGAAAATGTTCCTTTCAGCCAAGTCCTCCTGATTCTGAAATTGAGAGTGAGATAAAGGTGTGGCTGCGGAATTCAAGAGACAGACCGGGTGGACGAAAGGAGCGCTACCACCGTCTGCTGACTAGGCAAGAGACCTCGGGGGAAGAGTGAGCTTTGCCAACTGTTACGTCTGACGTGAGAAGCGGGAACGAACGCATAGACAGCTTGATTTCTTGCCGCTCTGTTTGTCACTCTTTACGCTCCTTATTTTTCATTGCTGTCATTTTTCCTGTGTTGTTTTCTTTGTCACCTAGTTTTGAATATGATTATGATACTTTCCCTTTATACTCCCTTGTGCTCTGCCCATGTTGGCGTGTTTTGAGGATACCTTCTGCCCATGTTGGCGTGTTTTGAGGATACCTAATGTGCTCTGCCCATGTTGGCGTGTTTTGAGGATACCTTCTGCCCATGTTGGCGTGTTTTGAGGATACCTAATGTGCTCTGCCCATGTTATAATGTAATATAACAATGTAATAATTAGGTATTTTTTATGTTTATATTAATTTTTTATTTATTTTTTTAGAGAATTTTTAGTCCCTTTCAGAGTGTTAAATTATCTTAATTAACCTGTATTAACCTGAATTGAATGTTCTATATTTTGTAATTAATAAATACATTGATTTGAAATCCCTTTGACTACTGTACATTTTTAACAATACAGACATTAGTTATGTGGTGACTGCATCCATTTCAGATGTATAGAATAATTGTTTTTCCATAAGACTTATAGTAGCCGAAAATAATTTATAGTGAAACAGATTTATTGTTGTAGATTAACAATAAATAAAAAGAATAACCCTGTGTGGGCTCAGTGAGGGCCCTGTGTGGGCTCAGTGAGGGCCCTGTGTGGGCTCAGTGAGGGCCCTGTGTGGGCTCAGTGAGGGCCCTGTGAGGGCCCTGTGTGGGCTCAGTGAGGGCCCTGTGTGGGCTCAGTGAGGGCCCTGTGTGGGCTCAGTGAGGGCCCTGTGAGGGCCCTGTGGGCTCAGTGAGGGCCCTGTGTGGGCTCAGTGAGGGCCCTGTGAGGGCCCTGTGTGGGCTCAGTGAGGGCCCTGTGTGGGCTCAGTGAGGGCCCTGTGTGGGCTTAGTGAGGGCCCTGTGTGGGCTCAGTGAGGGCCTTGTGAGGGCCCTGTGTGGGCTCAGTGAGGGCCCTGTGTGGGCTCAGTGAGGGCCCTGTGTGGGCTCAGTGAGGGCCCTGTGTGGGCTCAGTGAGGGCCCTGTGTGGGCTCAGTGAGGGCTGCCAGTGAGGGGCCAACGTTTTGCCAATGAGCAAATTCTCATGGGCCCTGCGCTGGCAGCCTGCTAGGGGCCCTTAGGCTAGCCCTAAGTGGGCCCGTAAAGGGCCAGTGTGGGCTTGTTTGCAGGGTAGAGGTGGAGCATAGAGACTATGCCGTTTCTCGTCTGTTACTCTAGAGAAGACCAATTCACTTTATGGAGGTATACTGCCCTCATCTGGTATGGAATGTGGAGTAGAGTTCTCAACGGGTCGGGTCGGCCCGACAAACCCGACGGGACCCGCGGGGTCGGGCCGGGTTCGGGTCGAAAATATAAGCAAATGACTCGGGTCCGGTCGGACCTCGGGCTTAATCTTTTCCGCTCAGTGAAAAAAAAAAAAAAAAAATCATCGCTGCTGTTCACCGTAAAGAAAGTCTGGCTGCTGCGTGTAACGTGGCGTGCATCATGGAGAGGGCTGCGGGCAGACCTGACGCCGCTGCGTGCGCGCCTTTAGCATGGAGAAGATGGAGTTGGTGAAAAGTAAACTTGCTGCAGGTGAATTCACCATCGCTACTACAAATCAGAGGTCTGGAAAGTGTTTGGACTGGTGCTGGATTCTGATGGAAATTCTACAGGTTATGTACAGCCCGCTCGCTGGCTGGGTACATGTTTGAGTTCTTTTTATGTATTATTGTGTGAAGATTTTTATTTAGACTAAGGCATATTTATAGCCTATATTTATATATTTAAAGTTTATTGTTTCAGTTGTTTGTATTGTTAAAAGGCGTGGACATTAAAGGTTGATTTGAATTCCCGTCTGCTAGTCATAACGTGTATGAGAAAAAAAAAATACACGGCCGTCGGGCCGCGGGCCGGGTTCGGGCAGATAATTAATGTTGATGTGTCGGGTTAGTTCGGGTCCAGGCTTTAAAAGCCACGGGCCGGGTCGGGTCGGGTCGGGTTGTAATTTTCAGGCCCGTTGAGAACTCTAATGTGGAGTATGACTTGATTTTTTTGCCAGACAATACACATGGCACCTTTAAAGGCGTTATATAAAATAAAGTATATTATTATTATTATGTAAGTGAATTAACATTTCATTTTGTCATCACTACTCACCCTTTTAAGTTTTCCAAAGAACCAGACAGTTGACTGCACCCACTGACTTCCATTGATTTCTTTGTCCTACAGTCTACAGTCTGTTTACCAACTGTCTTCAACAGAAAAAAACAAGCCCATACCGGTTTGGAAAAACTTAAAGGGGTGGGTAAGTGATAACCGAAATCAAGCGTAGCGTCAGTTCTGGCAGGTCAACCCAGGTGAAAAGGAAATATATTTAAAGTGTGCTTATTTTGATATACTTATTGTATTTTAAGTGTATTGTATTAATTATGTATTAAATGTGTTATTTTGGAACAACTTCAAGTATACTAAATGCACTTTTATATGTATTTAAGTTCAATTTTAATGTAATAGTAATATATTTTAATATACTTAATTGTGTTAAAATGGAACTATTTTAAGTACATTTAGTGTAATTTAATAGCACTTCTTTAAATTGTATTTTTAATACATTTTAAATGTACTTTCGAAATACAACTTAAATATATTTGTAACATCATATTAATGTGTTCCCAGTATATTTTAAAAATAATATCAGGTTATTAATAATGTATTAGTAGAACACTATAAGACCCACTATTAGTATATTAAAAATATATTTTTGAACAAAACCATTCAGTATGAAAAAAATATATTTTAATGTATTAAAAATACAGTTAAAAATTATAATTCAGTTAAACACAGTAAAAACAATATTTGTATAAAACACACACAAACACTCTTTGAAAGATAGTAAACTTTAATGCACTACATTAGTACAGCAACATATGAAAATTAAACAAAATACATTAACATAAAATGCATTGATCTGCAGAAGTATTAAACAGAACAAAAAAAAAGAACTTAAAGGAATAAGTTCAACAAAGTCAAACAAAGTGAAATACAATAGCTGCAAACAGTCCTTCATCCTTCAAGCGAATTGAAATGATTGGTCTTGGAGTTTGCCTCATTGTTGCATTTTCTTCTGATCAGTGCTCGCACCTCAGACACTGTCGTGGTCGGAAACGGTTTGATCACAGTATCTATGAAAAGGGAAAAATATTATTATTTTTTTTTTAAATATTAATGCAAAATTAACATCTGTTAAAAAAGTCACTGTTCCCTTTCGAAAGGGAACTTGCACTGCGTATCTAGGCGCCCCTTTTATACTTCTGGGTCGCACTAATAGTGTCATAGGTTGTCGCCAAATTCGTTTGCCGTGATTTTATAGCTTTTCAGACACCGGTTCACATGGAGGGCATTCCCCAAAGCGGCATCGATCATTCCCTGCTCTCAGGGAACAGTCGTAACCACAATTTTTTTTATATGGCATGTAATGCTTAGTTCATATTTTAACAGAAGACATTCAATATAAAATGTTAATATAATGCAAAAAAGGAGTTAATAAAATATCTACATCAAATAGGACAAACATTAAGTCTTGCTGAACAACAGTGAGGTCTACATGTTATGACACTGTATCACAGCAAAAAAAAACTAAACAAAAACAGACAAGTATAATAATGTATAACAAATGCTAATCTTTATTTTTAGCATTATTATTTGTTTTTAGTCAGCCCCCTTTGACTTCGAGAGCAAAAAAAAGTGATGTACAGAAACACATACGTCATGACCGAATCACCATTCAATAGTCCGGATTCAAAAATCTCTATAACAGAGGTGATATGAGATTAAACCATACTTACTACTAGAGATGCACCGATTACAATTTTATAGGCCGACTCCGATTCTTCACTGAGTTTGACCTGCCGATACCGATTTTAGCCGATTCCGATTAAATTTTCTTCTAAAATTATCATTTTTATCAAGCTCATATATTTAAGTTCAGTAATTTCACTTAAATGACAAATAGGTAATTTTCATTGCCATTTAAGATAAATTACTGAACTTAAATATTCAAGCTTGATAAAAATGATCATTCTAGAAGAAAATTTCAGATGGCACTTAGAGGCTTAAATTGCATCTGAACTCTTCATTTATTTATTTTTTTTTTTTTATTAAATAAAACACCATATACTTTTACCCAAACTGAATAATTAAAACAAGTTTAAATGGGTACATTTTCTACAAATATTTTTGTGTTCATTTTCTAGCAGCCTACTCCAGTTCTTGTTAAACACACTAGACATGCACATTCTGTGCATTTTGGGCATTTTTTGTGTGAAATCATATTTATTTTGTCCATCAAAAGCGTGTTTTCACTTTAACGCACTCCTGTTCCGCGTATTTTTTCGGGCGTGAATGTCAATCAATGAGAGCATTCACACACAAAAAATAAAACCCGCTGCTCACGCTTGCGGTGTGAAACGGCCGTAATTCACGAGGTTTCCTACATGTGCGGTCCGTGTGCATGTCTGATTGCTGATGTTGTGCGATGTTAATCATACGGCGCCCGAGGTCATGGCCGATCACGTGAAAATTTGCCAATTCCGGTCACCAGCCGATCAATCGGTGCATCACTACTTACTACTCTCTTCTTCGCTTGTCTCTGCACTCAGTGTTTCTTCTATAGCAGCTAGTCTGAAAAACAACAAATAAAAAAAAGAGAGATTTATAAATATATATATATACATACACACAAATATATAAGGCAGGCAAATTATGAAGAATGATTTGTTTTGTTTTTAAGAATGACAGTATGCTGAGTACAATGTACTTGGTGGGTAATATAATCAAAACCCTTCACAGACTCGGCAGTTTAGATGTATGCTCTCTTAAGCATCCCTTTTAACAATTTAATCTTTGTACTTATTTGTAATTAGAAATATATATTAGAAAGTAATCAAAAAGGCAATAAGGTTGTCAAGCTTGAACAAATATAAACACCAATCAACACACACTACCATAATTGGCTGGTCAGCTCAAGACAAAGGTAACTATATTCATAACATGTTTTTTCAAACTTTTTAAAGATAATTTACATCATAACAATGAAGCCAAATTCTTCAGGAAATCAGAAATAAATACACAGCTTCAGCAAATAAAAATTATATTAATATAATGATGTACATATAATAATAACTAATTAATTTTTTTGAAGATGCATTGGACAATGTTTTATAGTTGTTTTAAGACAGATAAATGTCTCCACATAGATTTTAAACAGATTCATCAAAGACTTTAGACTTTGACAGTGCAGAAGTTGCTAGAATTTAGTGTCAGTATCGTGTTACAGCGGTTAAAGTCAGTTTTCCACGTGCAGGTCATATTAGCAAATGCATAGCAGACCTTTCCACCTAGAAAAACAACTAAACAGTGAGATAGTTATTTATGCAAACAGCAACTCAAACTTACCAGTAACTTCTGAGGCAGTATCTTCATCTCTTCGAGTCTGCTTCGACTTTGACTTGAAAATCTTGGCTCTGATTGGGCAAATTGAATGCAAGTTAGCTGAACTGAAAAAGACGTGATGTTACACTTTGTGCCAAAAATACGAAATGGTGTCATGATCACTCACCCTTAAGTAGTTCCAAACCATTTAAGACTTTCGTTAATCTTCGAAAGAAAAACTGACATTCTTCATATCCCTCCGATGAACGATTCACCAGATCTGTTCACGTTTCAAAAAGTGAATCGCAAAAAACATCACCCAATCCATATTAATCACGTGGTTTCCTCCAAGTCCTCTAAAGAAACACGATCGCTATAAATATTTTAACAGTTTAAATTTAAACGTCTAAATCTAATCACATTCAAGGACCGCATGCAGCAACTGAAGTGAGATGCGAGCGCATTATCATAAGAACCAATCACAGCCGTTCAACGCCTCTGGAACCAATCAGGACTAGTCACGTGTGTTATGCGCATTGTTCAAATTTAAACAAGAACAACACCTTTTTGGAAATTAACATTTCTTTGGAAAATGTATCTATGATGCATTTAAAAAATATGATGCTGAAATTATTGTGGGAATTTCAGTAGTACAAAATATCATGTAGTAGACAACAGCCTTAAGTAGCCTTTTACAACAAACAAGTAAAAGTGAAAAAATAATAATTTTAAGCTTATTGCAATGCTAATAATAGTTGACAAATGTTTCTAATACATTATAAGTTGGTATATATTGTAAATGTATTTTTTTTATATTAAAATGATAAAAACATAAATAATTAAACTATATTGCAGTAGGCCTAAGTGTTTATAAAGTAAATACATTTTAAACACACTAAAAGCTTAATCATTTTGCTGTTCTTACACAAAGTACACATAAAATGTAGGCTACTTTAAGTAAGAGCAACATATGCATGTTTTCTTTAAATACACTAAAACTTCACTAAAAGTATGGTTGTGTTTAGCATATTTCTTAAAAGTGTAACTAAGCATATATTTATTACCAAATACTTCTAGTACACTTTTAAGAAATATATTTAAAGCTGCAGTCCGGCACTTTTTTGGGTTTAAAAATATCAAAAAAGACATTTTTGGAAAAAAACGTAACCAGCCAGTGTTCAAAACGATCTGCTTGCCTTACCTCGATTCAAAACGGTAAGCTTGTAATAATGATTTTAATTCCAGTGGTACTGGTGGATTTCCGCGGGAATTTCGAGCATGTCTTTGCGTCATTACGTCACTTCTGTACACATAGAGAAGGAGTCCCCGGCTAGCGTGTGTGGATGATGGAGGTGAAGGTTTAGCTTAGCACTTGGTATGGCGGATCCTGAAAGTTTAAAGCCACAATCACCAGTGACAACTGGAGATTCACCAGTTGTAAAACCCAAAGACTTCGGACTTCAGAGTGGCTACAGAAAAAATATATATTTCACGTTTTGACGTGATATAAGCAATCGTTAGATTTAATCAGCATGATATAGCTACTGCAATGCTTCCCCCCACCCCCCGAATTTGGTCAGAACAAAAGTGAATGTTACTTACTTGTTCAGATGACATTTTCCGATGAAAATTCTAATGTTGACACTTTCAAAAAGTATACTCTGAGATTGCTGATGACAGTAACGTTACAGTATCCACAGCGACGCGGCAGCCTCAATACATTGTGTTCATCCGCGCTGTTTCATGCCGATTTACTACCCACGCACAGTTAATAATTCCGCGAATAACTGCAATTGCAGATTTCGAACAGAGATGGCGACAAAGAGGAAAAACGACGGACTGCAGCTTTAAAGTATTCTTGTAATTAGCATATTTATTAAAAGTATACTTAAATATATATTTATTACCAATGTACTACTAGTATACTGTTTATAAATATATTTAAAGTATGCTTGTAATTAGCATATTTATTAAAAGTATACTTAAATATATATTTATTGCCAATGTACTATTAATATACTGTTTATAAATATATTTAAAGTATGCTTGTAATTAGCATATTTATTAAAAGTATAATTAAATATATATTTATTACCAATGTACTACTAGTATACTGTTTAGAAATATATTTAAAGTATGTTTTTAATTAGCATATTTATTAAAAGTATACTTAAATATATATTTATTACCAATGCACTATTAGTATACTGTTTAGAAATGTATTTAAAGTATGCTTTTAATTAGCATATTTATTAAAAGTATACTTAAATATATATTTATTACCAATGTACTACTAGTATATTTTTTATAAATATATTAAAATGCAATTCAATGTATTTTAAATGCACTTTAAATAAGCATGTTGGAAATACAAATGTATTATAAACATACTATTTGAATTTCAAATATATTTTTAATACATTTAATACTACGTCTTTTTCACCTGGGAAGTTCCTCAAGTTCGCATCAGTGACTCTCAGCTGATCCACATCTACCTGTAGGAATACGACGCCTATCACCGTATACAGTTGTATTTACTGGTCATATAATTATAATATCATGAAAAAGTTGATTTAATTCAGTAATTCCAATCAGAAAGTGAAACTTGTATATTATATTCATTCATTACACACAGACTGATATATTTCAAATGTTTATTTCTTTTAATTTTGATGATTATAACTGACAACTAATGGAAATCCCAAATTCAGTATCTCAGAAAATAAGAATATTACTTAAGACCAATACAAAAAAAGTATTTTTAGAAATGCTGGCCAACTGAAAAGTATGAACATGAAAAGTATGAGCATGTACAGCTCTCAATACTTATGGCTCGTTTCCACTGAGCGGTGCTGTACGGTACGGTACGGGTCGGGTCGGTAAACCAGGATCTGGCTAGCGTTTCCACTGCCAACGGTACCCTTACTTGATAGGCGTTGTGTATGTCGGAAAGTAGTGATAACGTCACTTGATAGGCGTGGTGTATGACGGAAAGTAGTGATAACGTCACTTGATAGGCGTGGTGTATGTCGGAAAGTAGTGATAACGTCACTTGATAGGCGTGGTGTATGTCGGAAAGTAGTGATAACGTCACTTGATAGGCGTGGCGTATGACGGAAAGTAGTGATAACGTCACTTGATAGGCGTGGCGTATGACGGAAAGTAGTGATAACGTCACTTGATAGGCGTGGCGTATGACGGAAAGTAGTGATAACGTCACTTGATAGGCGTGGCGTATGTCGGAAAGTAGTGATAACGTCACTTGATAGGCGTGGTGTATGACGGAAAGTAGTGATAACGTCACTTGATAGGCGTGGTGTATGACGGAAAGTAGTGATAACGTCACTTGATAGGCGTGGTGTATGACGGAAAGTAGTGATAACGTCACTTGATAGGCGTGGCGTATGACGGAAAGTAGTGATAACGTCACTTGATAGGCGTGGTGTATGACGGAAAGTAGTGATAACGTCACTTGATAGGCGTGGCGTATGTCGGAAAGTAGTGGTAACGTCACTTGATAGGCGTGGTGTATGACGGAAAGTAGTGATAACGTCACTTGATAGGCGTGGTGTATGACGGAAAGTAGTGATAACGTCACTTGATAGGCGTGGCGTATGACAGAAAGTAGTGATAACGTCACTTGATAGGCGTGGCGTATGTCGGAAAGTAGTGGTAACGTCACTTGATAGGCGTGGTGTATGACGGAAAGTAGTGATAACGTCACTTGATAGGCGTGGTGTATGACGGAAAGTAGTGATAACGTCACTTGATAGGCGTGGCGTATGACGGAAAGTAGTGATAACGTCACTTGATAGGCATGGTGTATGTCGGAAAGTAGTGATAACGTCACTTGGTAGGCGTGGTGTATGTCGGAAAGTCGCTTGACGTCATTCACGCGCGAAGAAGAAAGCTAGAACCGCAATCAACAATGGAGGACATACAGAAGATCTTGTTCTTGCTTCTCGGCATGTGGCTGTTTGTCACAAGGAGGAGACAAGCTTTGTTTGAACAAAGGATGCAGGCTGCAAGGAAAAACACAGCCGAAAAATACAGGCGAATTCGGGAATGTTTAAGGAGCTGGGACGAGACAGACAACCGCGCCATTCAAGACAAAGCAAGACAAAAATGACGGCGCAGAAGGGTAAGCTTGAGCTAAGCTAACTTTGCAATGTTGTGTATTACAATGTATTTCGTCTCATGTAGCCTACTGTCACGCGCTAACTAATGAATATTCTCATAAATCAAATAACCCTACAGTAAGAATAAATAAGTACAATAAGCCCTGCCTGTGAAACCAGGCCTATATCAGTTAAAATCATATAACTGTAACATTAAACTACACTATATTAATTAATAAGCACTGTGAAGGTTACATCCTAAGATTATCAATCTCTCACATGAATCTGAATGATACCTATATTATTACAAGCACAATATTAGTTGTGGTTAATGACTAATTATATATACAATTTTGCACCAGGAACATCAGTGGGGTGAACGCTGGCTATTATTTGCTAGGAGACTCTGCCTATCCTTTGTAGAATTGGCTACTAAAACCATTCCCTGACACTGGCCGGCTGACAGCAGAACAACTAATCTACAACAAGAAAGTGTGCAGGGCTCGGGTTGTGGTAGAAAATGCTTTTGGGAGACTCAAAGGGAGGTGGCGGTGCCGGTAACACTTTACAATAAGGGTGCACTAATAAGCATCATGCTTAACTAATGCACAGATAATACTGAATTAATGTATTACTAATGATTATCTAAGCTATTCATTAATGATTGCCTCATTAGCAACTAATGAAGAGTCTGTCTGGTTAATATATTAGTTCATATATGAATTGTTATTAATGAAATATGTAATTGTGGATTAATTCCATAATCACTTATTTTATTAACTAATAGTGTTCATTAACTCTGTATTTTGTACTCACAGGATTAAATGGCAGCAAGAGATACAGCAGCTCTGATGTGCTCCAGCACAGACGGAGGCAGACGAGGATGTCAACGTTAGAGATGAACTCAATTCAGCGGCTCTTGATGAGCTTCAGCACAGACGAGGATGTCAACATTAAATCTGTATTTAGTACTCACAGAAATGGATGACAGCAGGGGGTGAACTCAATTCAGCAGCTCTGATGTGCTTCAGCACAGACGGAGGGCAGACAAGGACGTCAAAAGTATCTCTGTATCTCGTATTCACAAGACTGGATTTCATGAGCCAGCACAGCTACAGCAATGTTTGTGCCAAAGAAAGTTAGCCACTTAGCTGGAAGACTCCTGTTCCCTTCGTCCTCCGTCCTTCTCTTGCCTCACGTCACCCGCTGTTTCTTCCTCCTTCCCCCGCTTCCCTTTCTCTCCAATGTCCGCGTCTTTTATGCTTCTCGCGCCCTGATCACCGTATGGAATTTTTCCCTCACACGTGCCGGTGATTTCGCTCAATCAGTTGTCGCTGCACCTCCGCCCCGTTCGTGAGACCGGAACCGTCCTAGTTTTGCACCGGAAGTGTTCCTCCATAACAACAACTCCCGTGCAAAGGTTCTGGCCCTGGTCACCCCGTGACATACACTTTTCCTATTTTCCTACTGAACACTGGTAAGCAAACTAACATTTTCTGTCAGTGAGTGATTAGAACTGAACTGTTCAATCGTGCAGTTATCTTTTATGGAACTGTGATTTTCCTGCAAAGGGATTCATAAACTTTCTTTTGTGCACATACCTGAACTTTTTGGACCTGTGAACTCAAAAGTGGACAGAGTATAACTTCTTAATTTCTTTCCCTGGATTTGTTAACTGAATCTTGGATTTTTGAGCCGAATTGAAGTGAACTTCATTTTAAAGGTTGAGTTAACTGAAGTCAACTGTGAAACTTTCAGTCTACTTCCAATAAGTGACACTGATTGCTATTTTGTTGAGTTTGAACTGAAACTGACACAAATGTGTTTATTTTCTCTCTTTATTATTTTCAACATTTTTATTTCACTTTGATTTGTCTGCACTTGAAATAGTTTTTTTACACTTCCTGTGAAAACAAAGAAAAGAGAATGATTTCAATTCATGCATTAGAAATAAATGTTAATTTTGTTAGTTAGGCTAAAACAGTTTTCCTAATTTTGAGTCACTTATACTAAGGAGTGGGGGGGCGTCTTACCTATCCTGTTAGATCCGGGGAGGGCGGGTTCTGCAGTCAGCTAGGTTTAACCTGAGTTTTCGACTTGCGCACACACACACACACACACACATGTGATATGGGCAATGTAGCTCGACTACGCCACCCAATTGAAGAGCTGGGACTCGATTAATTAAGTAACGTACTCGGTTACTAACGTAACCTCGGTTCTCTCTAGGAGAGGGAACGAGTACTGCGTCGAAGAGACGCTACGGGAAAGATATTTCTTTTTCGAGATTGAAGCCTAAAATTAATCCTTAATTTTGTAAATGTGTAAAACGCTTTTCTGTAGCATACAACCTTAGGCGGAGCGAATCACGCGCCCATTGGCTGCTCCGCCAGAAAAGCACAGCCTATGCGAGGCCAGTGACGCTGACCAATGAGGACGCTTCGCGCCCTCTGCGTCACCTCCCGCCGAAACGGGCGTGGTCTAGGCCTATAAATATGAGCATAGCTGTCTTCCACTCTGATTTTCGTCACTTGAAGCGACACAGCGTGGGCACGCACGGCCTGAGACGCAGTACTCGTTCCCTCTCCTAGAGAGAACCGAGGTTACGTTAGTAACCGAGTATGTTCTCTTACGTAGAGTTCTCTCCTACTGCGTCGAAGAGACGCTACGGGAACCTCTGTAACACGCCGTGCGTGCTCTTGGACCGACACAGACACCCGAGGACGCGCGCGCCCTGGTATACAAGCGCCTACACCAAGAATGTATAGGGTGAGCGGCTAAAAATTAGCATCATCCCTTTATAGTAGTGCCTCTAAGGGCATAATAACATATATATGTAATAATAGATATATATGAGGGGTAATAGCATGCTCATGGGACACATTGTCAGTGAGTGATGCTTAAAACATAGGAGTGACCTGGGCCGCAGCGCGGGGCAGGAACACTATACATAGTCTTCTAGACCAAGAGCAGTTTAGCCTGCAACGCAGGAACCTCTAGGTTATAGAACCTTATAAATGTAGACGGGGAGGCCCAGCCTGCCGCCATACAGATATCTTGTAACGAGATTCCGCTATACCAAGCCCACGAAGAGGCCATGCCTCTCGTAGAATGTGCTCCAAACCTCTAGATGCGTAGGCTAGCGCAATGGCGTCCACTACCCATCGAGATAGACTCTGTTTCGTCGCAGCTCGCCCTTTAGAGCGCCCACTGAACGAAACAAAGAGCTGCTCCGACTGTCGAAAAACAGCGGAGCGGGACACATAAGCTCTTAATGCCCTGACCGGGCAAAGGAAGCTATTTCCGTCCTCAGAGGCCGGCAGAGCCGACAGGGAGATGACCTGAGCCCTGAACGGTGTGTTGAGGGACTTAGGTACGTACCCATGCTTCGGTTTCAACACGACTACAGAGTCGTTGGGCCCGAACTCCATGCAAGAGGCTCTAACTGAGAGCGCTTGCAAATCCCCTACACGCTTCACTGAAGCGAGAGCCAAAAGAAACACGGTCTTGAAAGACAGGTGCTTCATGTCAACTGAGTGAATAGGCTCGAAAGGGGCCCCTTTCATAGCGTTCAACACCGTAGAAAGGTCCCAAACGGGGACTGAAGGAGGCCTCGGAGGATTTAACCTCCTGGCTCCTCTAAGGAAACGGACCACCAGGTCGTTTCTGCCCAGTGAATGGCCAAGCGTTGGATTAACGAACGCTGATATGGCTGCCACATAGACTTTGAGCGTGGATGGGGTTCTTCCCTTATCCAATAGCTCCTGCAGGAAGGAGAGAATCTCCGTTTCCCCGCACTGAAGTTGTGACAGACCTCGGTCTGAACACCAACCAGAGAACACCGACCATTTGGAAGCGTAGAGCCGTCTAGTTGACGGGGCCCTAGCCTGCTCGATCGTGTCTAACACTCCTCTAGGGAGGTTAGTGGGTACCCGTTTATGGCCCACACATGTAGGGACCATAGATCCGGGCGAGGATGCAAAATCGAGCCCATGGCCTGCGAGAGGAGGTCTCTCCTCACTGGAATCGGCCACGGGGCAGTACTCTTCAGCCGCATCAAAACTGGGAACCAAGGTTGATTCGTCCAGTATGGTGCGACAAGAAGCACTGAGCATCCGCTTTTCCTGATCCGCTCCAGCACTTGAGGCAGGAGTGAGACAGGGGGAAAAGCATAGAGCGGACGGCGGGGCCAGACACTGGCCAGCGCGTTCGTGCTCTTTGAAAAGAATTCCGGGCAGTGAGCGTTTTCCTGGTTTGCAAACAGGTCTATTTCCGCTCTGCCAAACATTTCCCACAGCAGACGCACTGTCTGTGTGTGTAGAGACCACTCTCCCGTCGGAACGTTGTTCCGTGAGAGTCTGTCTGGTCCTACGTTCAGGTGACCTGGCACATGTATTGCTCTCAGCGAGCGCAGGTTGTGCTGGGCCCACACCAGTATGCGTTCCGTCAACCTGAAGAGGTTCCGGGATCTCACGCCACCCTGGCGGTTTATATAGGCCACTACCGACGTGTTGTCCGAACGGACCAGGACGTGGTGTCCCTTTATCCGAGGACGAAAACGCCTCAGCGCTAAGTCCACTGCCATCATTTCTAGGCAGTTTATGTGCGGTAGTTCCGCCCACTGGCC
The DNA here is from genome assembly GCF_949152265.1 of Phoxinus phoxinus. Lineage (NCBI taxonomy): Eukaryota > Metazoa > Chordata > Actinopteri > Cypriniformes > Leuciscidae > Phoxinus > Phoxinus phoxinus. The sequence continues at coordinate 4,005,497 of NC_136877.1, read as the reverse complement.
AAAGAACGGTCTGCCTTCGAGCAGTGCTCCCCAGCCTGAGGTGGACGCGTCCGTGGACACCACCTTCAGGCTCGAGGGAGTCCCCAGGCTTACACCTGAGCGGTACCAGTCTGACGCTCTCCATGGTGTGAGGGCTGAAATGCATTCCTGATTGACCTTGAGGCGATAAAGACCGTGAACCCATGCTCGGCGCGGTACGCGCGCTCTCAGCCAGAACTGCAGTGGGCGCATGCGCAGCAGGCCCAACTGCAGAGCTGAGGCCATGAGGCCAAGCATTTTTTTGAAATCTCCTGAGCGGCACTATATGACCGCTGCGGAAGGATTTCGCCATCTGCAGGGTGTTTCGCCTGCGCTGTGATGACAACCGTGCTGTCATAGACAGCGAGTTCAGTTCCAGTCCCAAAAAGGAGATCCTTTGACTGGGAAACAGTGAACTTTTCTCCCAATTGACTCTCAGACCTAAGTGCTCGAGGTGATCGAGTATTAGGGTCTTGTGGCGAATGAGTTCTGAAGGCGATTGAGCCAGAATCAGCCAATCGTCCAAATAATTCAGAATCCGGAGTCTCAGGGGTGCCCGCGCCGCGTCCATGCACACTGTAAATGTACGAGGTGCTAGAGACAGGCCGAATGGCAGGACTGTGTACTGATATGCCCGGCCCTCGAAGGCGAATCTCAAAAATCGCCTGTGACGTGACGCAATTTGTATGTGAAAATACGCGTCTTTCAGATCTATTGCCATAAACCAGTCTCCTCGGCGAATCTGCGCGAGGATTTTTCTGGTCGTGAGCATTCTGAACTTTCGCTTTGTTAGCGCTTTGTTCAGATGCCTCAGATCTAAAATGGGTCTGAGACCCCCGTCTTTCTTCGGTACCAGGAAATATCTGCTGTACAGACCCCCTTCCCTCTGAGCTTGAGATAAAGGCTCTATGGCCCCTTTGCTCAATAGCTTCGCTATTTCGGCTCGAAGTAGATGTGCTACTTCTGGTTTTACCGTGGTTTCGACTCTCTTCCTGTAACGGGGAGGGCGTCGATAAAACTGTAGCGAATAGCCTCTTTTTATAGTCTCTAGAACCCATTCTGAGACCCCGGGAAGTCTTTCCCATGCATCTGCACGTGTGACTAGGGGTTGAATGTAATCTGGGCCCTGGTCGCGAAATGGCGGCGACACGAGAGCAACCGTGTGCTGTAACATGAGGCGGGGGGCATGTTTAACACAGTGTGCATCCCGCGCGCGCTCGACTCTCTGAGTTGAGAGAGAGCGCGCGGGGCGAGCCCCGTAGGGCTCGTTATATTTGTGAATAAATGTGGGCGCGTGGTAGCGGGCACAATTATAACACCGGGAATACTGTGTTTGTGAACTGACTGACCGTTCGTTGGTTTCGTTTTTACAGAAACCGCGGAGCGTGCAGTGTGTAGTGGTTGTGGGCACTGGACAGTGGGCACGCTCACTACATGTAAAGCACAATCGACATGAGTCGATTTTATGTGTGCAGACCCTGTGTTGTACGGGGCTGTGCTTGCACGGGTTGAAAAACCGGGCTCTGGTCGCGAAATGGCGGCGACACGAGAGCAGCCATGTGCTGTAACATGGGCGCCATTGCAGCGTATGATGCGGGGGCGCGCTTAATCGAGCGGGCAGCCCGCGCGCGCGCTCAGCTCTCTCAGCTGAGAGAGAGAGCGCGCGGTGCGAGCCCCGTACGGCTCGGCATGTTTGAGAATAAATGTGGGTGCGTGAACGCGGGTACATTTATAGCACTGGGGAGTACTGTCTATTAGAACTGACTGACCGTGCATCGGTTTCGTTTCATAGAAACCGTGTGACATGTAGCTTGTAGTGATTGTGGGCACTTGAAAGCGGGCACGCTCACTACATATGATGCACAATCGACATTGAGTCGATTTTATGTGTGCAAGCCCTGTATTGTGTGGGGCTGTGCTTGTGTGTACGAATGGGCACTGGGTCGTGGGCATACAGTTACACACATTACATCATCGGCTGTGGCCGGGACACCGTGTAGCACAGAGAGTACTGTCTATCAGAACCGACTGACCGTGCATTCGTTTCGTTTTTACAGAAACCACGGGACATGCAGTGTGTAGTGATTGCGGGCACTGAAAAGCGGGCACGTTCACTAACTTACATGTGATGCACAATCGACATGAGTCGATTTTATGTGTGCAAGCCCTGTATTGTGTAGGGCTGTGCTTGTGTGTACGAATGGGCACTGGGTCGTGGGCATTACGGATACACACATCACACCATCGGCCGTGGCCGGGACACCAGAAAATACATTTTCAGATTTACCTGGGGCGTCGTGAAAAAGGCGTTTGTGTGCAGGCAAACGGGCATTGATGCCGATTTGGTGACTGCAAAAATACACTGGCACGGTCGCGTATGTTGGGACTGTGCGAGCGAGACATTTTAGTGAAATCCGGCCGCGGCGGGATTTTAACACTGTAGCTTTGCTCGAAGCAGAAGTGCGCATCCTGGCTGAAAACGGGGCTTTCCGGGACTCCGCGATTTCTTTGTGAATTCAGGAAGAAAAAGGCGCGGGTCGTGAGGACGGTAACGTACGTTCCTCTGCAGAAAAGCAGCCATCCAGCCGATAAGCGCATCGATACTGGTCTTTCTCCGTCGACGCTCACGAGCGGCGGGGGAGGGGAGATCCTCGGAGCTCGCCCATACCTCGCTACCCGAAGCGAGGAGAGAACAGCAGTCGTCCTCCACAGACACGGCTTCACCTTCCTCGTCCATGACGGACGCGGCGGCACACAGCGGCCCTTGTCCGTCGGTCAGAGAGTCCAGCGAAGCGGGCGGAGAAGCTGGCGGCAGCAGCGGCGAGCACCTCGTGGTGGAGGGAGGTTCCGGGCTCCGCTGAGCACGGCGCTTTTCACGGCGCGGCACTGCAGCGGGCGGAAAGATGCAGCTTCAGTAAATGAACGCCAGGCGAGTCCGCAGAGTCACCGTAGGCATCAAATCACAGTGATGGCAGCCGCCATCGACGAGAGCTGAAGCTGCGTGATCCTCACAGGCAGGAAACACAAGCATGTGGTCCCCGTCGCTGAGCGGGGCTCTACACGAGCCACAGGAGGTGCGAGGCATCTTGAAAAAGACGCTCGGCTCTTTTAGTGGTGGAAAAACTGTGTGACGCGACGGCGAACACACACACAAAACACACACACATAATGTAAAGGATATTCCACGCCGGAGAAGCGCAGCAGGGAACGGCGGCTGAAGGCGGCGATGACCAGCGGCTTCAGGTAAGAGGCGCGTCCTGCTGAGGTGCTTGTTCCAAACGGCTGTGGCGGCTCGAATCCAGTCCTACGATGCGTGTAGCTTCGTGAAGAATAGAAAATCAGAGTGGAAGACAGCTATGCTCATATTTATAGGCCTAGACCACGCCCGTTTCGGCGGGAGGTGACGCAGAGGGCGCGAAGCGTCCTCATTGGTCAGCGTCACTGGCCTCGCGTAGGCTGTGCTTTTCTGGCGGAGCAGCCAATGGGCGCGTGATTCGCTCCGCCTAAGGTTGTATGCTACAGAAAAGCGTTTTACATATTTACAAAATTAAGGATTCATTTTAGGCTTCAATCTCGAAAAATAAATATCTTTCCCGTAGCGTCTCTTCGACGCAGTAGGAGAGAACTCTACGTAAGAGAACTGCAAGTTCGTTTAGTTTGGTGGGAGCAACACAACAGATTCACCAAGACAACAAACTCAGTAAAAAAATATATTTATTATACTCTCACATTCAATAGAAAATTTAGGTGCCCAGGCACACACTCTCTCAATCAGGCTCTTAAAACTATTAATCAAAATAAAAGCTTGGCATCAGATAGCACGTTCAAGTCCACTGGAAGTCCATAGGTACACAGTCCATAAGCGGTTCCTCTCTCACAAGTCCGTCTCGCGCCAGGCAGTGATGTATGCGCAGCAGGCCACCTGTCAATCACCACACGCACCAGCACAACACTCACACAACAGGAAGAAAGCCGCCAGTAGCACCACACTAGAAATCCATAAATCGTGCAATAAATCAATTAAGCACTACACTCAATTAAGTCTCACACGTGAATATAAATTATGTAAATGGTATGACTATAGTGGACAGACTGACGCTCTCCAATTTAGATGAGACCGTGGATCTTAATTTCGGACGAGGCAAGACAGCATAACTGGGGAATGGGGATAGAACGTCACTCACCCATAAACTGGGAGCAGACGAATCTAACTCCCAGTCTCGTGAACGCCGCTCCTCAAACCACAGGACCAGAACGGACAAGGCGGGGCTCGGACAGCACAGCGGAGAACAGCAGCAATCCCAGCACAACAGAGGACGGCAGAAATTCCAGCACAGCAGAGGATGACAGTCAGCTTAGCACAGCAGAGGACGACAGCAATGAGCAGCAGAGGTAGGGATGGCTGACGCGAAACACTCGTTCCGAAGCTTTGCGAGATCCCGAAGCGCAGATGTTTCGAAACACTGATCCGAAGCGTGATTCAAAACACCCATGTCACGTGACTACGGCCAAACGAAGCCTCGAAGTGTTTCACTAATACCCCTTTTCCACCAGCAAGAACCAGGTGCTGGGTCAGAGCTAGAGCTAGAGCCGGTTCGGAGTTGGTTCTACTGACGGTTCTTCTAAGAACCGGTTTGCCTTTCCACAGGCTAGAGAGCCAAAACAGAGCCAGATCTTTTGTCACTGTGTATACATCTCATGTTGCCCAGCAACGCTAGCGCGGCAGCGGCAAACAAAAACACACCAGGCTTGTTCGAGATGGTTCGGCTTCACGCAGACCGATCGCCGCGTGACATTAAAGCACTGCGAAAGCGATCCAAAAGCACAAGGAGTCGCATTCCAGCAACAAGTGTCCCTTGTGAGAGGATTTTTTCAAAGGCTGGAGAAATTATCTGTAAAAAAAGAAGTAGGCTAGTCCTTCCACAGCAGAGAAATTAATATTTTTGAATAAAAATATCTAAAAAAGTGAGACGTTGTGGCTTGATTTATTTTATTAATATTCATTTTGCAGGACCAAAATAACATTATGCACAGTGATGAGCCTATATGTTACAAGATTCACATATTAGAAAAGTACAATAATAAAATAAAAATAAACAATTTTAATGGCTCGTCAAGGTTTTTTCAGATCAACACCTGCAAGTGACCACTAGGTGTCACCGTGGAGACGGGTGTCGGATTGATTCGAAGCCTCGAAACAATATGGACCATTTGGTTCAACTGTTTCATTGCTTCACGAAGCCTCGATCTGCCCATCACTAGACAGAGGAGGAGACGCAAACACAGCAGCCACCGAGTCGACAGCAGAACCGGCACATCAGCAAACCTTCAGGCTTCGATACAAGCAGACAATCTGTGCGATGATCGTGGCGACAACAAACAATCCAGCAATTGACGTGGGGACAGAGTTGCAACGACAGAGATTGCGGGGCCGCAGACACACACAGTCTCAGTTCCTTTGCTTTTTAAACAGTCTGTGTTTGTCACAGGTGGTGTCATAGTTCCCTCCTCCACAAATGCAAAACAACTACCAGCTAATCCAGATAAAACAACAATGGTTTATAAATAATCAGATAAAAAAAACAGGCTCTACATCCTTTCAGGGTTAGTGCTCTATACGTCATAACAGCAAAAAGAAAACTGTCATAGGCTAATCTTGTTTTCAACAGGTCATAACAGCAATACGCTTCTCCCATTATCACTCTCTCTTTCTCTGTGGGACGTTCAGTTCTCCAAGTGTATAAGGACACAAAACCTATAGGAATAATGAAACACCTTCAAATTTTCGTTCTTCTCGTGTTCGGTGGCCTCTTAATAACTGGGTACGTAGTTACTTTGTAATTTGTTGCTGGCTTACTGTTACCTTTAGTGTTTGGATCTTAAATGAATAAACTACAACATATCAGAAGGCTAATGAAACTATTTAGGAGTTTAAGTCTCATTTTAATTTGGACTGATAAATAACTTTTCACATGGTAGCCTAATTAAGTTTAAATCAATGTATTGTTTTATGTGAACGATTAGGCAGGATGTTGTTCACATCATTTTGAAGCCAGAACTCGAAGCGACAACATCCATTAGTCAAAAGTCTTGGGAAAACATATTTAGTTTTGTGGCTTTATTTCAGCAACTTTCATTTTTATTTTTTTCAATAACCACGCATAAACATTATTCTCTTAAAAATCCAAACATGTACATGCATGTTGCTCACATATTATGGCACCCCCGTTTGTGCTATATAGAGTGAATTTACACCTTTGCCATTAACATGTTTATAAATAACTGAAAAAAGCACAGATGTCAGGGCATTTCAAAACATCCCAATGGCCCCAAAAACACCTTGGTCCCCAGAGGGTTAACAGAAGTCTTTGTGGACGAAACTGTGGATAATCAGGGATAAATCATCGGTTTTAATATAAAACAAAAAAAATCGATACAGTGTAAGAGTGGTGACTGTAGTTGCTTTGCCTAACATCCCTTTTTGTGATTTTATGTTGAGTAGCACAACTTCGAGTCTTCTTGTGTAAAGAATGGAAATTGCGATTGTCTTATCCATATGGCTTTTTGAGGGAGAATAAAATGTATGGGCCTAACCTGTCATTGTCTGTGTGTGTGTGTGTGTGTGTGTGTGTGTGTGTGTGTGTTGGTGCGACCGGATTATGAGGACAAAAACCATGGATACATACCGACTCTATGAGGACATACCGTAACTACGAGGACAGCACTAATGTCCTCATAAGTCGAGCAGTGTAGAAAGGCTTATCAGGCTGCGCCTAACCACCTCCCGCTTTTTCTGAAAATGTCCTTATAAATCCGTTGTACCCGTTTTTCAGTGTGTGCCAGTGTATGCTCAGAGTGTATAATCTCCCTCTATGTGAAAGTCGACGCTACTGCAGTATCATACACATTTCATACACCCAGACCACGCCCAAGCGCGATTCATTGGTGGAACGCTGGAATCCTCGTCAGTGATTGTCTATGTGAAATTCGACGCTAATACACCCAGACCACGCCCAAGCGCGATTCATTGGTGGAACGCTGGAATCCTCGTCAGTGATTGGCTGCTGGAATCCTCGTCAGTGATTGGCTGCATTTCACACCCGTCAAAGTCAGCGCGCCTGCGCCTCTGATCTTCTATCGCAGACGTGTGGTGTGACGGTGTGAATAATCCACTGTCTATGGATTAATCTGAAGGTTAATCATCATCATGAAAGATTAATTAGCAGAATTCGAGCGAAGTTGACGAGCTATAGTGGGAGATTTTCACTTTATCACGAGGAAGGTAAGTGCGTTTATTTATATATTCTACCTTTGTGGAGTTAAGTGAGTCAGACAGTTTTGAATAACTTTAGTTACATTAACGTTACTTTAAAAGTGGCCATTAATCGGGCTAATATTATAAGTCCATAAGCAGTTAAAATGGCGTCTCCAAACAACTTGCACATGCTATTCACGTTTTTTGTTTTGTTTGGTACTTAAACGAAATTCTCTTGTTGTTCATAGATACATACAAGTATTAGTATTAGTTGATGAAAGATACATCTCCATGGATGCTTGAGAGAATTAATTTACATTTTGAAATAAATCAAATCTATGTTGTCATGTCATCATGATGACTGGTAAAGTTGAGTGGATGCATTTACAGTTTAATACAGCAAGATACAGAAATCTATTAAATAAACAGAAACGAAACTAATGTAAAAGTATACTTTCATTAATGTAATGTTACTGTCATTAGAATGACTTGAAAAAATATTTAGTTTATTCATTTAGGGCTGGATATTAGCAGACATTTTATGATTCAATTTTAATTCACATTCTTTCGATTCTATTTCCAATTTGATTTTACATCTATTATTTTAATGTAAATCAGGTGTAATACATGTAACATTTTCTAAAACTTTCTCTCTATAGTTAATTTTTGTAAGTAACGAGTTTAGCTTCGTTTGATCTGAGGCGCCACATTAAAGAGTGATAAAATGCTATTAAAATGGACTGAATTTGAAATCGGAGACTGTTTCTTATCAAAAGTAGCAAGCCTCAAAACCTCACTTATCAACTATTTATGTGTAACATGTTGTATTTATTGATATAGACTACAGTCTGACAATAATGTACTGTATATAAAGCATCTATCTATCTATCTAATATGTATATATATATATATATATATATATATATATACACACATACTAATTATGTTGTCTGGAATGTTTTCAGTCAACATGTTAAGAAAGAAGAGAATAAAACCTGAGCAGGATGCAAAAGAACACATATTGTCGGGCAAAGACAAAGCCTTCATTGAGGGACGACAAATCAACACATTCAAAGGTAAATTGTGCACCACAAGGCAATCTGACTATGTTCAGACTGCAGGCAAATCAAATCATAAAGTAGGCATGCACTTGTAAGAATGCAAAGTAGGCCTATTGCTGGCAGTATGGACATGATCTTTCACATTCACACATTTTACCCTTGGGTAAGCCGCTCATTTTCATAAAGGTTAAGAGATGGAAAAAAAAAAACTTTAAACAATTTTTTTATTATTATTATTTTAAAATAAATACTTAGCTATGTATACAGAGAATAATGTTTACATTATTCTCTGTATTCATAGTTAAGTATTTATTTTTATTTTATTTTATTTGTTGTACCTAATTTGGTTACAACCAAATTCAACTAGTAGACTATATCACAGTGAAAACCAATGCTTGATTTTTTTTTTTTTTTCTTTTTTTTTTCTTGCACCTCATATTACATTACACAGTTTTACAGGATTTAACTCTTTAAAAGGATAGGTTGGTTAGCTGTGTAACATATAGGTGCACTTGGATTCATGTTTTATTTGTATTATTATATATTATTTTGCTCTTTTAGGGAGAGGTGTGTTTGCACTTGAGCACATTGAACCATCCACCTTTGTTGTTGAATACCGTGGGATTCTCTCTCAAAGTAAACATGTTAAAGATGTTCAAGGCAACTACTTGTTTGACTTCACATGGAATGGAACACGTTATTGGTAAGTTTCTTTTTTGGTTTATTTATTTATTTTTGGTTCATATTCAGAGCAAACTAGTTGCATGTCATTCTAATAAAAACAGTTATGCTTATGATGATTATTATTATTACTATTATTATTACAATATAGGGCTGCACGATTTGGGGAAAATGTCATATTGCGATTGAGGTCAATATTGCAATTGGAATATGCAATTGCGATATAATAAACAAATGGTTTCATGAGTCTACTTGCTTGGATCTAAAGCAAAATGCACACACCGATTAGTGATAATTCTGAAATGTGTATTTCTCAACTCAAACTAGCAACAACAACTAAATGATTGATAACATCGAAGCCATTGATTTCTGGATATAAATTAATCCACCCCCATTAAAAACATTAATTATAGCCATCCAACATTACAGTGATTCCATCATTACAATTGAAAGCTATAATAAAAAAAACATTTATTAGACTTTATTAAATATAACAGCTTTTAATTTAAGTGAACTTCAAATAATCATCACATAAACCCATAATAAATGTCATATTTACCTGTGCCCTTCCTGTCTTTCAGGTATACAGAAATTTAATAAAGTTATCAAACATAATAAATAGACTAATCCTTATTAAAGCTACATAAGTTCTTTAGTCAAGAGCAGTGAGTAATTTTCTCTGTCCCCTTTGTTCTTTGATTAACTTTACTGACAGAAAGCTTTGGCTGCTGGCCCTTTAAGAGCAGCCGCTGCTGACAGAGACGCGGATCTCACATGCGCCTCATTCTCTCACAACTCTATACCTCCATCATAAGACTGCTCTTATGTTATGAAGATACTCGACAAACGACATTTTGGCATAATTGTGTGTTATTGTTCGTTCAAGCGCGAAAGAGAACTGTATTTCTGGCGCGTGTCTTTCTATGAGTCACAGTCGGACATTCAGCGCTAGGCTTGGGAATCGGTTCCAGGTTCCGGTTTGGAACCGGTTCCAAACGTTCCGATCCATCGGTATCGTACACGTCCACACGTTAACGATTCCACTAACGATTCCGAATGTTCCTTTCCATTAGGCTGGGCGATAAATATATTTTATTGATTAACTCGAATGTGTAGTGTACGTCGATATGTTTGAATGAAAATCGGTTTTCTCTTTAACATCCGCCGACGCTCGGTCTGGGCTCCCGTAGTTCCGAACGCGCTCAGCGCGTTTGCCATAGAGATACAAAAACAACAAAGCAAATGAACAAGACCGCGGCTGCACAAGCACACCCGCCAAAAACATTTACAAACTGAATCTGCACGCAGGGCTGCCAACTCTCACGAATTCACCGTGAGACTCACGCAGTTGTCACTTTCCACACGCTCTCACGCCACACATCCATTTTCTCACGCAGAGAAAGCACCGACAGAGAAGCGTACGGTACTATTGACATTAAACTAATTCCCAGCTCTCAGATTCTGTCAATTTAATTACAAAATTCAAACAATAAACACCGTTTTGGTGCTTGTAAATTGACATGACAGATTTCAGTTCAAGCGGCACGTGAGCCGATCATCTGTTAGGCTACTACTAAGTTAATAGTAGCCTAAATTAACTTAAGTTCGAATGATCAATAGGTTATTTGAAAGATACAGTTCAACTTACGAAATGTAATAAAATCGATCGATCAAGTGTTTTTCAACCTCAGAAAGAGGTCCATAAACACTAAACAGCTCAGTCACGTAATGTTAAGTTCACCGGAAAGCCATTTAATAATCACAGCACGTAGGTAGACTTAAAAAATTGTCTGTTGAGAGGAGTATTTTGCTAAATATAATATATTGCATATTTATTATATTTTTACCTATATCATTAATATATTATAAGGTTGTCATAAAAAAACGCATTTTATTATAATTTGAGATGCTATTTTTAACCTTTAATAATAATACCAGCTGACAGGGCTCTGCATTAGGTGAGATTATTTTGGGAGGAGAAAAATTAACATATTAACGCATCTACTGTACCTAATATTTATCCAAAGGAATCGATATTGAATCAAGATCAGAATCATTGTTTTAGAAATGTTCACTTTTTCTTTTACAGAAGCATTCAACTTCTGTATTGATATTCCACACTTGGTTTTCATTCTCTAAAACCACTTTAAATGAGACATTCAAAGCCAACAACTCTCAAAGCCACCCTGTAAGTGTTCAGCAAATAGTACAGGAATCGATATGGGAATCGATAAGGAATCGCATCGATAAGCAGACTTGACAATGGCATCGATATCGATAATTTCTTAACGATGCCCATCCCTATTCAGCGCGCTCTCTTTTGACTTGTCTCGCATGAATGGTTTTAAGCAATCGCATGAGAGCATTATCATGTAACACTAGCCAAAGGATGACAAAAAATAACAGATGCTGCGTTAATTGCGTACCAGCCCATTGTTTATTTTACATAAAATCGCAGCATTTTGCGTCATATAATTGCACAGGCTTGACATCGCGATTGCGATAAGATTAATCGTGCAGCACTATTACAATAGCAGATTTGCTATGGTTCTCATAACATGAGGAACTTATTAGTTAGTGATAATCAATAACATGGTTATTTTTCAACTGGGGTATTATTGTTTTACCTTAAGTGGATCATCTGACCTATTAAATTCTTAGGAAGTCAAGTTAACTTTCACAATGTGTATTTGAATATAGGTTAAATAGGCCAAGGTTAGCCTAACCCAAATGTTCAGTTAGAACCGTATGTTTCAGTGTGTGTCTATGTTTTAAGTTTCTTACTGCACTATTTTTCACAACATAGATGCAACAGAGTACGGTGGACATTCACTTGGACGACTGGTGAATGATCCAAATTGCAAAGTCAAGACAGTCATTGTTGACGGAAGGCCACACCTGTGTCTGTTTAGTATAAGACATATCTTTCCAGATGAGGAGGTCACATACAACTATGGGGATTCCTCTTGGCCTTGGCGTTTAAGGGTGAGTCTCTTAAAGAATTTATCACTGAAAGTCAACCATGTTCTGTATTTCATGAATGTTAGTTTTTTATATGATGCAGATTATTTTTAAAAATTCTGCATGTCTGCTTTGTGCACGACGGAGCAATGAAAGGGACACTAGATATTTAGACTTTGGTTGATACTAGAATTAGTTGCGGTGACCAATTGGCAAACATCCTTGCCTCAGTGTTGTACCTGTCTTTCTCATAATTACAGGAATTGTGTGACGAGACATCAGTGGCTGTGACTGAATGCAGTGTGAATCCTTCCTCATCAGTGAAACAGAAAGTAAGTGAGCGCATGTTCCTTCATTGTTTTCTTCTCTTTGACACAGGCAATGTTAAGTGTAGGATGGTTGGGTAGGGCTGGGTACCGAGTCTCGATACTTTTTAGGTACCGACCGAATTGCCTCGATACTATCGAGTATCGAAACATGACATGTTGTTCGGTTCCAGATTTCGATACCTAAGGAGTTAACTCGTCAACGTCAGTGCTCAAACAAATACATATGAAATGCACAACGACACACATAAAGTCGCTCACGCACATACACGCAAACTCTCTTCACACGAAACGCGCGGAACTCTCCGCGCACACTCATATGAGACGCGCGCGCGCGCACGCACAGACTCTCGACACGCATACTTATGAGACGCGAGCACACACACACACACACAAACTCTCCGTGCACATATTCATATGAGACGCGAGCACACACACATAATACCTTAAAGATGTGGAAAAGTCGATCAAAAGTGTGGCTACATTTCTCCAGGCTCGATGCCAACAGCGCAATGCAGTATTTGCGGTAAAATAATTGCTGCAAAGACCGGTACCACGACAAACACGATGAAGACCTTGACAGAGCACGGAGTAAACATAAGAGCAGAAAGTTGCTTCGTCTTCGACTGGTAAATGAAGAGATACCTTGTTGATCACTCCAGTGTTTATATTGCAATAAATAATAACCTACTGAATGTACACTGCCGTTCAAAACTGTGTTGGTTAGTCAGAATTTTTTTTCAGTAAGGATGCATTAAAGTTATCAAAGGTGACATTAAAACATGTGTAATGTTACAAAATATTTAGTTTTTAAATAAATGCTTTTCTTTTGAATTTTTTATTCATCAAAGAATCATGAAAAAAATTATCATAGTTTCCAAAATATTAAGCAGCAAACTGTTTTCATACTTCTGAAGTTTCATGTCACACTGAAGTAATGATTTTGAACATTCAGCTTTGACATCACAGGAATAAATTACATTTTGAAATATATTAGATACGATTTTAAATTGTAATACTATTTCACAATATTACTAAAGTTTTACTGTATTTTTTTATTTAAAAATTCAGCTTTGGTGAGCATGAGCACTTTATAAAAAAAATGTTATTCCTTTGTGCACAGGCTAAGGAGCATGAGTCAAACTATTTAAAAAAAATTATAACTAAATAAAAAAAAAAAAAAAGTTTTTCTGAGGTAATATGTTATGTAATCTTGTTAAAATGGATTTCATAAAATTGGTATCGAAAAAAGTATCGTTAGGAACCGGTATCGAAACTGAGGTATCGAAATTGGCACCGGATCGAAAGATTTTGAACGATGCCCAGCCCTAGTTGGGCACCATACTAGACTGGTTGACGTGGACTGGTGTCTTAAAGACCCTGTTGTGACGTCTCAAATTCGAGTAAAATGTACCTTGCTCGGTTCATTCATTTTCATAACTCGTGCGTTGGGGGATGGGCATGACACTGACCTGAAATGTAAGGACAGTTCTCCACTACGAGGACCGTCATGTCAGGGATAGGGTTTGAGGAAAAGATGTTGTTTTGGGTATGTGTCGGCTGCTTTATTGTGGATAAGCTGTAGACCCAATATGCACACTTTTCAATCTGGATATGCTTTGTGACTTTCAGTCACAGAGACGTAAACTGTTAAGGCCCATTCACACTAACCATAACTGTGTTAGGGTCCAACCAGCAGACGGTAACGTTCTGTTTATTGTGATCGCATCTTTGACTGCCGCTTATATATTGAAGCATGTTATAGCAGAATTGATTCCGATTGGCTGTCAATTAAGCAATGTATCGCAATACAAAAATGCAACAATATATATTGTGGATAGTGACAATATGTATTGTGTATAGGACGCCCAAAATAAAAATTACTGTTTGAGGGGAAACAATCAAGTTTACAGAGTTTTAGTGTCAATACTATATTAAACTACTATATATATATATATATATATATATATATATATATATATATATATAATGCAGTGGGGGAATATTTGTGGGTCCTGATAATGCTAAATGTCTTTTGTTACCAGTGAAAAGTGGCCTTCATTAATTTAAATATATCTAGTTGGGGACAGAGTGCAAGCATATTTGTCTAAAACAAATCCATCCATCCATCTTCTTCTGCTTATCCGGGGCCGGGTCACGGGGGCAGCAGTCTAAGCAGAGATGCCCAGACTTCCCTCTCCCTAGCCACTTCCTCTAGCTCTTCCGGGGGGACACCGAGGCGTTCCCAGGCCAGCCGGGAGACAGTCTCTCCAGCGTGTCCTAGGTCTTCCCCGGGGTCTCCTCCCGGTGGGACACGCCCGGAACACCTTCCCGGGAAGGCGTCCAGGAGGCATCCGGAACAGACACTCCACCCATTTGCATTAACCCTTTGAGCCCGACGGCATCGTCCACGACGCCACACGACTCCTCCGATAAATATTTATATTATTTGATTGATTTTCTTACCGTTTTTTGCAGCAGAAAGCTAACGAGCTAGCCGTCACGGGGGTGTCTTTGGTGTCTTTCTAGCCTTTACAGAAGTTTTTCTATCCAGCCTGGAACTTGTGCGTCCTTTCAGAGTGTTTCAGCAATAAATCCAAACGCTTATATCCAAGTTTTATCCACTTGATGTCCATAATTTATACATTTTCTGTAATTTTTGCCGCTAGCTCGATGCTAGCTGCCATTTTGGATATCACGTGATTCTTTGCGTAAGGTTGTTGACCAATGACAGGCTGATCCGTCGTCCACGTTGGTGTGCGTCATTACGCATGAACCAAGGCTGATATTGTAGAGAGAGAGAGAGAGAGAGAGAGAGAGAGAGAGAGAGAGAGACGCACGGCACAGTGGTTTCGAGGGGAGAGAGACGCACAGAGAGACGCGAGTTTTGAAGAATACACGGAGAATAATGGATCGTCAGAGATTGAGAAACATGGATCTAAATCAAGCGCTTGCCTTTTTTGATGCCATGGAGGATGATGGATTTTCTGGAGAAGAGAGCTTTTTGACTGATGAGGAACTAGATTACCAGGATGGTCTAGACCCTGCTGAAGAGCAAGTTCCATTTATTTCTTTACTGTAAAAGTATATTAAAAAAAAACCCGAATATAATAAAATATAAATTTTCTAAATATGTAATAATAAGTTCTGTAAAAGTAGTATTTCGTTTTCTATGTTTGTTCCAGAGTAGTATGAGTTGTGGATTACACTTTGTCTCTCAGCCATTGAGTTTACCTAGAGATACAAACAAAGGATAGTGGGGGGTTGGTCACACCTTTTAGCTGTGGAGAGAATGTCTCAAGGATGTTGTAGTGGGGGGTTGGTCACACCTTTTAGCTGTGGAGAGAATGTCTCAAGGATGTTGTAGTGGGGGGTTGGTCACACCTTTTGGCTGGGGAGAGAGTGCTCCCATTCTCCCATTCTTCCGCTGAGGAGGGTCCTCCCACTTCTGCTGCAGCATCCCAGCCTCCCACTTCTGCTGCAGCATCCCAGCCTTCCACTTCTGCTGCAGCATCCCAGCCTTCCACTTCTGCTGCAGCATCCCAGCCTTCCACTTCTGCTGCAGCATCCCAGCCTTCCACTTCTGCTGCAGCATCCCAGCCTTCCACTTCTGCTGCAGCATCCCAGCCTTCCACTTCTGCTGCAGCATCCCAGCCTTCCACTTCTGCTGCAGCATCCCAGCCTTCCACTTCTGCTGCAGCATCGCAGCCTTCCACTTCTGCTGCAGCATCCCAGCCTTCCACTTCTGCTGCAGCATCCCAGCCTTCCACTTCTGCTGCAGCATCCCAGCCTTCCACTTCTGCTGCAGCATCCCAGCCTTCCACTTCTGCTGCAGCATCCCAGCCTTCCACTTCTGCTGGAGCATCCCAGCCTTCCACTTCTGCTTCAGCATCCCAGCCTTCCACTTCTGCTGCAATATCCCAGCCTCCCACTTCTGCTGCAGCATCCCAGCCTTCCACTTCTGCTGCAGCATCCCAGCCTTCCACTTCTGCTGCAGCATCCCAGCCTTCCACTTCTGCTGCAGCATCCCAGCCTCCCACTTCTGCTGCAGCATCCCAGCCTCCCACTTCTGCTGCAGCATCCCAGCCTTCCACTTCTGCTGCAGCATCCCAGCCTTCCACTTCTGCTGCAGCATCCCAGCCTTCCACTTCTGCTGCAGCATCCCAGCCTTCCACTTCTGCTGCAGCATCCCAGCCTTCCACTTCTGCTGCAGCATCCCAGCCTCCCACTTATGCTGCAGCATCCCAGCCTCCCACTTCTGCTGCAGCATCCCAGCCTTCCACTTCTGCTGCAGCATCCCAGCCTTCCACTTCTGCTGCAGCATCCCAGCCTCCCACTTCTGCTGCAGCATCCCAGCCTCCCACTTCTGCTGCAGCATCCCAGCCTCCCACTTCTGCTGCAGCATCCCAGCCTCCCACTTCTGCTGCAGCATCCCAGCCTCCCACTTCTGCTGCAGCATCCCAGCCTCCCACTTCTGCTGCAGCATCCCAGCCTCCCACTTCTGCTGCAGCATCCCAGCCTTCCACTTCTGCTGCAGCATCCCAGCCTTCCACTTCTGCTGGAGCATCCCAGCCTTCCACTTCTGCTGGAGCATCCCAGCCTTCCACTTCTGCTGCAGCATCCCAGCCTTCCACTTCTGCTGGAGCATCCCAGCCTTCCACTTCTGCTGCAGCATCCCAGCCTCCCACTTCTGCTGCAGCATCCCAGCCTCCCACTTCTGCTGCAGCATCCCAGCCTCCCACTTCTGCTGCAGCATCCCAGCCTCCCACTTCTGCTGCAGCATCCCAGCCTCCCACTTCTGCTGCAGCATCCCAGCCTTCCACTTCTGCTGCAGCATCCCAGCCTCCCACTTCTGCTGCAGCATCCCAGCCTTCCACTTCTGCTGCAGCATCCCAGCCTTCCACTTCTGCTGCAGCATCCCAGCCTTCCACTTCTGCTGCAGCATCCCAGCCTTCCACTTCTGCTGCAGCAGCCCAGCCTCCCACTTCTGCTGCAGCATCCCAGCCTCCCACTTCTGCTGCAGCATCCCAGCCTCCCACTTCTGCTGCAGCAGCCCAGCCTCCCACTTCTGCTGCAGCATCCCAGCCTCCCACTTCTGCTGCAGCATCCCAGCCTTCCACTTCTGCTGCAGCATCCCAGCCTTCCACTTCTGCTGCAGCATCCCAGCCTTCCACTTCTGCTGCAGCAGCCCAGCCTCCCACTTCTGCTGCAGCATCCCAGCCTCCCACTTCTGCTGCAGCATCCCAGCCTCCCACTTCTGCTGCAGCAGCCCAGCCTCCCACTTCTGCTGCAGCAGCCCAGCCTCCCACTTCTGCTGCAGCATCCCAGCCTCCCACTTCTGCTGCAGCAGCCCAGCCTCCCACTTCTGCTGCAGCATCCCAGCCTCACACTTCTGCTGCAGCATCCCAGCAGCTGCCAGGAATAGGCTAGAGGATGGATACCCGACCCGAGCCCGACGGGACCCGCCGGTACCCGACGGGCCGGGCCGGGTTCGGACAGATATTTAGAAATGATGGGTCGGGTCGTTCGGGTCGGGCTCAGTCACATCAGCGCGAAGACATTGAACATTTTAAATTTAAAACAGGTTATTATGTAGGTAGCCAATGTGCCTGATGCTTTCACTTGATGCAAACGTTCGTTTTTGTGATTAAAATATATGTAAAATATTACCATAACGTCTGTCTTCCTGTGTGCGGAAATTTGTTTATGTAGCCGTGGCCCGTGACAACGAAACACGTGCATGTACGCCTGTGTTACGTGCGCTTGTTGCTCCGCGCGCTGACACGCTCATCTATTGACATTTCTGAATCTCTTCCTTAAGTTGCTTAATAAAAGCGGGCTTTCCACACAAACAAACGTACATGTGTCATTAGTATGAGAATAAAAAAAACGGGATTTTAACTTTCGGTCTCGGGTCGGGCTCGAACATAAATATCTGTATGCCTGTCGGGTTCGGTTACTGCTCTGTCGGACGCGGGCCGGGCTCGGACAGAAAAATTCGGCACGATCCGCACTCTAGAATAGGCCATGGACGGCTGCAGTCACGGTCTAGAGGGAGAGCGCGGTCAAGGTCAAGATCCAGATCCGGCAGCTTGAGGGGTCGACAGAGTCCTGAATCCACAAGGTCGAGATCTAGATCACCACAGCCAGCAGCCCCAACTCCATCATGGAACAGTAAGAGTCAGCCAGACATCCCTCCAGTGCCCAAAAGGTTCGTCCCAACAATAAAGCCGGGACATCATCCATATACACACCATTGGACCTTTTCAAACTTTTTGTCAGTGACAGTGCAGCAACCACTTTGTGGACTGACATTTAGGACTGACTTTCTTTTTTGCACTGGTGAGACTGACAAATATCCGGGACTACTGGAGGACAAACACCATTTTCAGCCAACAGTTTCCCCACTCAGTGATGGCACGTGACAGGTATCAGGTCATTTCCTGGAACATCCACATGAGCGACCCTGATGAAGATGTCCACAACGACCGGAAGAGAGGGACACCAGCTTATGACCGGCTGTTTCGTCTGAAGCCCCTTTTAGATGACATCAAACATGCATGCAGAGCATTTTATCGCCCACGGCAGAACCTTTCAGTGGACGAGAGGATGGTGGCAACAAAGGCTCACACTGGCATGACGCAATATATGAAGGCGAAGCCAACTAAGTGGGGCTTCAAACTTTTTGTGCTGGCAGACAGCAGCATTGGGTACACTTTAGACTTTGCTGTATACACGGGGAAGTCTGTGTTTGCTTCTGGTGTAGGACTGGCATACGACTCGGTTATGTCCCTCATGAACAAATCATTCCTAGGGAGTGGCTACAATGTGTATGTAGACAACTTCTACACAAGTCCAAAGCTGTTCATGGATCTCTACAGCATGAACTTTGGGGCATGTGGCACCTACAGGGACAACAGACGAGGATGCCCCCGCACAACCACAAATGCCATGAACAAAAAGGATCCTAGGGGCACCATCAGGTGGATCCGTGACGGCCCTCTGGTTTTCGTAAAGTGGATGGACACTCGGGAAGTCTCTGCTCCACAATTCACCCGGCCTTCTCTGGCAACACAGTTCAGAGAAGGGTAAGAACTCAGGATGGAGGCTGGAACACCAAATCCATTCCATGCCCAACCCCTGTCACTGAATACAACAAGAATATGGGAGGTGTTGATCTTTCTGATCAACTCATCCAATACTACTCAGTTCACCAAAAACCATTTCAGTGTAAAGTGGTCCTTTTCGTGTTACACAGGACCAGAGACTAGTTTTCCCTGTGTGCTTATCTGCTGATATTTCACATGGTCCGAAACTGTTTAGATTGTAGGGCTGGAATACATTTTAATTGTTGCTTTTTACCCCTCAGGAAAAAGCCAAATAAATCAGGATGAAACTGAGAACTCCAGAGGTATTTAAACATTTGGGTATATTAAAGTTATTCCATGTATATACATAGGTGTATAGGTATACATATGTATGTTTGTTTGTTTTACAGAGACCAAATTGAGGAGAATAGTGAAAAGGCCATGGAGCCCAAATGAAGTGAATGCTGTCATGAAACATTTCAGAGTCCATATTTCAAAGGGACACCTTGCAACAAAGGCAGAGTGTGAGCAGTGCAAGACTGCAGAGGACCCTGTTCTGAGAGAAAGAACGGCCCAAAATATTAGGGATTTCGTGAGGAACCGAGGTTTGATGTTGAAAAAGAAATCATCTTAGAGTTCTTCGAGAGATCAGTGTTGCCTTCCATTAAAGGTTGTATCAGCGATTTTAGGCCCAAAAAAGGCCCAAATATAAATGATCACATTCATCTAATTTTTCCTAACGATCCGCTAGCTGCCCGCCCCATAAGTATGCCGTCCAAAAACCGCGTCTCTGTAGGCAGCCTAGGCTCTGAGATCTGCACACAAAAGGTGGGGGTGTTGTGGTTTGAGATTTTGCGGTGATTGGTTGGAACACTGTTTATTTTGGTGGTTGGTGAAACCCATTGTTTTTGTGTGCAGATCTCAGAGCCTAGGCTGCCTACAGAGACGCGGTTTTTGGACGGCATGCTTATGGGGCGGGCAGCTAGCGGATTGTTAGGAAAGATTAGATGAATGTGATCATTTATGTTTGGGCCTGAAATCGCTGATACAACCTTTAATGTCTGTGGGTTTTGTTCTCTAAAGTGTTTTTGGGCCAGAAGAGTGTTCAAGACATCCTTTTATTTACTTTTATTAAAACACTGTTTTGAAAGAAATTTACAAATACATGCATTTACTTGAAGGCAATTTAATTTGGTTTTATTTCCAGTGTGTTGCTGTGGTCATTTTGAGGCACACTCCCTCATGCACTTTAGTCCCATAATGGTTAGAGATGTACCGATTACAATTTTGTATTGTAATCCAATTCCGATTTTTCCAAGGTTGACCCGCCGATACCGATTTTAGCCGATTCCGATTTCATTTTTTCTAACCACTTAACAGCACACACATTTATTTTCTATATGTTTTTTTTTTTATAAAACACCATATACTTCTACCCAAACTGAATAATAAAAACAAGTTTAAATGGGTGAATTTTCTATAAATATTTTTGAGTCATTTCATTTTCTTTTCTGACATAGCCTATTCCAGTTCTTGTTAAAACACACTAGACATGCAAATTCAGTGCATTTTTGGCACTTTTTGTGTGAAATCATATTTATTTTGCACATCAAAAAAAGTGTGCTTTCACTTTAATTGAGTGTGAGCAGCGCAGCAAAAATAGACTCTGCGCTTCACTGCTGCTCACGCGACGCTCCTGCTTGACGCTCACGCTCTGCTCCTGCTCCCGGTGTGATGCACTCATTGATTAACATGCACGCCGAAAAAAATACGCGCCTCTCATGCTTGCGGTGTGAAACTGACGTAATTCATGAGGTTTTCTACATGTGCGTTCCGTGTGCACGTGTGATGCTGATGTTGCGCGATGTTAATCATGCGGCGCCAGAGTGCGTTTGACCGGTATATGTCAGACTGACTGGCCGATCGCCGGTCATGGCCGATCACGTGAAAATCGGCCAATTCCGGTCCCAAGCCGATCAATCGGTGCATCTCTAATAATGGCCTTATTAGACCTCAGTTGTTGAGCCTTTTTTTTACCATTTGCAAAATAAAAATTGCCCTTTCAGTTTAATTTTGTTAGTTTTTATTGGCTGTCTAGTTGCATTTCTTCATCTAATTGTCCTTTAACTAGTCTTCTATGAAGTGTAAAACTTGCTGATCTTTAATCCTTTTCTCCAACCAGGTTCATTTTGCACCACGTGTATATGTTGGTTGATATAGCAACAGCACATTGTAGCACTATTTCCTTAGGTGTGCGTATTACTTTTACAGGTTTAGTGGCAGCAAAAAGATGCACAATCATTTGTGAATTCACTCTTTAACGTAGAATAGTTGATTTGGTTTAGTATGGTTAACTCTAATACAGGTACTCCTGCTATGTGTGGAGTTAATTGTGATGTCCATTTAAACCCAGTTTGTCCTCATAATCAAGGGTTAGTCAGGTGTTTGTGTGTGTTTGAGAGTGTGTGAGTGAGGTCCAGTTAAACCCAAAATGTCCTCATAATCAAGGGTTAGTCAGGTGTTTGAGAGTGTGTGTGTGTGAGCGGTCCAGTTAAACCCAAAATGTCCTCATAATCAAGGGTTAGTCAGGTGTTTGAGAGTGTGTGTGTGTGAGCGGTCCAGTTAAACCCAAAATGTCCTCATAATCAAGGGTTAGTCAGGTGTTTGAGTGTGTGTGTGAGAGGTCCAGTTAAACCCAAAATGTCCTCATAATCAAGGGTTAGTCATGTGTTTGAGTGTGTGTGTGAGTGAGGTCCAGTTAAACCAAAAAATGACCTCATAATCAAGGGTTAGTCAGGTGTTTGAGAGTGTGTGTGTGAGCGGTCCAGTTAAACCCAAAATGTCCTCATAATCAAGGGTTAGTTAGGTGTTTGAGAGTGTGTGTGTGTGAGCGGTCCAGTTAAACCCAAAATGTCCTCATAATCAAGGGTTAGTTAGGTGTTTGAGAGTGTGTGTGTGAGCGGTCCAGTTAAACCCAAAATGTCCTCATAATCAAGGGTTAGTTAGGTGTTTGAGAGTGTGTGTGAGTGAGGTCCAGTTAAACCCAAATGTCCTCATAATCAAGGGTTAGTCAGGTGTTTGAGTGTGTGTGTGAGTGAGGTCCAGTTAAACCCAAATGTCCTCATAATCAAGGGTTAGTCAGGTGTTTGTGTGTGTGTGAGTGAGGTCCAGTTAAACCCAAATGTCCTCATAATCAAGGGTTAGTCAGGTGTTTGAGTGTGTGTGTGAGTGAGGTCCAGTTAAACCCAAATGTCCTCATAATCAAGGGTTAGTCAGGTGTTTGAGAGTGTGTGTGTGAGAGGTCCAGTTAAACCCAAAATGTCCTCATAATCAAGGGTTAGTTAGGGTTGTGTGTGTATGCATGATTCATATGGTTACAGATGTACAGTTAAACCCAAATGGTCAGCAATGTTCATTTAGATACTAATACCAAGTCTTGAACAATCTTCTCTTTTCACATTAACAAAACCCAATCAACTGGAAATATTTAGCTTTATTCAAAACTATCTTTAGACACAACTTCTTAAAATCTAATGAATAAATTAAGACTGACATTCAAGGTTCAATTATGAAAAATACTTGTGGGTGAATGCATTCGTCAGTGATGGTTAAATAGTAAACTCTCCTTTTGATTTTTGATTTTCTTAATTTTTAAAGCTAAAATATTTCCGTATTTCACTTTCCCTCTTCACTCACTTCACACCTGTAAATCTCACATTACAAACTCAGGTTAGTTTTCTGAAATCTCTCTTAAAGTTTAAGCCAGGGTGAACAATTGCTGATAATTTCTTGTTTTGTTTTTCTATATGCTGGTATTGAAACAAACTTAAGTGATGTGGCACTCTCATGGGTAAAGTTAGTCCAGGTTATACCAGGTTAGTCCTCATAATTAATGGTCAGATGTGTGTGTGTATGTGAGTGATGTCCAGATAAACCAGGGTAGTCCTCATAAATCATAATTAAATCAGGAAACGCCCACTCCTGCCCTGTCCTTACAGTGCTTTAGTTTGTCAGGTCTTCATATTACCAGACTGTTTCATTAGAATTAAATTCTGAGCAGTCAGATTTTTACCCCATGCCATAAGGAGCAGTTTAATATTTTTTATTAATGTCTATGACAAAGGGAAAGGTGGGTCCCCATAAACCAGGATGGATCTTTTTAGGGGGAAAAGTCCTTATAAAGCACCCGTACCAGTATGTGTGTGTGTGTGTGTGTGTGTGTGTGTGTGTGTGTGTGTGTGTGTGTGTGTAAATGTCCCCACAAGGATAGTAAAACCTGAAATAACCTACAATGATTATGTTTTTATTTTTTCTTTATTTTTTGAAAATGTAAAAATGCTGAAAGTTTTGTGTGATGGGCAGGTTTAGGGGTTGGGTTAGTGTAAGAGGGTAGAATATACAGTTTGTACAGTATAACAATTATTACGACTATTAAAATATGATAGTGTGTGTGTGTTAGCATTTTTTTTATTTAGTACAGCAAATGACTTGTGTGTGAATGTTGTTTGACAAGGTAAACCCATCCCATCAGTTGGTTTACCTACACCTGGGGCCGTATTAACAAATAATTTTAAGGCTAAAAGTAGCCCCCAACTGGCGAATTTAGGAGCAACTCCTAAAAATAATGGGCGTGTTACTCCTAACTTTAGGACTCCTATATTTTTTCACTAAGCGTAATTCACGAAGTATTTTAGCCCTAAAAGTAGCACCTAAGTCTGGGACAGCTTAACCCTCTGGGGACTAAGCCCTTTTTGGTCCGTTTTCTCTATTTTTACATTTGGGCTTATAAACCACATGTAATGGAGATGGAACACCATGTGTTTGGTATCTATGGATTCAGAAGACCCTAACCTAACATAAGCATGCATGTAATGTGTTTATAAAGGAAGTATGAGTGAAAAATGTACAATAATCGAGAGAATTTTAAAAACGAAAATTAGATTTTTGTCATTTCATTTCATAAATTTCATTTATATTTTTATTTCATTCTTTTGAAAAAGAAATGAAAAGGAGCAGAAAGAAGATACACTTATAATATCTGCCCCTTATCAACATAAGTTGAATTACAATTCCAAAGAGGTGCGCTTACAACACACATCTACTTTGCAACACATACAAAGACATAAATCAAATATCACATTTCCTGCTAAATTGATGCATTATATTTTTCTATTAGTAATGCTTTTACACTCTTCTTAAAAACAAAAAATGATGTTGAAGTTTTAATTTCACTATTTAGATTGTTCCACAGACTGACACCTTGTATTGAGACACATCTTTCCTTTAATTTTGTTCTAAACTCGGGTTTCTGAAAGACTTCAGTTCCTCTTAAATTGAATTTACTAACTCTCTTGATGAATCTATTTTGCAATTTATCCGGTAATGTTTTCAGATGAGCTTTATACATTATTTTTAGAAGGCTATATTCTAATAAGTCATTGAATTTTAACATTTTTAACTGTCTAAATATTGGATTTGTGTGGGCCCTATATTCACTTCTATTTACAACGCGAATGGCATGTTTTTGTAATTTAAAAACAGGTTCTATATAAGTCTTGTTTGCACTTCCCCATGCTTCAATGCAATAGGTCAGGTGTGGAACAATCAATGAATTATATAACAAAATTAAGGCACATTTATTAACAGATTCTTTTACCTTATGTAACACGGCTATAATTTGGGATACCCTAGATTTAACATGGTCAATATGGAATTTCCATGTCAACTGCTCATCAATCACAACACCTAAAAACTTAAACTCATGAGTCCTTTCAATCTGTACTCCTTGTACTGACAATGCTGCATCTAAATCCTTATTTATACAACTAAAAATCATAAATTTTGTCTTACTGATATTTAAAGACAGTCTATTTGCATCAAACCATCTCATAATTTTCCCAAACTCAAACTCTACAACTTGTAATACCTAATTTATATTTTTGCCAGCATAAAATAAAGTAGTATCACCCGCAAACAAAATACATTTTAGTAATGTACAGTTTAGTAGTACTGGACCTAGTACCGATCCCTGGGGTACACCACAATTTATTGGACAATTTCTTGATTTTATGCTATTGATTTCAACAAACTGCTCTCTGTCTTTTAAATAACTTTTGACCCACTGATGAGCTATACCTCTTATACCATATTTATATAATTTACTCAATAATATTTCGTGGTTTAAGGTGTCGAACGCTTTTTGCAAATCCACGAAGACACTTACAGTAACATATTTCTTATCCATAGCATTGGTTATTTCTTCTACCAGTTCCAAAATTGCTGTTGCAGTTGAATGATTTGAGCGAAATCCATATTGACTATTAGTTAACAGTTCGTTTTTATCCCAATTTTTTTTAAATCTAATCACAAATAATTTTTCTAAAAAAACGATGTTTTTTACTGTCATTTATTTATTACATATATCTTTTACTGCTTGCCATCATAAAAGTGCTAAAACAATACAATAATAATGCTATTTAAGTTATCCTGTCTCTCTCTTATATAGATCTCTGTGCGCTCTGTAATACTCCGCTCTGTTCGCTATCTGTCTCATTCTCCGTCCACATGAGGCTGTTTGTTTGTACATGTTGAAGGCTACAGAGTCCTCTGATTGGCTAGAATACGTCATGGTAACCTTCCTCTGATTGGGTAAAAAGAAAAAAATCCTCCCAGTGGCAATTTTTCCATTGGTAGAATTTGCCTAACAACATCGATTTCATTGGCCTTTTTATGCAGTGGTATTGCGCAACAGCGAAGTGTGTGTATAATACAAACGGGATATCACTTTTTTCAGTGGAATCTGAGGAAGACGGCAAAAAAGACCACACCTCTCTATCATTAGTAGTTTTGAAGATAATTGCACATTTGTAAAAGTATACCATTTTGGGCGGTACCGCCCAATTCGTCCCCAGAGGGTTAAAAGAAGTCGAGAGGACTCCTAACTCACTAAGACCTATTCACAAAGGATCTTAAAATGTCCGCGAGACGCAGTGTGTTGGAGACACTCAATGACACGAAGTTATTACAAAGATACCGCCTTAACCGTGAGGGAATACTGATTGTTGTGGATCTTAGGGATGCAATAACAGCGCCAACTAATCGCAACAACCCAATCAGTGCCGAATTGAAATGTTTGACAACACTTCTACCTGGCAACGGGGAAAATGCAATTGTGTAATGCCGACGATCTAGCGATATCCCAGTGCCGAATTTCCCTTTTATTATGTTTTTTTTTTCAGCACAAACTGGGCCAGCAGAGTTCATAATTTATCAACTATTACATTACTTCAATAGGAGCAACATTTCCTTGCTTTAACTAGTCTATTTAGGCTAATAGGATGTCAATTAAAGGAGAACTCCGGCGCAAAATGAACCTTTGGTCTAATTACAAATGGTTACCTAGTCAACCGTTATCTGACATTTGTTTTCATGATTATCGAATGTAAATAGTTTTATCTCTAAAAACAGTTTAGCCTATAACGCTAGTATAACGCTAGTATATAGGGCATAGTGTAATGACAAATAAAAATCGCTTGTTAATACCACTAACAAGGCTCAAAATAGCCCCATACTAAAACGGTAGCATAATGAGGGTCCCTACCTTCAAACCGAAGCATTGAGAACTTTGACAGTGTCCAGACAGTTTAATAAGAAGATATTTTATACATACAGTTAATTTCGCGTATACAAGCAGAAGCCATCTTTGAACAACAGTCTCTACCAGTCGATCTACGAACTAGAGTCCGGCTCAAATGGTTTACCTCTGCGAGCAATAAAGCGCCTGAGCGCCATCAAGAAGGAATCTGTATTCATGTGACTGATTAGATCAAGATGCACACACCTAGTCGTCAGACATTTGAACATTATTATCCACCTTTTCTCAGCTCGTCTGCCAATCTTTACTGTGTAGGGCCCAAAACAATCCATCCCAGTGGAATAGAATGGAGGTTTGTGATGGCGAGCGGGCGGGAGATCTGCCATTCGGGGAATAATAGGATGTGCACGAAACCAATCATAACTTGTTATAATTGATTATTAATATTTGGATCAGTTAATCGGATTAACTTAATGTAGCTACATTAACATTACAACCAATTACTCAGTTCATCCTGTGAACCCTCAATATTGCTTATTAATTGATTAATAGAAATGTACATTTCCAGGGCATGGGATATGTCTTTCTTTCTTATACTACTAAGAGCAAGTAGCCAAAAATCTATGATTATTGACTCCGGATATGAGCTTGAGACAGACAACCTTACGTGTAGAGATGGGAATTAATTAACTTCCTGAACGCCTTGTTTGTGTTTGAGCTCCATCGATTTGATTCATAATCCGTGATTTCTCTCTTTAAACTCACTTACAACGAACATTTTCTACTTTTCCTCACTGAGAAGCACTGCTGCTCAAAATCTCATACAGATGGTACTCAACCAGAATGCCTATTACCGCCGCGACAGGCACCGCGGCAAAACTACCGCGGTAAAAAGAATCCAGTCGCATTTCAAAGTCATTCGCGAAATGTCCGCCAGGTGGCGCAGAGGGACATTGTGCAAAACAGCAGCTATTGCCGTATTTTGAAATGTAAGCGGGGTTAATGTCAATTAACAGATGAAATTGGCTACTATAGAACATTGTTTAGGACAGAAAAATAGAATCATAATTTAAAAATAGAGACGAGAACAATATAGCATTTATTTCATATTGTAGCCTAGACGTCGGTGGGCGACATAAGCCTATTGCCCGTTGGGAGCAGCGTGATAAAATAATAATAATAACAAAAATAACGAACAAAAATAAATTAGGTGCAAAGAAGCTGATTATTTGTTTACTACTCTATTGTGGAATGAGACGAATGATGAGCGCTTCTCTGGAACAGATTGGATAAACCGGGCATTTCTAAATGAGTAAATTCATGGCCGAGTGGTAGAACTTACGTATCGGTCATTTGAATGACACAGGTTCGAATCCCGTACAAACAAAGATTATTGTACATTTTATATTAGCCTATTAATGCATGTCATAGCCTATTATTAATGCAGACAATCAAACAAACAAAAAAAGTTTGGGTTATATAAAGAGTTTGTAAAACATGGTTTTAAGCAAGGTGCGATTTGCCAGGGGGACGGGGATTTCCTTCTGGTCTAAAGATCCCTGCTTCTGCTGAATTATTTTAATTCCCCCTCCCTCCACAGTAATCAATGCTATAAATTACTTCACCAATAGACCATTTAAAATATATAATGTAAAGATATGCAACAGGCACGTTTAAACGACAAACAATAAAATCAGAACCAGTTTCAGTTCATGGTTCCAGTGCCTTAATGCATGCACGGCTTTCAAAATGTCACAAAGCGTTTTGAGATTATTTTGAATGAAATATTGAAGTTTATAATTAAGTA
Organism: Phoxinus phoxinus; assembly: GCF_949152265.1. NCBI lineage: Eukaryota > Metazoa > Chordata > Actinopteri > Cypriniformes > Leuciscidae > Phoxinus > Phoxinus phoxinus. The sequence continues at coordinate 3,976,706 of NC_136877.1, read as the reverse complement.
TTTTGGCACACCACGCCGAGTGGCGCTATCCATTGTTCTAAAGTCGGGTTTAATTCTGGCATGTTGAATTAGTGTTCGGCAGGCGCGGCTGCGCGTTCATTTGGATTTATTTTTCTCATAACAGACAGATAAAATAACTTAGGCCCTACGCCCTAATAGGCTACTCCGTAGTTTTTTAGTCATACAGATCAGAGTAGAGTAGCCTACATCATTCAAAACTGTAAACTTTTATTCATATTCAAACTTTTATTCAAAAGTGTATCTGTCGTCGTCTCTGTCTCCGGGAACTGCGCGTCACAAAAATGAACCGAAAGCCACTTTCCTCCGCTCAGACACGATAAGAAACCGGCTATGTCTAAAGCCTTTAAATGTCTAAATATTTAATAAATGTTATCTGATTAGGTAATCCGTATGAAACCGAGAGGTGCAGAGGATCTACTCAAACTAGCTATAGTCTAGGCTAAATCGTCCTGAATTAAATTGTAAAAATAGATCCGATAATTTATTTGTCGAAATGTTGCGATATTGTTTCATTTAAGTTCATAATTATTATATAAATGTTATTTAGTTTAGCAGCAGCACGAAGCACTGTGGTTCGAGATTTATACTGTATATAAAAAAATAATAATAGCTAATTCACAAATCGCGCACCCTGGTTGTAAGGATTCAAAGATCCCCGTGGAATTTAACATTGAGTTGAACATTGTATTCATGACAACAAATGAACATGCGTTTGTATTTAGGTTTGCTTGGAAAAAGCTGGCCAAACCGAGGTAGCGTTTTATTTCTTCAATTATTGAAATAATGAAATGTTTATTAATAAACTTTTATGACAGAAATATTAGCCTATTAGCCTACATGTAGTCTAAATAATTAAATTATTTCATTATCAACACTTTACTAGCCTAATGCTAATGTCTAGAATTAAGTGTGAATTGCGACTTCTCTTTGTCTTAATTCGGTCTCAAACTCAGATCGCCTGTGGGGGGTTGGGGGTTCAGGAGGTGTTAATGTTCTGTCTTTCATATGGAGAGTGAGCCTGATGAGCAGGCAAAGGCAAAATACTTTTAAAGATAAATCTCTCGATGTGTCCAAATGTAGGCCCTTAAATTATAAATATTGTAGTTTTATGTATTGTATTTAAAGGTTTTTCACACACACTTTCAGTTGAAGTGTTCAATCCATTTGTTTCAACTAGTTTTGTAGAATTTTAACATGTTTGAGCAGTGTGTGTGTCAACAATCTGGCATTATCTAAACATGAACTATCGACGAAACGCGTTCTTGCCAACTAAACGAATGCAAGTGAGCAGCAGATACAGAGCTATTTATTCGCGATCCACCTCGTTTTATTGTACGGTGAAATAAATTCAACCAGGCATTCTGTTTGAAGCAAGACTCAATCATTTGTTACAGTTTTTTTTTTTCGTGATTTGTATGGATGACACACAGCGACATCAGTAGGCTATTATTTGTATAATGGGGTTTTACCCTGAAATCTTGTTTAATTTCGAGAGAGACCCCGGCGCGCGCAGTGCAGGGAGACTAAATAAACTAAAATAAAAGAGATCCAGCACGAGAGAGAAGCAAAGAAAATCTTAATTTATGTTGCTTTGAACTATTTTCGTTTTGTAGACTAGCTTACTGTTTTAATTGTTTATTTAGCTGCAATTTCTTTGGCAATACAGATTTAAAATGTCGCAAGAATAAGATTCTGTTTCTTACTTAGGAAATAAACTCTAACTCGATGCAACCCTGTTTTAAATAAATAAACTGCCCCCCGACACTTTATTTAAACCTTGAAATGTCCAGGATCTGTTTTTAAAAATTTCTTCCTTTAAGCGGGTATTAATTGTCAGTCATCTCAATTTCGTGGATGATTCACAAAACAATAATTTAGCAGATTAAAGATAGCTTCGTCATTTTCATTTTCTGACGCGATCGGCTGACAATCTTCCTTCATCAGTTTTGTCGTCTGTGCAGCGGCTCTACTGGAAAGTAGCAAATGTATGTTGTAATGTGCCATTGATAATTAAACAAAACGCTTGACTTCAAATAAACAGTTATCTATCTAAGCATCAAGAATGGTAAAACATTAACGCTGTCAGCCAAAGCTAATGAGATTCGATCTTGCATTGCGTGAAGCTCGTGCTGTTGCGTTGTCCACTGCGCTATCGTCGGTCCGCTGATAAGACGTTGCTCTTGCAAAGCCTGATTGATGTAGCCTAATATTTTTCTATTGCAATGTTTTGTGTTGAAATGTTTTCATTATTTATTAAATGTATTAGGCCTACATTTAATTTCAGTCTTGTGATTATATGAATTCATTTAACTACATGTTTCACTTGAATTGATCTGTTTTACCACATTTCAATCACTCTCAATGAGCCGCGGCGCGGCGGCAGATTACGCAATAGAGAGAATAAACTGACACTTTTCAAAGTCTGCGATTGTAGCGCCTCTTAGCGGTCAAAGGCAGCAAATACACCCCCGCAATTTTACCGCCGCGGGAACGGCGGCGGTAAAAGTCTCATTCTGGTTGAGTACCATCTGTAGTTACAACGCGGACTGTTGAGTAGACGCGTCTCAAACCGATTGACCCAATACCGGTCCGTTACACCTGTGGGTCACGGCTGAGCGCGTCTTCTTTACACTCACTTAACTGTTATGCGAATCAGGACGGAAGCAAAAGCAAGTAAAAGGTATTTATTTCGTCAGAAATACTAAGAAGAATAACACTGCAACAGACGAAACGCCGTCGGAGGTCCTTTCTCTCTCTCTCTCCCACTCAGGCAGGCGGACGGAACACAGACAGCAGGAGAGGTGACGCAGGGACTGAGACGGGCGAAGTGGTGTGCAGGTGAAGTCTTGAGTGCGGTGAGACTGACGGCGAAGAAGTCCAGGATCCAGTGAAGAAGATACACGAGGAAACAGAGATGAACACACGGAACAGGCAACATCAACCAACGATCTGACAAACATGAGACAAAAGACAGGGCATAAAATAAAGGTTGATAATGATACACAGCTGTCGCTGATCAAGATGATCAGCGACAACGCCCACATGAAACGAGGAACGTAACGAGACACACCCACCCAACACGAACACATGAGACTAGGGTGAGACAGTGGATCTGATAACCGTGACAGTACCCCCCCCCCCAACCCCCCCCCCCCCCCCCCCCCCCCCCCCAGGCCGCCTGGCGTTCCCAGAGGATCCTACCTGTCGATTGAAATCATCGATAAGGGAGTGATCCAGAATGTCTCGAGCCGGAACCCAACTCCTCTCCTCCGGACCGTAACCCTCCCAGTCCACCAAGTACTGGAATCCGCGTCCCCTCCGCCTTGAGTACAGAATACGACGTATCGAATATGTAAGTTCCCCGTCTACGAGACGCGGCGGTGGGGGAACCAAGGTTGGCGGATTAATACGAGAGTAAAATACGGGCTTAATTTTAGAGACATGGAAGGCGGGGTGAATTCTCCTGTACGCCGGAGGAAGTTTGAGTCGGACTGTCACCGGACTAATGATCTTGGTGACAGGAAACGGGCCAATGAATTTGGGAGCTAACTTGTTGGAAACGGAGCGGAGCGGAATGTTCTTAGTAGAAAGCCACACTTTTTGACCCACGACGTATACGGGAGGCTTTGACCGGTGGCGATCGGCCTTGGCCTTAGTGCGCGAACCCACCTGGAGCAGAGTCTCGCGGGCTCTGGTCCATGTGCGACGGCACCTCTGGACAAAGGCGTGAGCGGAGGGAACCGCGACTTCGGATTCCAGACTTGGAAAAATTGGTGGCTGGTACCCTAAACTACACTTAAACGGAGAGAGGCCCGTGGCTGACACTGGTAAGGAGTTGTGAGCGTACTCAACCATAGAAAGTTGTTGGCTCCAGGATGAAGGATTCTTGGCTACCAAACATCGCAACATTCTCTCCAGGTCCTGATTGGCTCGCTCAGACTGACCATTGCTCTGGGGATGATAGCCCGAAGACAGACTGACCGTAGCTCCTAGCAATCTACAAAACTCCCGCCAAAATTTGGATACAAACTGGGAACCCCTGTCAGAGACCACGTCCATCGGGAGGCCATGTAACTGAAAGACGTGGTCAATCACAGTGACCGCTGTCTCCTTGGCTAATTTGGGCAAGGGAATGAAATGTGCCGCCTTCGAGAACCGGTCCACTACGGTTAAAACAACCGTCATGCCTCTGGAGGCCGGGAGGGCGGTGACAAAATCTAGCGCAATGTGGGACCAAGGTCTCGAAGGGACAGACAGCGGTTGAAGTAACCCATCAGGAGGTCGGTTAGAAGTCTTACCCATGGCGCAATCTGAACAAGCCAAAACAAAATCGTGAATGTTGCGAGCCATAAGTGGCCACCAAAATCGTTGCTTTACTAAGTGACTAGTACGACTTACTCCTGGATGACAAGCCACGTTGGAGCAGTGACCCCATCGAATAACGTCGGACCGTAACTCCCCCGGCACAAACAAACGATTCGGTGGGCACGCAGGCGGAGGCGTTACCCCTTCTAAGGCTGTATTTACCTTCGACTCGACCTCCCATACGAGTGTTGAGATAACTACTTTCTCGGGTAAAATGCACTCGGGAGTCACCGGGCGTTCGGATGGATCAAAAATACGAGATAAGGAGTCGGGTTTGATGTTCTTGGAACCCGGGCGGTACGAGAGAGTAAAGTCAAAACGTCCGAAAAAAAGTGCCCACCGAGCCTGCCTAGAGTTGAGTCTTTTAGCAGATCTAATATACTCAAGGTTCTTATGATCGGTCCAGACGATAAAAGGTACCCCCGAGCCTTCTAACCAATGACGCCACTCCTCCAACGCTAACTTGACGGCCAACAGCTCTCTGTTACCAATGTCATAATTACGTTCGGCAGGCGACAAGCGATGTGAAAAAAACGCGCAAGGGTGCATCTTGTCGTCTGAGGAAGAGCGTTGGGAAAGAACTGCTCCTACCCCCACCTCTGACGCGTCGACCTCCACCACGAACTGACGTGTGGAATCAGGGGCGACAAGGATGGGAGCCGAAACAAAGCGGCTTTTGAGGTTGGTAAACACAGCCTCGGCTGTGTCTGACCACCTGAACGCCGTTCTGGGGGAGGTCAAGGCAGTCAGAGGTGCGGCTAGTTGGCTGAAATTACGAATTAAACGTCGATAGAAGTTGGCGAACCCCAGAAACCGCTGTAGGGCCTTACGGGAATCTGGGCTTGGCCAATCTACCACAGCCTTAACCTTGTTAGGATCCATGCGCATTCCCTCAGAAGAGACGATGTAGCCTAAAAAGAAAACTGACTGTGCATGAAAATCGCATTTCTCCGCCTTGACAAAAAGCCCATTCTCTAACAACCTCTGAAGCACTCGTCTGACGTGTTGAACGTGTTCCTGGAGAGACGAAGAAAAAATCAATATGTCGTCCAGGTAGACATATATATGAACTGGTCTACCATGTCTCTCAACACGTCATTGACGAGTGCCTGAAAAACCGCTGGGCTGTTGGAAAGCCCGAAAGGCATAACCAAATATTCAAAGTGCCCCCTAGGGGTGTTAAAAGCGGTTTTCCATTCATCCCCCTTCCTGATGCGAACCAAATGATATGCGTTACGTAAGTCCAATTTTGTGAAAATGGATGCTCCCTGTAACCTCTCGAAAGCTGAAGACATCAGCGGCAAAGGATAAGTATTCTTTACCGTGATGTTGTTCAGCTCCCGGTAATCAATACAAGGTCGCAGGGACCCATCCTTCTTTCCAACAAAAAAGAACCCCGCCCCCGCAGGAGAAGAGGAAGGTCGGATGAACCCGGCTGCCAGAGAATCAGAAATATATTTCTCCATGGCCTCCCTCTCGGGAACAGACAGAGAGTAAAGCTTGTCTTAGAGTCTCATTGAGACTTATATCCGCTGGCTTCTCCTGTGACACAGAAACAGACACAGATGGACAGGCAGAAACAAGACAGGACTCGTGGCAGGACTCGCTCCACATAGAAATGGAGTTGGAGCCCCAATCCACACGAGGGTTGTGTTTCACCAACCACGGGTGACCCAACACAACAGGTGCCACCGGGGAGTCCATGAGAAGGAAGGGGATGGTTTCAGTGTGATTGCCGGAGGTGATGAGGGTTATGGGGTCAGTAGTCAGGGTGATGTGGGGAAGTGGTTGACCATTGAGAGCGCTGACGAAAATCTGGTGAGGAAGTGATGAGATGGGAAGGTGAAGCTTGTAAGCCAGATTAATGTCCATGAAGTTACCCTCAGCTCCGGAATCCACGAGTGCCTGACAGGTGTGTGTGCTGTTGGCCCATCTCAGTCTTACCGGAAGGAGAGTTGATGGTGAGGACTTCCCGGCGGAGATCCCACCCGACAGTAGCCTCAACTTTACTATCGGGCTTGCTCTTTTACCGGGCATGATCGTAAAAAATGTCCCCGGTCGCCACAGTAGAGACAGAGTCCTTGGGATCTCCGCCTCTCTCTCTCCTCCCGGGAAAGCCGAGCTCGACCCACCTGCATGGGCTCGTGATCATCGACGTGGCCGACCGTGTTCTCCTCCGGGCTGTAGCGTGGACCGACCCCTCCAGATTCACGAGTGGCATGAACATGACGGCCCAGCTGGTCAATGCGGGCATCCACTCGTAACGCTAACTCTATGAGTCCGTTGAGTGTGCTGGGCAGGTCCAGCATATAAATATCTCTTTTAACACGGTCGGCCAGCCGATGCAGGAACATATCCCACTGCGCCTCCTCGTTCCACTTGCACTCAGCCGCCAACGTCCGGAACTCGATGGAGTAATCCGCCACGGACGTGTTTCCTTGTTTGAGATCCGCGAGTCTTCTAGCAGCCTCCTTGCCGGCCACGGCACGGTCAAAGACCCTCTTCATCTCGGCGGCGAGTGCTGGGAACGAGTCACAGCACTTGTCCTTGTTCTCCCACACCGCCGTCCCCCACAAAGCGGCACGTCCCTTAAGCAGAGTGAGCACGAAGGCCACCTTGCTCTCCTCCGTGGTAAATGTCCGGGGCTGTAATGAAAAATGCATCGAACATCTGGTCAGGAACGCTCTACAAAACTTAGGCTCACCGGCATAACTCTCTGGAACCGGGAGGCGTGGCTCGGACTGCGGTGCTCCATCCGGGATGGTGGGGGGAGCGGACGGTGTGGGCGGCACAGTGGGAATGCTGAGAAGTTGGACCTGCTGGGTGAGCTCGGACACCTGCGTCACAAGCGTTTGGATAGCGCGTCCGGTGTTCGAGATGCTCTCCTGCTGCTGGTCCATACGGGCGATGCTGTGGTCGATAAACTCATTTAAAGAAGATGCACTTGCTGCTTCCATGATGGTCAGATCGTTATGTTATGCGAATCAGGACGGAAGCAAAAGCAAGTAAAAGGTATTTATTTCGTCAGAAATACTCAGAAGAATAACACTGCAACAGACGAAACGCCGTCGGAGGTCCTTTCTCTCTCTCTCTCCCACTCAGGCAGGCGGACGGAACGCAGACAGCAGGAGAGGTGACGCAGGGACTGAGATGGGCGAAGTGGTGAGCAGGTGAAGTCTTGAGTGCGGTGAGACTGACGGCGAAGAAGTCCAGGATCCAGTGAAGAAGATACACGAGGAAAGAGAGATGAACACACGGAACAGGCAACATCAACCAACGATCTGACAAACATAAGACGAAAGACAGGGCATAAAATAAAGGTTGATAATGATACACAGCTGTCGCTGATCAAGATGATCAGCGACAACGCCCACATGAAACGAGGAACGTAACGAGACACACCCACCCAACACGAACACATGAGACTAGGGTGAGACAGTGAATCTGATAACCGTGACACAAACGAACATTTTCTCGCCTATCGTGCGTCTACATCACACCCGTACCATTAAAAAGACAGATTATATCCAAGATTTCAGTCATAAATTAGCATTAATATTGATAGCATCACTGGTAGCGTCGTTGCTAACTTACTGTCTATCTGTTTAAATGGCGAATATATCAAATGTATGTTGTCTACCTTTTGGTCCAGGTGAGGACACATTCGAGCTGCACGCGGTGCAGTCTGAGCTGGAAGCTGTAGAGAAGCAGATCCGCGACCTTTTAGAGAGACAAGCCGAGCTAAGAGACCGGCATTTAGCTCTTGAAACATCTCGCGTCGATGCACACAAATCAGTTAATAATCCGCAGACTCCGATTTCGTCCATGCCGTGCGTTTCTCAGCATTGGTCCCGTGCACCAAGGCCACGATCAGCCATGGTTTCATTCACTCCGGATCCGACGCGCCGTCACGAAGCTTGGGTGGTTTCGCAGCGGAAGACGCGAAGAATCTCTCCGCCCCTCCCGGTTTTCGAGATCTCCACTCAGAACCGCTTCTCCCCTCTTCGCGAAACGGAACGCGATGCTGTGATCATCGGCGATTCAATTGTTCGGCACGTCCACGCTACGTCAGGTAAAATTAAGGTGCGTAGCCACTGCTTTCCTGATGACCGTATTTTCAATATCGCTGCGCGGGTACCCGAGATCTTGAACGGTGACGAGCGCGTCGGAGCTGTCGTGTTGCACGCAGGAGTGAACGACGTCAGGCTGCGGCAGACGGAGGTTTTGAAAAAGGATTACAGGAGCCTGATCGAGACGGTACGCACCGCATCAGCTAAAATAACGATCATTGTGTCTGGGCCGCTTCCCACGTATCGACAAGGGCATGAAAAGTTCAGTAGATTATTCGCGCTAAATGAATGGTTAATGTCATGGTGCAATGAGCAGAAACTGCTCTTTATAAATAATTGGAATCTGTTTTGGGAGCGTCCTAATACTAGTTTTACTTGATCTTAGTGCTGCGTTCGATACTATAGATCACACAATACTCTTAGATCGACTACAAAATTATACTGGCATTCAAGGACAAGCATTAAGCTGGTTCAGATCATACTTATCTGACCGCTACCATTTTGTCTATTTAAATGGAGAAAAATCGACTTCAGTAAACTGAAAAAACTTCAGTAAACTATGGAGTGCCGCAGGGATCTGTGCTAGGCCCTCTATTATTCTCAATATGTATGCTGCCACTTGGAAATATTATAAGGAAACATGGAATTAGTTTCCATTGTTATGCTGATGACACTCAAATATATATTTCATCACGGCCGGATGAAAACGCCACTAACGCAAGAGTGTGTTAAATTCAATTCAATTCAATTCAAGTTTATTTGTATAGCGCTTTTCACAATACATATTGTTTCAAAGCAGCTTTACAGAAAATGCATTTCAAAAATATACATACAAAAATACAGTTAGTTAATCATAAAATTTAGGGCATAACATATCGCCGGCGTTGGGTCGTCTCTTCACAGGCGTCGAGTCGTCTCATCACAAGCGTTGGGGCATCTGAAGTCTCCATGAGAGGCTGGATACATAACTGGAGCTGACGAACTCTATTTGAGTTATCAAAAAGGCAGATGGGAAATAATTAGCGTAGCTGCTGTTCATAATATGAATGCATTTGATCTGATTTAACTGTAGTATAAAAGGTATGAGATGCATCATGTGAATGCTTGGCTAAAGAGATGCGTCTTTAATCTAGTTTTAAACTGGGAGAGCGAGTCTGAACCTCGGACAATATCTGGAAGGCTATTCCAGAGTTTAGGAGCTAGATGTGAAAACGTCTCAGGTTACAACTGTAACCTATGTTCCCTGAGAACAGGGAACGAGACAATACGTCATCGACGCTTTGGGGAAACGCCTCAGGCGTGACAGGTGTCTGAAATCACAATCAAATCACGGCAATCACATTGACCGGTGACAGCCCGTGAATCATTACGTGAATGATTAACGTGTGACCTGGAAGTATATAAGGGCGCCTTGCAAACATGACAAATCATCCTTCGTCTGAAGGGACTGTTTGGTAGGCAGGCCCCGAGGCATGGCAGGGAGACGTATTGTCTCGTTCCCTGTTCTCAGGGAACATAGGTTACAGTTGTAACCTGAGACGTTCCCTTTCGAAGGGAACTCAACAATACGTCATCGACGCTTTGGGGAACGAAATACCCACTCCGCCATGCTGAGGGGAGTGCATGCCAAGAGGCAGTGACAACTGTCAGAACCAGCAAATTTAAATGAAATGCAAGAACCACTCACCCTCAGGTCACACTGGGCTGTCAGTGACAGCATTCCCTACGGTCATAGCCCAAGCTATAAGCCTAACAGGAGGAACTCCAAAATATGTTAATCCGAAGGCCTACCTGGGCCTGCTCAAAGGCCTAGGACCACAACTTCAAATTAGAAGGGGTCCCTTCTAGGGAATGTGGCTAGGGAACCCGAGGGAACCCAAGCCAGTCACTATACGGGGGAATATACCACCCGAAATGCCACCAGGACGGCCTGACCTGGTGTCACTACGTCGGACACTTCAGTCTGGCCAAATTCCTGTCTGTCTGGAGACAGAGCCTCTGGACATTTGCCTTAGGTAAGGCATCCAACCCGAGGGACTGCGAAGCTGGCAGTGAACCCTCAGCCCGGATCTCAGAGACGGAATATCCCGGAGAGTATGACTCAGCATAGTGCTTTACAACCCTTGCTAGAGAGGGGAGTATCTCTACTCGATCCACGGATCTACCCAGTGTTTGTGTTTGAAACACTGAGGAGGCCTGTGAAGGCCTAGGGGCTGATCTAACTGGGAGGCCTCACGAGAGGCCTACGACCGTCTGACCAGACTCAGGAGTCCAAACACTCATAGTGACCCTCAGTGAGGGGAGCAATGGACCGACTGGTAGGAAACCAGGCTGTAGGCAGAGTAAGAAGTTCCGGGAGGGAACCAGTAGCAGAGGACGAACACTTTAGTTGAGCCAGGGCACGAGCTCGCTTTTAGCAGCGGCCTAATAAGGCCAGCTGAACTGATAGCAAGCGGCCACTAGCTTCCAGAACCCAGCATCGTTGGGGAACCACTCACAGGAAGGCCTGACGAGGCCTACTAACTGATAACCACAGTATGTGGGAGCTCATATTCAGGAAGGCCTGATGAGGCCTGTAACCTGATAACCACAGTATGTGGGAGCTCATCAGTATGTGGGAGCTCATAAACAGGAAGGCCTGGTGAGGCCTGTCACCTGATAACCCCAGTATGTGGGAGCTCTCATGACCAGGAAGGCCTGGTGAGGCCTGTAACCTGATAACCACAGTATGTGGGAGCTCTCATGACCAGGAAGGCCTGGTGAGGCCTGTAACCTAGCGACCACAGTGTGTGGGAGCTCAAAACCAGGAAGGCCGGATGAGGCCTGTAACCTAATAACCACAATATGTGGGAGCCCACATTCAGGAAGGCCGGGTGAGGCCTGTAACCTGACATGTGGAGACTCATAACCAGGAAGGCCTGGTGAGGCCTGTAACCTGATAACCACAGTATGAGGGAACTCACCTTCAGGGAGGCCTGGTGAGGCCTACTACCTGATAACCCCAGCATGTGGGAGCTCATGACCAGGAAGTAGTGTTGTCAAAAACATCGATATTTCGATAAATATCGATACTGAAATATCTGAACGGTACCAATACTAATTTCCCGAAGTATCGATACTAGCCGAGCGGTCACTTTCACTTCTCTCCAAAGGCGCGTTGACAAACACCACACGTGACGCACTCGTCTCATTCGCTCTGGTTAAATAGCAAAAGTGAATGGAAAGATGGCGAGGGCGGCGCCCCCGCGACCGGCTTTGGTTGATTGATAAAGAACACCGCGAGCGGGCATGTCGGAGAATAGCGTGGACAAGCGTAAAAACACACCGCGAGCGGGCATGTCGGAGTCGGAGAAATGCGCGGACACGCGCTTCACACTGCGAGCGGGTATGTCAGAAAATAGCGCAGACACGCGCTTCACACTGCGAGCGGGCTGCGGGCACCCAAAAGATTGTTTGACAATCAATAATCCCTCACATCACTCATTTTTTTAAATAATTTTATAGGTGAAAACAGACTTAAGGAACAGGCTCCAGGGGTACCATTTAGGCTACGCTCAGCATCAGGGATGTTTATTGTTTGGACAGACCTTTCCCCACTGCTAAAAAAAATCCTAAAGGAAACACTGTAACTCTTCTCATTTTTACTTTTCTGAAATATTAACCAAGATGGCCTAGTATTGTTATGAGTCTGTGTTGTCTCGTTTTTTCACCGTAATTCTTAAAGTTAACATAATCTGACTGAGGAATCTTAGACAAGTAAATATTTTAACTGTGGTCAAATGTAAATTAACTTGTGCCTATTTAACTTTATTCAGAAAATTATTATTTAATTCTGCAATTTGCCTTCATTAGCGATTATCATCAATTTGATTACACAGATATTAATTAAACTAAACAGCTAGACAATGGCATCTCTGAATTCAATAATGAAATGCCTTTAACTGAAAATTGAATGTTTAATCTTATTATTATACATTACTGACACTCTATCCTCCAATTTGATACTGTTAAGTGCTTTATTTGTTACAGTAGGCTATGTTTTAATCTTTGATAACAGTAGGCAACGGGTCATGTTAGCCCTGGTCCAATTAAAAAATATTAACAGATAGAACTCAGGACATTTTTGTTCATGTAAAATATACCTCATTGTCATGTTCTAGACTTGTTATATTTAGCTTTAAATAAAAAAAATACCCCCTTAATATTGTAGCAGTTTTTTTCTCTGTGGTATCGAAAATGGTATCGAATATCGATATTTTTCAAGGTATCGTATCGAAGTTAGAAATTCTAGTATCGTGACAACACTACCAGGAAGGCCTGGTGAGGCCTGTAACCTGATAACCACAGTATGTGGGAACTACCTTCAGGGAGGCCTGGTGAGGCCTACTACCTGACAGCCACGATACTTGGGAGCTCACATTCAGGGAGGCCCGGTTAGCGGCCTACCACCTGATAATCACATTACGTGAGAACATGCCTTCAGGGAGGCCCGGTGAGGCCTACTACCTGATAGTAGGTCAGGCTAGCTGTCCAGTTGCCTGTCCTTTGGGCTTGCCTACAGGGAGGCCTGGTAAGGCCTACTACCTGATAGCCACCGTAAGTGGGAATTCACCTTCAGGGAGGCCTGAGGAGGCCTACTACCTGAAAGTAATCTTAAACAACTGGTAGCTATGAGCCCTGAATCTGGGTGACGGTTCGAAGGCGGCCTGCTAAGGCCAGCCCACTGGGGACTCGCCTATCAGGGAGGCCTGGTTGGGCCTACTCGCTGACAGCAAGTCAATCTGCTCCAAAGGTACACTGTTGGGAATCATACCACACCAACAAGTAAGTCCCACAATGTTGGGACTCACTTCCGAGGAGGCCTGTTTAGGGCCTACTACCCATCAGTGAGTCAACTGCCCGAACCACCAAGGCCAGCAACATGAAGTGAGCTGGCCTACAACGCCCACTTGGGGGCTGCCCATACAGGAGGCCTGCTGAGGCCTACTACCTAATGGCGCAGCTTTCGTTGGCAGATAAGCTGTTTACACAGCGCCTACAGCATTCTGGTACCTAATCACATTGCCCATGGCAGTGTACTCAGCAAGAGCGCTAGCACCCTTTGAGCAAGGGGAGTACAACATACGCCACTCTGCCTCAATGGAGGCCCCAGAGCCAGGGGCCTACCATCTGTAAGCATGGGCGTCAGCTCATGGCAATGCTCTGGCTTCAGGGGAGCGTACTTCGACCAAAAAAGAAGTGAAGGCTAGAACTTTCCGCTCAACCCGAGCCATAGTGGTGCGAGGTAGGATAATACAGAACTGAAAGTGAAGGACTCAGACCTGCCCTGTATCACAGGGGAATACTCTCCACCTCACCCTGAGGTTTACCAGGGTGCGGGCCCGCCAGTGGCTCTAGGGGTGACAGAAAAAGTATCTGTGCCCAACCTAGGGGAGTGGGGCTTGTTTGTGAGCCAACCACCTACAACCCGACGCTCGAGCAGTAGCTCAGCGAGGGGAGTAAAGACTATACTGGCAGCCCATATCCGTATGCTAGTTCTGCACGGCAGGGTCGGGCAGACAGACCCAGCCTTTTCGTGAGGCGAAAGGCGGCCTAACCCTGCTCAATAAAGACACATTGTACCGGGGAGGCCTATTTGAGGCCTAACCCAGGATCTTTGTAAACCATGCCTCTGCACCACGCTGCATTACTCTTGTCGCCCCAGAATGCAGAGAAGGGGGCGGGCCTTGGCCTAACGACTCCCATTGGAGGAGGCTGTCATACAGGGATGCTAGGAACCTATATTCACACAGTGAAGGTTCCGAGGCAGAAATGCTTAAGCAGAGCGCCTCCACTATCCCTGGCACACCTAGGCCAGCTACAGAGGCGGCCCTGGTGAGGGCCAGCCTGCAAGCATAGATCTACCTGAGGGCTCGGAGGAGCCACAGCCTCACTAGAAAAATAGTTATTATTTCATACAACTGGCTGCAGAATCGCTCAGCCCACTGAAAACCCAAACAGAGCTCAAGGGGGCGATGTACTCAGGAAGGAAGTCAGACGGTCCCATGGACCGGACATAAGATCTATCTGAAGCACTAGCGTCAGTCTATACTCCAAGATGAAAATCCTATGGGAGGGAGACCAACTACCCTACCCTGAGGTGGCTAACAGCCCGAGGGCTAAGATAGTCGTTCTAGCCACCTAAAGGGGGACTTCAGGGCCCTAATAATCCAAAAATGTACCTTACATGACCCCATAGCTCTATACAGGGAACGAGGTCTGTAGAGAGATACATTTTTGTGTTAGTTGCACACAAAATTACTCTTAAAGAAGACCACTCAGCTCACCTGCGGCGTGCGAAGTGAAGACTTACCAGACAGTTCTTTATGAACATGGGGTCTACCACCTTTACATGCCTGAAAGAGGCACTCTCCTAACCAAGCAGAGGCAGGCCAACAGAACATTGTTCTAACCATGAGCCCAGCCTCAGGCCTGATGTAGAAAGCGTCTGGGGAGTCGGGGAAGAGAGGAGAGGGCTAAGATATACTCACGCCCTCAGGGGGAGGTGATCCATGCCGATGCTGTGTGCAATCATGCTGGATCACCTCCCTCAGATCCCTCTTCTTGCGGGAGTTGCACCTCTACTGCGATCTACTCCTCCACGGAGGAGGCGCACGAGAGTTGACACTGGCTCTCTGGCCCTGTCTAAGGTCCCCGGACCATGATGGGCCAGGCCCTCCCGTCTGTCTGGGTGTGGATACGGATCTCAGCGGTATGTATTTGTCCTAATACAGCTGAGCGCGCCCTCGCCTCTCTGAACTTTCCAGCCACCGCCTACACGGAGGTGCCAAAAAGCTCAGAGGGCGAAAGCAGCGAATCGAGCCTCTTCTCCCCAATGTCGGCCAGGTTCACTCCGTGGCGCAGCTCAGAAACCGCCTCAGGGGCCCCACCCCCTGGACGAGATCCCCCAGCAGATTGGCCTGGTGTACCTGCAACACCGCCATGATGTGCAGGGGAGCACCGGCCTGACCCGCTGGCGTGTATGCTCTGCCATTCAACTGGCAGGGTTTGAGCTCTCAGTGTAGACGCCTGTCCAGACACGAGATAGTTGCAAACGTCTCGTCAATGGGCGGCATCGACACATACCTATGCTCTCCTATCACCTCAACATCAGTGAGACTAGGCCGCTGATGTCGGTGGACACGGGCAGAGTATGGGTTCTTCCATGTTCTCTCGATCTCAGTATGAGATCGGGAAGAAATGAAAGGCTCACCTGAGCTAGTGGTTTTATGACTGGGGAAAAAACGCTCTCATAGTGAGCGATTTTTCCCCCAACGTCACCATAAAACCACCAGTTCAGCATACACGGGGCAGGGTGGCTGAGAAGATTGATTATCACCACCCTCATCAGCCATCTCCTGTTTGTCCGGAAAAGCACTCACTGCTTAATCTCGTCAGCCGCCGCATCGCCTGAGATGATTATACCCCTCTCAAGGCGATCGGCGGGCTTCATCTGGGATCCCTTTTTTGTTTTGTTTTTTTACACCCAGACGCTGAGCCCTCTTCTCACAAGGAGAGGGCCAGACGAGATCGGAGCGTTCTCAAAGAAAAACGCTCGCAATTGTACAGGCAGTTCCCTCAAGAACTGCCTGTGCGCGCTCTTCCTTCCCAGACAGAAAAAGCACAGTTGAAAACACTCAGCCTTCTCAGTGCATTTCATAAATACCTGATTTTCAAAAGCGGTTACAGACAAAACAGTCCCTGAAGACGAAAAGATGATTTGTCATGTTTGCAAGGCGCCCTTATATACTTCCAGGTCGCACGTTAATCATTCACGTAATGATTCACGGGCTGTCGCCGGTCAATGTGATTGCCGTGATTTGATTGTGATTTCAGACACCTGTCACGCCTGAGGCGTTTCCCCAAAGCGTCGATGACGTATTGTTGAGTTCCCTTCGAAAGGGAACGCCCTCCCTCCTTTAGTGGACTTAGATATCCTAGGTACGACCAGAAGCCTCGAATTTAGCGATCTTAAAGAGCGCGATGGATTATATGGCGATAGAAGATCTCTTAAATACACAGGAGCTAAACCATTTAGGGCTTTATAGGTCAGTAACAATACTTTGTAATTGATACGGAACTTAATAGGTAACCAGTGTAGAGATGATAAAATTGGTGTTATATGATCATATTTTCTTGACCTAGTAAGAACTCTAGCAGCTGCATTTTGGACTAACTGTAGCTTGTTTACGGAGGATGCAGGACAACCAGCTAATAAAGCATTACAGTAATCTAGTCTCGAGGTCATGAATGCATGAACTAACTTTTCTGCATCAGAAACTGATAGCATATTACGTAGCTTAGCAATGTTTCTAAGGTGGAAAAAGGCTGTTCTTGTGACATTTGAAATATGATTTTCAAAAGACAAGTTGCGGTCTAGTATAACACCCAGGTCTTTTATTGTAGAGGATAAAGTAACAGGACGTCCATTTAGATTAAGGTTGTATTGTAAGAGGTTTTGTGGGCAGTTTTTTGGACCAATCAGTAATACCTCCGTTTTATCTGAATTTAATAGAAGAAAATTACACGTCATCCAATATTTTATATCTTTAACACACTCTGTCATTTTAGATAATTTAGTGTTATCATCTGGTCTTGATGAAATATATAATTGAGTGTCATCAGCATAACAGTGGAAACTTATTCCATGTTTTCTTATAATATTACCAAGTGGCAGCATATAAATTGAGAATAGCAGGGGGCCTAATACAGATCCCTGCGGCACTCCATAATTTACTGACGTTATCTTTGATTTTTCCCCATTTAAATGGACAAAATGGTAACGGTCTGATAGGTACGATCTAAACCAGCTTAATGCCTGTCCCTGAACACCAGTGTAATTTTGAAGTCGATCTAAGAGTATTTTATGATCTATAGTGTCAAACGCAGCACTAAGATCGAGTAAAACTAGTATTGAGATACAGCCTTGGTCAGAAGCTAAAAGTAAATAGTAAGTTAAAGATATAAAAGATTGGATGACGCGTAATTTTCTTTTATTAAATCCAAACAAGACAGAAGTACTACTTATCGGTTAAAAAAAACGCCCAAAACCTCTCACAATACAACTTTAACATAGAAGGATGTCCTGCTACTTTATCCTCTACAGTAAAAGACCTGGGTGTCATACTAGACTACAACCTGTCTTTTAAAAATCATATTTCATGTTACAAAAACTGCCTTTTTCCACCTTAGAAACATTGCTAAGCTACGTAATATGCTATCAGCTTCTGATGCAGAAAAGTTAGTTCATGCATTCATGACCTCGAGACTACATTACTGTAATGCTCTATTAGCTGGTTGTCTTGCATCCTCAATAAACAAGCTACAATTAGTCCAAAATGCAGCCGCTAGAGTTCTTACTAGATCAAGAAAATATGATAATATAACACCGATCTTATCATCACTACATTGGTTACCTATAAAGTTCCGTATTAATTATAAGGTATTGTTACTGACTTATAAAGCCCTAAACGGCTTAGCTCCAGTCTATTTAACGGATCTTCTATCGCCCTATAATCCATCGCGCTCTTTAAGATCACTAAATTCGAGGCTTTTGGTTATACCTAGGATATCTAGGTCCACCAAAGGAGGGAGAGCATTTTCACATTTAGCTCCAAAACTCTGGAATAGCCTTCCTGATACTGTTCGTTGCTCAGACTCGCTCTCCCAGTTCAAAACTAGACTAAAGACGCATCTCTTCAGCCAGGCATTCATATAAATTTTTTAATCTTACAGTTAAATCCGGCCTCTAGTTCATAACCGCCAGAGGAGAACTGGCCCCCGACTGAGCCTGGGTTCTCCCAAGTTTTTTTTTTTTCTCCATTAGGTCACCTGATGGAGTTTTTCGTTTCCTTGCCACTGTTGCCTTTGGCTTGCTCAGTTGGGGATATTCAATTTAATTAATCAATGAATAATACTATTGATTAGCATTACTAAACATGGGCGTTTTATTATTATTTTAATTTAATACTGTGAAGCTGCTTTGATACAATCTGTATTGTGAAAAGCGCTATACAAATATTCTTGACTTGACTTGACTTAATACGAATTTAACGATTCCGATTCCATTATCGAAATTGCTTATCGATCCGATTCCTTACCGATTCTCTTATCGATTCTCATTGGGTGAGGGAATAACAAATTTGTTTGTTTGTATTAACTCGCTTTAATATCTGATCAGAAGACACAGCACAGAGCACATATACACAAATTATGTGTAGCAACCTCAGAACAAACCTAAAAGTAGGTGAGCTACTTCTCAAAGGAAAGTCCAGGAACCTATAGCCTAGGGCAGTGTTTCTCAACCAGTATGCCATGGCACGCTAGTGTGTGCCTTGAAAGATTATCAAGAAGAGTGCCTTAGTGCCTTCACATTCATTGGTCCAGACCAAAAAAAAAAAAAAACTGCCATTTATGTGCCATAAAAACTAAAAACACAGACTGAAAACAGGCAAGGAAGAGCTTGTGTCTTTTGGAATATTAATAGTGCTCATTTGGATTCAACCTGAAACAAAACGTGTGTGCGTGTGCAGGGGCGCGGGAAGTCATTTTCGTCAGGGGGTGCTGGCGTTTATATAGGCTACTGTCTATGGGTGCTGGTGGCGGCTGCGGGGTGGGGATACAGACACAATCAAAGACAGTACAGTTTATTGTTTGTGCTATACAGTGCTGTAGAAAGGGGCGTTTGTTTAAAAAACACCAGGCTGGGTAGTTAGGTAACTTAGGGTGGTTCGGGGGCATACTCCCCCGAGAAAATTTGGATTTCTCGGACCTACATATGTGCATTTTAAGGTGTTTGAAGGCCAAACAAATTGGATAACAATAGAAGCAAATAATGAATAAAAATACGATTATTTATATTATGTTCAAACTTTTGTTTCGTCATGTTTTCATAGCACCTCAATAGCGTTTCGGTGTGCTCAGATGTGTGCGCGCTGCAGTTGCTAGGAAACACAGACGCGCACGGACACGGATTTCTGTCGCGCGGGTATGTTTATTTTAAAACATCCACAAGTAGGTTAAAGTGTTCATAAACCGCTTAATGTACAAAGACAGTGTTACTAAAAGACCAAACTCTGTAAATATCATATTAATAAAGTATACTATGTACAAAACATCAGATGTCAGATGAGCCCAGAATATGAACACAAACGCGTTTTATGTTAAGCATTTATGTGATTTTAAATTAAATAAAATTCTAAAAAGTTACAGACTATTTGTTCCTTTATAAAAATAGAGATAAATCACAATCATATAGGCTACCATCTGGGCCTGCACCGCGGCAGAAAAAAGACGCAGAGTGTCTTACACTACAGTGATTTCGGTACACCAAATGTAGATTTGCGCTCTGGAGTTCGGCTGATAAACTCTTCCATGAGACCCTGAATATCCAGATCATCCAAAATGTCTTTGTGGATGTGAAGCAGTGCCATGTGAGAAAGTCTACTCTGAGTAATAGTGCTACGTAGCCAGGTTTTCAGGCGGCGAAGAGCTGAGAAAGACCTTTCGGAGCCAGCAGTAGACACAGGTAAACAGAGGCACAAGTGGATCAGCTGTTCCACCTCGGTGAAAAGTCCTCTTGTTTGTGGATGTAGAGCTGATACAAAGTGAGCAAGTTCTTGGACTGAGTGGAATGCATGTTGTTTGGTGAGGCCACCCAGCATCCTCTGTTACAGGCATAGGGATGCAATGTCCATCTGTGGAAGCTGAAGGTTACTCAAGTCAGCATCTGAAACAAGACCCTTTGCAGAATCCAGCAGCACTTTTTCCCTCTTTGCAGCTGTTGACAAGCCAGCTTGATCGAATCTGCGCTCCATTTCCGAATTCATTAAATCCACTGCCTCAAAAAAGTCCCGTCGCCACTTTAATTCACCACTGTCTGCTAAATCCTCCAGCACAGTGGTGTCCCGAAAACGACTCGGTGTTCTGCTGACCCTGGAATCTTTTGGCCACTTCAGGCTGAGAGCTGATGCAGACGCTTTTGCTTTCAACAAAATAGTGTCCACAACTCCTTCTCCCCTCAGTGCACCTATATTAATAATAATAATAATAAAAATGTAATTTTAAAAAAGAGGAAAATCCAACCTTTAAAAGGCACCAATTTTCTTTGTGAATTAATCATGTATCGTAAATAAATAAATGTTCTTCCTGTAGGCTATTTAAGGAAGATCATTTGTGAATGAACAGTGTTGGTCAAGTTACTTGGAAATAGTAATTAGTTACTGATTACTCCAAAGTAATCTAGTTACTTTACTGATTACTTATTTTCAAAAGTAATTAGTTACTGTACTTCAAAAACATGATGCACGACCTGAATACCTTTCAGCCTAATTCTATTCTTTCTGCATATTCCATCATCTAAAAATGAATCAAATGAAACTCTCTCTTCTCTTTTTTAAAACTTGTTTTATTAGTTTCAATATTTTAACTTTATGCACATTGCATCAACCAAAAATTAAATTAAATTAAATGCAACAGTCTCAGACTTGAAGACAATTGTTGAACATTTAAACAATTTCTGCACATTCCACCATATTTTAATGAAATAAAGAAAGTCCTTCTTCCGTTGACTTATATTTCGGCATATTCCAGCATTTAAAATACAAATATTTTTTTAGTAAAATCATTTATTCGATTACATGTAAATAAAATACAGCTATACAATAATTAAAATGAAAGTCTCTCCTGACTGTATTCCAAATTATTAACATTTACGTCTTTTAACAGTAAAGTGCAGATTAGCCTAAGTTTTGTTTTTGTAAATCGTCAGACATGTTTTTACCATTACCAAGTTTTTCTTTGTAGAAAGCCTTTCTTTAAAGTGAATTTCGTTTTGTATAAATTGTATCTTAATTTTAATAAATATTTCATCAACCAATTGCATGTATTTAATAAATAAAAAGCAAATATAGCAGACAATATAATAACCATGACATTGAGGGGCTGGCGCGCCGCGTTCACTTGCATTGCATTGTTAAAAGCCTTTCTTTAAAGTGAATTTCGTTTTGTATAATTTCAATTGTATCTTATTTTAATAAATGTTTCATTAACCATTTGCATGTATTTAACAAATACAAAGCAAATATAGCAGACAATAATAACCGTGACATGGAGGAGCCGGCGCGTCGCGTTCACTTTCACTTTCATTAACTAGAGCGCGCACCTCATAAATGAATGAAACTCAGCGAAGGCCTATGCCTCATACATTAGCAAAATGTATAAATAAATATCTTAAAACAAAGAATAAAGCTTACCTATGCGTTCTTTGAGAACTTGAATGCACTCAAGTGCACCAGAAACGCTTGCATCCGCCTTCTGCAAACTTCTTGCCACAGCCTCACAAGGCCCAAACATAGCCTCACAGCACAACAGCCCGAAGACAGTTCTGCCCTTCATAGCTTGCTTGAGAAGTCCTGATATTTTCGACCGAGTCTCCCCACGAACACTCCGGTCCTTTTCGAGAGCTCATAGTGTCTCCAACAGCGGCCCATATCCTTGTAGGAGTCTGGATATTGCCTTGGTCCTTACGCACCATCTTGTCGGACACAGAGCTGCGACATTGGACACGGGTTCTCCATCGGGGAAAAGAGACTGATACAAACTCTTGCGTTTTGCTGACTCTCGGATGAGGTTGGAGGTGCTCTGTACAAAGTTGAATACGTCTGAGACGAGAGCCACATCCCGAGCCACCTCTTGCAAAGCTAGATCCAACGAGTGGTTGCAACTATGGACAAACAAGGAGCCAGGGCAGACTTCTGCAAGACGTGCACGTACGCCGGTGAAACGTCCAGACATATTACTTGCCCCGTCAAAACAGTAGAAGCTTGAAGCTTTTCAATCGGCAGGTGCAAGCGCAAAAATATGTCAGTGATGCACCTGAAGAGAGTGTCTGCTTTCGAATCTGGTGCGCTGTAAAATCCCAAAAACACACTCTGTTGACACAAATCAGCATCAACATAATGCACATGGCAGGAAAGATGAGCTAATGTCTGTAGTGCCATCAGCCGTCAGTCCAAAGTAGTGAGAAACCTTTGCCCCAGATACCAACCTTCGCTGCACAGCATGTGCAAGCAGTTCTATCATCTCGTTTTGGATCGTATCTGACAGCCAGTTATCCCTGCGGAGCATCCACTGGCGAGCTGCGGGAAGCGACTCGGTGCGGTCAATCATCATACGCCAGAAATTTTCTTCACGGTGATCGTGACCTCGGAGAGGTAAGCCCTGTCGGACCAAATAGCGTACTGACTTGAAGGCATCTTGGAGAACCACTCTGTCAGTATTTTGCTCCCTCGCAACCGTGTCTGAGAGCAGGGCACTGATCGGTGTACTATTCAGCGCAGCGATTTTGTTCACAGCTTCTAGGTGGAAGAATGACTTCTCGTGATCTCAAAATTTTTCTGTGGCTTTACGCCAATTCGAAAAGCCCCCTCTGATGAATACACCGTCAGCTCTGTGACAGTCGTCGTGTACCAACTTTTTGTCTACCACAGACCAAGTAAAACACAGGGCTTTGTCAGTGTCATTAACATAATGGAGCCATTTCCATCTTTCAAACCAAGCTGATTTAAACGATCTTGAAAAACCTTCAGTCCCAAAACGCTTGGTGGGGAAGTCAAAATTCCTTGGCTGAAATGGCTCAGATGGTAAAGGTGATGTCCATGCTGCAGCAGTCTCACTCTTGTCGGGGGCAGAGAGAGAAATTTTGGAGTTTGAAGTGCTAGTAGCGTTAGTGTCACCAGTAGCCTGGTCGTGTTGGCTAGCACTGGGAAGTTCGCCGGCGGGAACGACAGAAGCTAGCTTGTGTTGCCTAGCAACTTGAACAACTGAAGCTAGCTTGTCCTGCTCGAGTACCTTTGTACATTTTTCTGGTATGCTGGATGAGGAGTCATTTGGAGAAATCTCGCTAGACTTTGGGTGTTTGGGGTTGGATTGAAAAAAATCCAAAATTCTCTTTTGAGACATAACTAGTTAGCGCTGATATCGTAGTTGTGCAATTTACGAATGTGCGTGCTGCGTAGGCTGAATCGTAATCGCGTGATTCGCGTCAAGACACATCTGATTGGCCAATAGTACACACTGAAGATAAATTAATTAATTTTTAATTAAATAAGTACTAAAATGATCCCTCTCTTCATCCCACACCCCAAAACATGACATACAAAATGTCGTGGAACAGAAACAACAACCAGAAATATTTGTAAGCTATCATTTTATTGTCATCACAGTTTGCCAACAGAGGGTGCTGCAGTGGCAACTGGGGGTGCTGCAGGTGCTTAAAGATAGAGATCTATAGTAAATTAGAAAAATGTTGGGGATGACTGAAAGTTTATGTGGGGTGTAAATATACTCATCTAGTTGGCATATTATGACGTCATCAGGGGCGGCCCTCTTGAATTTCATAATATTCAGGAAATAGTAGATATTGAATTGATGTTGGAACTTATTTACATGCTTTTTTTTTTTTTTTATCCTCATTCCAAATGATGAGAAAATATGAAACCAACAATAACAGGAGAAAGTACTAAATTATTACTATACTATATAGTAGTAAAATGCGTGTGAACAGTAGCCTACTTTTTGATCAGTTCATCAGTAATATTCAGGAAATACTAGATATTGAATTGATGTTGGAACTTATTTACATGCTTTTTTTATTTTTTTATCCTCATTCCAAATGATGAGAAAAGATGAAACCAACAATAACAGGAGAAAGTACTAAATTATTACTATACTATATAGTAGTAAAACGCATGTGAACAGTAGCCTACTTTTAGATCAGTTCATCAGTAATATTCAGGAAATACTAGATATTGAATTGATGTTGGAACTTATTTACATGCTTTTTTTTAATTTTTGATAGAGAGAGCGCGCGCGCGACTGTGTGTCTCTCTCTCTCTCTGCTCGTTCTTTCAGTGCGCGCCCGCGCCCCAACTTTATCACTCTCTGTGGGCTACTCCCTTCACTTTATCGGACTTAATGCCTCCACGTTCCCCCGATTGCCTGCGAGCTTCTACGCCGGTCTATACGGTAATTTCTCTACAGTGCGACAGAGAGTCACGTGAGTTATGACGCAATCGTTAGCCTATTTTTACAAAAACGGCTTCTACGGGGCCATAACGTAAGGTACAAGGTAATGGAGCCTTTTATACATTGTCGAGTTTCTTTAGAAATAAATAATGGACAAATGGAGTCTTTGGGCGCCTCAGATGTAAAGTTATTCGCTGACAAAGTGACGCAAAAATGAATGGGAGTCAATGGAATGCTAACAGCAGGTGAAGTTCTGCTACAATGGCGGCGCCCGCGGAGGCTTCAGTTTCCGGCGGATGGATTACCCCCTTGATTTACTCAGACGCTCTGAACTGAACTGCTTCCGCATCAATGACACGAGCGCTCACTTGCTCTGCTGTTTTCTCCAATACTTTGAATAGGAACATGACGTCATTTTGGTCTTGAATCAAAGTATTACATATCTGCCATCTAGTGGTAGGGAATACAAATGAGATATTACACCATATTAGGATCTACAGCCTGTTTTATTAAGTATGACGTCTTGTCGCAATTTTGCGACTTTGGCGCTTAGAGGGTTAAAGGCCTTATTATACTTCTGCGTTGAACTTCTGCCTCTGCCATGTTTGCCGCGTTCTGAATCAAAACAATGCTGCGCGTGTGTGACGTCATGACACATTTGCAACGAGCAGAACCGATACGCGGAATTGTTGAGCAGGCATGGTAACGGTTCCAAGGAATTGATTCACTGGGCACCGGTTCTGAAGAAGAATCGGTTCTCGGTTCCCATCCCTACTTACGTGTGATATGAACAAGACTTTATTAACTAGACTAAACATTTAAACTACTCTAACATACACATACATACATACATACTAGGGCTGTAACGATACAGCAAACCCACGATTCGGTTCGTATCCAGATTTCTGACCCACGATTCGATACAAACCGCGATTCTTGCGAGGAGGGAGGATTTTAAAAGCCAAATAAATAAATAAATAGCTAAAGCTATAACTCTGTTTTCTTGTAACACAATACTTTTTAAAAACAAAGATAACTATACTCCATTGTGGAGATGATTCGAGCATGTTAAAAATTCTTCTGAGGTAACCGAGGCTTACTGTCTGTGCTGTAAACCACAAATATTATATTGCCTATTCCGCATGACCCGCATCTCAAGTGCAGGAATAAATTTTTTAATTAACGTTAAATCAAGTAAAAGTATTTCAAGCTTTCTATATAAGTTTCGATTCGTTTATGAGGTGAGCTCCGGTTCACGCACGCGCCGGTGCCACACACACACACACCGCGCTTTGCTCACTTGCTCTGGTGTTTGCTTGTATGTGTGTGTGTGCTCGCGCGCGCGTGTGTGCGTGTGGGGGAGAGGTGCAATTTTTGAATAATAATTAAATGATACCCAGCGATCTTCGAATATTATTTTTACTTGAAATTCCCATACCTAATATGTAAAAGACCCCGTCACAGCCCTAGGATCTATTCTGGACGAGAAAGATATGTCTGGGAAGGGGTGTGTCGATCGCGATCTGCCTTCTCACACCGTGACACAGGTTCGTGGATCTGAGTGTCGCGATTTCGGTTTAATATCGTAAATCGTTACAGCCCTAATACATACATAGCCTGCATACATACATACAGGAAAGAGAGCTGAAGCAGAATATAGGAAAGCAAGAAGTTATAGCATTGTTTGAACTATCAGCCTTGAGCAAACCATTAGTTTAGTTCTAACACACCCTTCTTTAAAAGGGGTAAGGATACTTAATGTATCAAATAATGAGACTAAGTTTGATACTTGCATGTCTCGCCCATTTGAATTTAACTGTCCTGATGCAATTTGTTGGGGCTTCAGTTGATCTTGGTTGATGTTGTCTTGATGAGAGAGAACCAGTGGGAGTCAGAGTCTCTTTGGTGAATGGAAAGACAAGGCCGCAGCCTGGCACCAGCTTGTGGGTCCTTGGGGGACTTCTAGTTCAGCATCATCTTCACATTAGGACTTCTCAGGAAGGACCACGAGAGTAAGATAGCGATATAGGATTAACAGGGTTTATTTCTCCTTCTCAGTCAGAATTAAGTGAGTGTCACAGCCCTCTGGAAATTCATTTTGGGGTACTTATCAGTCTTAATGTGTCCTGTAACAGGACACCAGGTTCTGCCAGTGGGTAAGCTTCATTTGTGATGTTAGTTTTGGGGGGAGTTTCATAGACCTTTGTTGGGAGAGTGAGTTTGCTAGATTATTCATTAATAATTCATGCGTGTCTGATTGGTCCAGACGCTAGAGCGTTCAGCTAAGGTGTTAAGAGGAGGCTGAATAACTTTAGGTGAAGGAACTTGGGCTCTGGAGGAGGTCATATGAGAGGAGGTTTACCATGGAGTATGGTTGTACCTCTTAATGGGTGAGGAGGTGGAGGCCTCTGCCGGATAGGCTGAGATGTTCTTTCTCTCCTGGCAGCGGGCTTCTTGTTGTAGCCAGTTGGAAAAATCTAGGAGGTTATAGGAAAGGGGACCTGGTCTACTCAAACTCAACATCTCTTAAACTGGCAGAACTGCTCCTGGGGAAGCTTCTCTAGAAGTCGCTCAACATGTGAGCCACAGGTAGGTTCAGAGAGACCTTCAGGGCCCATGGACTGAAGGAGGCCCACTAATGTCTGCACTCGATAGGAAAATTGATCTAGGCCTCTACCATCACCTGTGAGAATAACAGGCATCTCCATTATGATTCAATGCTCCTTCAAAGCAAGCGATCTAGGTTGACCATAATGCTCATCTAGGGCTTGTACAGCTTGACTGTAAGGATCTGGGGCATAAACATAAGCCAAGTCTCCTCGCCTAGGTCTACCTTTAGATGATCCAACAGAATGTGACATTTATATTGCTCTTATTCTCTTGAATCCAACCAGTTGTATAGGGCCATCTTTAACATCATGTACTACAGTTGGTACTCAACCAGAATAATACTTTTACCGCCGCCGTTCCCGCGGGTGTGTATTTGCTGCTTTTGACCGCTAAGAGGCGCTGATCTTGAATCTCCTCCGTATGACGTCATACAGAGGAAATGTTACCTCCCCTTTCTCTGCTTTGCCTGCCCAGAGAATATTTCCAGTCCATGAGAAAATGAGCTAGGAAGTAGGAATGCGTGCGCGCGATTTTAGTTTGTCCACGGGAGATATCATGGCTTTTGAGCGAGCGAAGCATAATAATTGCTCAATAATTGGATGTACAAATGAACACCGAAGCCTTTTTTTAGTTCCTTCATCCAAGCCCCAGAAGAACCAGTGGATTCATTTCATTTTCTCTGGAAATCCGCCGACACAACTCCCCAAAGTTTTGCATGTTTGTAATACTTTAAAAACTTCTGACGATTTGTTAATCTCGATAGCTGTAATAGTAAAAACGTATAATAACTGTAGTAAAAGTATTCGAGAGAGTTTCACATGTAATAAGTTAGCTATTTCATATGCAAGCCTTTCAGCCAATCACAGCAGTGGGCGGTTACACTGAAGTCTCACACAGACACGCCCCTTCAAACAGAGCGTTCAAATCAGAGGCTAAAACTGGGCTAGGAAAAATGACTATGACTATTTTTTATCTAAAAAACATACTAACATTATAAGGGCAACCCAGGAAACATTATAAAAAAATATAATAACCCCATGTCATGGGACCTTTAACAGCGGTCCGATGATAGCTCTGTGGACAAAGCAACAGCACGAGCATCACGGAGCTTCAAGCGATCCGAGATCGAATCTCATTAGCTTTGGCTGACAGCGTTAAATGTTTTACCATTCTTGATGCTTAGATAACTGTTTACTGAAGTCAAGCGTTTTGTTTAATTATCAATGGCACATTACAATGGCACATTCTTAAGGCTATATGACCAAAAATGACGGAGTATTTTAGGTCTATTTTGCTGCTATGTAAAAAAAAACTAGCACCTTTTGTTTGCACCTTGTAAATTAGGTTTTGATGTGGCAGTAAAAATCTATCCAAAACTAAATGTTGTCTTTCATATTTCGTCTGTAACATATCGTCTTTTATAGGCTAATATATATTATAATATATATTATATATTAGCTAATATATATTAGCCTAGGGCATAAATGTTAATTTGCAGTATAATATGTTGCTTATACAAAGACAATTTATTTCAACGTATTCAGTCGATTTTTACTCATCTCAGTAGGCAATATAGATAGTTTGCTAAAAGCTAAATTCATTCATACACAGACACGCGCAAGCTGTAGTAAACAAACGCATGTACTGTATGTGCCGTGCATTCATTCAAACACAGAAACGTGATTCAAATTTAAACAGTCTTTTGCGATTTACAGACACCATTTCATATCGCGATTAGAACAAAGCACTTACTGATCATCTGCAGCTGGATCCGTTGTTAGGCTACTCCAGCACGTTTGAGGTAAAATTTCCAGGATTATCACGATATTATTATTCCTCACAGTGTGTTTTCCAGCTGTTGTGGGCGTTGACTGGTTTGCATGTGTTGCTTCAGATCTGCGTCTGAATTACATAAACAGAGAATATTTCTTTTAGTTTTGAATTAGATAATTTAAAACTACACACTTAAATGATTATAGAGATATATATCTCATGTCTGAGTGAATAGTAATCGCTGAGTTTTGTTTGAGTTTAGAGACGTGCTTCAGAAAAAAAGTTTACGGAGACGGAGAGGCAGAACGCACACCCTGTATATTTTCTTTATTTTACAAAAGCACAATGTTTTATTTCGATTGTAAGTGGACACATAAAAAAGTAGACATTTAACAGCTTATTTTTTCATATTTCTTAAGTCTGTATGACCAAAACTGATGGAGTATTTCAGGTCTATTTTGCTGCTATGTAAAAAAAAAACCGAGCAAAACGCGCCCGCGCGTTTGCCGACCTCAGAGGGTTAGTCTACGTTGGAGGAATTAAATCGTTGTAGAAAGAAAGATCTGCTTGTAATTGCTGACTTTTAGAATATAATGGTTGCTAGGGCAGCACATAAACGGGTAATAAAAGATGAACTATATAAGAAATTGGTAGAGGTAGGTATATTCCCAGAACCGGTATTAGAGCAGGTGGTCGACACTGAGATTTGACATAGAAGTTGCGTCCAGTAATTCAAGTTCGGGAAGTAGTGTTAAAAAAGAATCTTATCAAGATCCTCAAGTGGCGCTTAAATTAAAAGAGCTTGATCTGGCATTAAGAAAGCAGAAGCATGAGACACAGCTGCTTCGTCTGAGAGCTCTTGAAATTAAAGCTGACATTTAACTGCGTAAGCTTGATCTTGAGGCGCAAACCTGTCGTGATTTACCAGTTCCTATTCCACCTTCCCCTACTGATCTCGTTGAGTCTAAATCTGACTTTGAAATAGGCAAGTACATCAAGTTGGTACCGCCTTTCCGTGAAGCAGAAGTAGACTCTTATTTTGTTGCTTTTGAGCGTGTCGCCTTTAAAGTGAAGTGGCCGAAGGACATGTGGGCTCTGCTGCTTCAGTGTAACCTGGTTGGCAAAGCACAGGAGGGTGTGTGCAGCTTTGCCAATTGAGGAGTCATTGGACTATGACACAGCAGTTTTAAGGGCATATGAGTTAGTGCCGGAGGCGTATCGACAAAAATTTAGAGCCTGTTCAAAGCAAGCCAAACAAACTTATGTCAAATTCGCTAGAGAAAATATATCTCTATTTAAAAAGTGGTGTCTTGCAAGTAAGACTTCAACTTATGAAGAGTTGCAAGAGTTGGTCTTACTGCGATTACTCACCGAACCGTCTTTTCCTCTGGTCGTCAAACAAAAACTTCTGCTTTTACAGTCTTGATCCTGTTCATATAATCTCTGATTGTCGGGCTTGGAAACAGAAGACTGCAAATGCAAAACCTAAAAATGTTGCACTGGTACAATCTGTTCCGGACTTGTTTACTGCCGACACCTCTTCCTATCTACCGTTTCTTCTGACCGGTTATGTGTCTTTGGCTGACAGTTCTGTAGTTGAGTGCGTGCGGATTTTGAGAGACACTGGATCGGCTCAGTCCTTTATTCTGGATAGTGTTTTGCCCTTCTCTGATGCTTCATATACTGGCGAAAATGTCCTTGTTCGTGGCATCGAAATGGGCTGTGTTAGTGTTCCATTACACACCGTTAACCTGAAGACTCGGTATCAGAGTATAGGGTCTCTGCGGAACAAAAGTGGGCGTTTCTAAATTTGTGGGCGTTTTCAAACTGATACTGGTGGGTGTTTATACATATGCAGAGACATATCTCTCTTCTCGCAGTGGATCAGACACCTGTGAGATCAAAGACAGATATTACGGTATACACGGGATTCATGCTTGTGCACGGTGTTGCTAATAAACTGGATGTAATTTAAGTTCTGTTGCTTTTATATGAAAATAAATATAATGAACAAAACACCCAAAGTACTTATTTAATTACATACCAAATATGTGTTTATCCATAATTTTTACTTGAACAGACATGTTTTATATTTTTTATAAATATGACAATCAAATAACCCATATATAGATCACACTGTCTGAGAGTTTGGGAACACTAATACATCATTTATACACATAAAAACATGAGATCAGAGTTTTAAAATCAAACAGTTGAGAACAATACATCATGGTTGTGTAGACGACACATCCGCATTGCGGTTGCGAGAGTTTTTTGACATACGTCAGTATGACATCAGAGCAAGGCGGACCGCACTCAGACACATTTCTAACCGGCATGCATCTCGCGCTGATCACCGGTGATCGATTTTGTGGAGATTTTGCTCATCTCAAACAAGCCTAATGATAATGATGCCCTTCCCGACCCCACCCCTAAACCTCTACCCTTACTTCAAATCAGGTAATGCGGTCGAAAACGCCCACTGATCTGATAACTCCTATTACTCTCCAGCAGAGACCTATACTTGTTACCTAATAACAGAAGATTACGTATTAATAAAGTCACAATAATAAAAGTGACTTTATTAGGCCTATTTGTGATCTAATTACTAAGACATATTTTGACATCTTTGGACACTGATCATATATTGTCAGGGATGAGCTCATGTGGAGTGCTGAGCACTTCACCAATGAGATATTTTCCAACATGCTGAAACATTAGACAATTAATTATTAAAACAATTAAAACATTAGTGTTATTAATTTAACACTTGGGGTTTTGCGATTTTATTGGGTAGTAAAAAAAAAAAAAAAAGTGTTTCAGTGTGGCCCTGATCCTATTGCAACAGGTGCTGAAATTGTTTCTACTAATCAATATCAGCAATCTTGAAATTATTTGGAAGTGAAAGAGAGAATGTGAAGTAGGCTAATTATTATAAAAGTCACTTATCAATTGCCAGTAGCCATATCACCCTGTAGCCCAAGACTGGTTGCCCACTGAAGCTAAGCGGGGCTGAGCCTGGTCAGTACCTGGATGGGAGACCTAAACGGAAAAAACAGGTTGCTGCTGGTAGAGGTGTTAGTGAGGCCAGCAGGGGGCGCTCTCACCCTGTGGTCTGTGTGGGTCCTAATGCCCCAGTGTAGTGACAGGGACACTATACTGCCAAAAGAGCACCGTCCTTCGGATGAGACGTTAAACCGAGGTCCTGACTCTCTGTGGTCATTAAAAATCCCAGGATGTCTTTCGAAAGAGTAGGGGTGTAACCCCGGCATCCTGGCCAAATTTGCCCAGTGGCCTCTGTCCATCATGGCATCCTAATCATCCCCATATATATATATATATATATATATATATACCGTAATTTCCGGACTATTGAGCGCACCTGAATATAAGCCGCACCCACTGAATTTAAAAAAAAATATTATTTTGAACATAAATAAGCCGCGCATGTCTATAAGCCGCAGGTGCCTACCGGTACAGTGAAACAAATTATCTTTACACAGGCTTTAACGAAACACTGCTTGTAACTAAAATAAATAGGCTTTAACGAAACACGGCTTGTAACAAAAATAAATAGGCTTTAACGAAACACGGCTTGTAAAAAAAAAAAAAAAGGCTTTAACGAAAGGCTTTTTTTGTAAAAAAATTTTACCAGTAAACAGTAACGTTAGCCTACCAAGAAAGTCATGGTCACTACTCACTATCTTCCTCCTTCTGTGCACTGAAACCATTGAAGTCATCTCCTTCGGTGTCGGAGTTGAATAGCCTCAGAATTGCTTCATCCGATATTGGATCGTTCTCATTGTCGCTCTCGTCACTTTCATCCGGAGGCAAATCCCCCGCTGAGCCCTCTTCAACACGCAGCAGTCCAGCCTTTCGAAACCCGTTGATGATAGTGGATTTTTTGACAATGCTCCACGCTGTCAGGACCCACTGGCAGACTTGACCATAAGTTGCTCTTCGCATGCGTCCCGTTTTAGTGAAGGATTTCTCCCCACTTGTCATCCAAGCCTCCCACTGAACACGGAGCGCCACCTTAAATGCACGATTTACACTGATGTCGAGTGGCTGCAAATACTTTGTTGTGCCCCCGGGAATCACAGCTGGAATTGAGTTTGTCCTCTTGATGGCTTCTTTCACCGAATCTGTTATGTGGGCCCTCATGCTGTCCAAAACGAGCAATGCCTTGTTCCTGTGAAAGAATCCTCCCAGTCGCTTGCCGTAACACTCCATATGCCATTCATGCATTAGGCTTTCCGTCATCCATCCTTTCTTGTTGACTTTCACAACAATTCCTCTCGGGAATTTTTCTTTTGGCATCGTCACGCGTTTAAAAATCACCATCGGTGGAAGCTTTTCTCCCGATGCCGTGCAGCTCAGAACACAGGTGAAGTTCGTTTTTTCATGCCCAGTTGTTTTTAGCGTGACGGATGATTCGCCTTTCCTGTTGACAGTTCGGGTGAGTGGCAGGTCAAACGTCAGAGGAACCTCATCCATATTTATGATGTCGTGCGGCCCAATGGAGTGCTCCGCTATCTTTGCATCAGTGAATTTGCGGAAGTTTGAAACTTTTTCCTCGTAGTCGGGAGGGAGCTGCTGACACAGACTCGTCCGTACCCTGATGGACAGGCCTTTACGTCTCATAAATCTGAGACACCACGATGGTCCACCTCTAAAATCCTCAAACTTCATTGCGGTGGCGATTGTTTGGGCTTTTAGTCGGATCTGCACAGTTGAAACACCTCGGCCGTCTGCTCTCTGTGTGTTGACCCAGTCTTCGAGCTCATTTTCTAGTTCGGGCCATCTGCTTTTCTTCCCTCTGAAAGCTTTAGTTGTCTTTTTGCACTGAGTCAATTCCTCACGCTGCTTTTTCCAACGTCTAATCATCGACTCATTAAGACCAAGCTCCCGTGCAGCAGCTCTATTTCCTTTTCCAACAGCCAGATCAATCGCCTTCAACTTGAAAGCTGCATCATATGCATTTCTCCGTGTCTTTGCCATGATGAGGGTGACAAAATGACTACCGTAATCAGAATGATGGGAAGTTTGAGCGCGCTCGAATTAATCTAAACAGTAAACAAAAAAGTTGTTTGACCTTAACGGCAATTTCATTGGTCTAATGAAAGCTTCATGCCGCCAAAAAAACTGAGTACGTCATAGAATGTGTTTAAAAAAAAATAAAAAAAATTGAAAGCGGGAAAAATCCATATATTAGCCGCGTCATTATTTAAGCCGCAAGGTTCAAAGCGTGGGAAAAAAGTTGCGGCTTATAGTCCGGAAATTACGGTATATATATATATATATATATATATATATATATATATATATATATATATAT
Source organism: Phoxinus phoxinus (assembly GCF_949152265.1). NCBI lineage: Eukaryota > Metazoa > Chordata > Actinopteri > Cypriniformes > Leuciscidae > Phoxinus > Phoxinus phoxinus. The sequence goes on along the minus strand of NC_136877.1, from coordinate 3,942,464 downwards.
ATATACTGATTGGCTTTATCACTGTCTCCTCTCCACCTGTAAGCTGGTGTGTGGTGGGCGCTCTGGGCAGATGGGAGTTTTAGTTACTGAAACATGTTCTGAGGGCAGAAAGGAAAATGATTGGTTTACAGCTTCAACCAATGAAACTGAAGCAAAGGCGGGGTCAAGACGTTTGAACGTGCAGAGGGATATTATTAGTCGGACTCGCAACACACAAGAAAAACGCTTCGTGGGGAAAACGCATTTATTGCAAGGTAAGTGATTTTACCATATATTTTGTTAAAATTCAGCATCCTCTAACGTTTCTTAAGATAATCAGCGAACATTAAAATGCACAGAACTAATCATCGTCTAAATATGGTATTGTATGCGTTTTGATTCGACTGTTTACTCAGTCAACCGCAACATAGCTGCTTAGGACGTTACTGGTGTAAAATCTATGTGTAAAACATGCTTTTCCAATGCTATCTCGCTGTGTGTGAAATTGAAATGCGACAACAGAACTCGTTCAAATCTCCGAGAAATTTCAACGGTCAAACTGATACAACTCCCGTCCTCGCGCTGCTCTCAGGGCAGGAGTAACTCAATAGATTCAGATCGCTGTTATTTTAGTGCATTACGCGCTGGGTAACACTTTACAATAAGGTTCATTAGTTAACATTAGTTAACGTTAACTAATAATGAACTGCACTTATACAGCATTTATTCATCTTTGTTAATGTTAATTTCGACATTTACTAGCTAATACTTTATTAAAATCTTGTTAACATGAGTTAATGCACTGTGAACTAACATGAACTAACAATGAACAGCTTTATTCATATTAACTAACATTAACAAAGATTCATAAATACTGTAACAAATGTATTGTTCACGTTAGTTAATACATTAAATAATGTTTAATAAATGAACCTTATTGTAAAGTGTTACCACGCGCTGCTCTCAGGGCAGGAGTAACTCAGATCGCTGTTATTTTAGTGCATTACGCGCTGCTCTCAGGGCAGGAATACTCAATAGATTCAGATCGCTGTTATTTTAGTGCATTACGCGCTGCTCTCAGGGCAGGAATACTCAATAGATTCAGATCGCTGTTATTTTAGTGCATTACGCGCTGCTCTCAGGGCAGGAATACTCAATAGATTCAGATCGCTGTTATTTTAGTGCATTACGCGCTGCTCTCAGGGCAGGAATACTCAATAGATTCAGATCGCTGTTATTTTAGTGCATTACGCGCCGCTCTCAGGGCAGGAATACTCAATAGATTCAGATCGCTGTTATTTTAGTGTATTACGCGCTGCTCTCAGGGCAGGAATACTCAATAGATTCAGATCGCTGTTATTTTAGTGTATTATACGCTGCTCTCAGGGCAGGAGTACTCAATAGATTCTGATCGCTGTTATTTTAGTGCATTACGCGCTGCTCTCAGGGCAGGAATACTCAATAGATTCAGATCGCTGTTATTTTAGTGGATTACGCGCTGCTCTCAGGGCAGGAATACTCAATAGATTCAGATCGCTGTTATTTTAGTGTATTATGCACTACTCTCAGGGCAGGAATACTCAATAGATTCAGATCGCTGTTATTTTAGTGTATTACGCGCTGCTCTCAGGGCAGGAGTACTCAATAGATTCAGATCGTTGTTATTTTAGTGTATTACGCGCTGCTCTCAGGGCAGGAGTACTTAATAGATTCAGATCGCTGTTATTTTAGTGCATTACGCGCTGCTCTCAGGGCAGGAGTACTCAATAGATTCAGATCGCTGTTATTTTAGTGCATTACGCGCTGCTCTCAGGGCAGGAATACTCAATAGATTCAGATCGTTGTTATTTTAGTGTATTACGCGCTGCTCTCAGGGCAGGAATACTCAATAGATTCAGATCGCTGTTATTTTAGTGTATTACGCGCTGCTCTCAGGGCAGGAATACTCAATAGATTCAGATCGCTGTTATTTTAGTGTATTATGCGCTGCTCTCAGGGCAGGAGTACTCAATAGATTCTGATCGCTGTTATTTTAGTGCATTACGCGCTGCTCTCAGGGCAGGAGTACTCAATAGATTCAGATCGCTGTTATTTTAGTGGATTACGCGCTGCTCTCAGGGCAGGAATACTCAATAGATTCAGATCGCTGTTATTTTAGTGTATTATGCACTACTCTCAGGGCAGGAATACTCAATAGATTCAGATCGTTGTTATTTTAGTGCATTACGCGCTGCTCTCAGGGCAGGAATAATCAATAGATTCAGATCGCTGTTATTTTAGTGCATTACGCGCTGCTCTCAGGGCAGGAATACTCAATAGATTCAGATCGCTGTTATTTTAGTGGATTACGCGCTGCTCTCAGGGCAGGAATACTCAATAGATTCAGATCGCTGTTATTTTAGTGTATTATGCACTACTCTCAGGGCAGGAATACTCAATAGATTCAGATCGTTGTTATTTTAGTGCATTACGCGCTGCTCTCAGGGCAGGAATAATCAATAGATTCAGATCGCTGTTATTTTAGTGCATTACGCGCCGCTCTCAGGGCAGGAATACTCAATAGATTCAGATCGCTGTTATTTTAGTGCATTACGCGCTGCTCTCAGGGCAGGAATACTCAATAGATTCAGATCGTTGTTATTTTAGTGCATTACGCGCTGCTCTCAGGGCAGGAATAATCAATAGATTCAGATCGCTGTTATTTTAGTGCATTACGCGCCGCTCTCAGGGCAGGAATACTCAATAGATTCAGATCGCTGTTATTTTAGTGCATTACGCGCTGCTCTCAGGGCAGGAATAATCAATAGATTCAGATCGCTGTTATTTTAGTGCATTACGCGCCGCTCTCAGGGCAGGAATACTCAATAGATTCAGATCGCTGTTATTTTAGTGTATTATGCGCTGCTCTCAGGGCAGGGATACTAAATAGATTCAGATCGCTGTTATTTTAGTGTATTACGCGCTGCTCTCAGGGCAGGAATACTCAATAGATTCAGATCGCTGTTATTTTAGTGCATTACGCGCCGCTCTCAGGGCAGGAATACTCAATAGATTCAGATCGCTGTTATTTTAGTGTATTATGCACTACTCTCAGGGCAGGAATACTCAATAGATTCAGATCGCTGTTATTTTAGTGCATTACGCGCTGCTCTCAGGGCAGGAATAATCAATAGATTCAGATCGCTGTTATTTTAGTGCATTACGCGCCGCTCTCAGGGCAGGAATACTCAATAGATTCAGATCGCTGTTATTTTAGTGCATTACGCGCTGCTCTCAGGGCAGGAGTACTCAATAGATTCAGATCGTTGTTATTTTAGTGCATTACGCGCTGCTCTCAGGGCAGGAGTACTCAATAGATTCAGATCGCTGTTATTTTAGTGTATTACGCGCTGCTCTCAGGGCAGGAGTACTCAATAGATTCAGATCGCTGTTATTTTAGTGCATTACGCGCTGCTTTAAGGGCAGGAATACTCAATAGATTCAGATCGCTGTTATTTTAGTGTATTACGCGCTGCTCTCAGGGCAGGAGTACTCAATAGATTCAGATCGCTGTTATTTTAGTGCATTACGCGCTGCTCTCAGGGCAGGAATACTCAATAGATTCAGATCGCTGTTATTTTAGTGCATTACGCGCTGCTCTCAGGGCAGGAGTACTCAATAGATTCAGATCGCTGTTATTTTAGTGCATTACGCGCTGCTCTCAGGGCAGGAGTAGTCAATAGATTCAGATCGCTGTTATTTTAGTGTATTACGCGCTGCTCTCAGGGCAGGAGTAGTCAATAGATTCAGATCGCTGTTATTTTAGTGTATTACGCGCTGCTCTCAGGAGAGGGATACTCAATAGATTCAGATCGCTGTTATTTTAGTGCATTACGCGCTGCTCTCAGGGCAGGAGTAGTCAATAGATTCAGATCGCTGTTATTTTAGTGCATTACGCGCTGCTCTCAGGGCAGGAGTAGTCAATAGATTCAGATCGCTGTTATTTTAGTGCATTACGCGCTGCTCTCAGGGCAGGAATACTCAATAGATTCAGATCGCTGTTATTTTAGTGCATTACGCGCTGCTCTCAGGGCAGGAATACTCAATAGATTCAGATCGCTGTTATTTTAGTGTATTACGCGCTGCTCTCAGGGCAGGAGTACTAAATAGATTCAGATCGCTGTTATTTTAGTGTATTACGCGCTGCTCTCAGGGCAGGAGTACTAAATAGATTCAGATCGCTGTTATTTTAGTGTATTATGCGCTGCTCTCAGGGCAGGAGTACTAAATAGATTCAGATCGCTGTTATTTTAGTGTATTACGCGCTGCTCTCAGGGCAGGAATACTCAATAGATTCAGATCGCTGTTATTTTAGTGCATTACGCGCCGCTCTCAGGGCAGGAATACTCAATAGATTCAGATCGCTGTTATTTTAGTGTATTACGCGCTGCTCTCAGGACAGGAATACTCAATAGATTCAGATCGCTGTTATTTTAGTGTATTATGCGCTGCTCTCAGGGCAGGAGTACTCAATAGATTCAGATCGCTGTTATTTTAGTGCATTACGCGCTGCTCTTAGGGCAGGAATACTCAATAGATTCAGATCGCTGTTATTTTAGTGTATTATGCGCTGCTCTCAGGGCAGGAATACTCAATAGATTCAGATCGCTGTTATTTTAGTGGATTACGCGCTGCTCTCAGGGCAGGAATACTCAATAGATTCAGATCGCTGTTATTTTAGTGGATTACGCGCTGCTCTCAGGGCAGGAATACTCAATAGATTCAGATCGCTGTTATTTTAGTGCATTACGCGCCGCTCTCAGGGCAGGAATACTCAATAGATTCAGATCGCTGTTATTTTAGTGTATTACGCGCTGCTCTCAGGGCAGGAATACTCAATAGATTCAGATCGCTGTTATTTTAGTGCATTACGCGCCGCTCTCAGGGCAGGAATACTCAATAGATTCAGATCGCTGTTAATTTAATGTATTACGCGCTGCTCTCAGGGCAGGAATACTCAATAGATTCAGATCGCTGTTATTTTAGTGTATTACACGCTGCTCTCAGGGCAGGAGTACTCAATAGATTCAGATCGCTGTTATTTTAGTGTATTATGCGCTGCTCTCAGGGTGTATTTTAGCTGTATATTAGTGTAAATTAGTCTATTTTAGCTGTCCAGGCGCACCAAACTTACTTCAATGTGCACTTAACTTGTGAAACATGTAACAATAAGACTGTGATCTAAGTGCTATTTTGTTGTATCACATGTCAAAGAAATTGTCGGTTTTGAGGGCGTTATAAACGTCTTTTAGCTTAAAGATCTTAAGGTTTCTACTAGTAATTCTGTTTGTTTACATTGCTACCACTTTACAATAAGGTTTCATAAATGTTCCAGGCACCAAGTTTACTCCACAAAAGAAAGTAGTCCAGGAAATATTTGATAATGAGGATGTTCATTGTTCAATATTCAAAACTGAAGCCTGCAGTTGAAATACATTTTACGTTGTTTTTTTTATGACTGTCAGTGTACATTGAAACCAAAATCTTTATGTATTTAATTTGCAGGAAGACGTACACTTCGGGTATTTAAGGAGGAACAGGCAGACATTTGGCCAGGCGACCCATGGCCTTGGGTCTGGTTTGATGGGAAGCAAATTCAAGTTCAACGACTACTGTCTAAAAGAAAAAAAATTAAAGCACCTAAAAACCTCTAAGAATGATGATATGAACTAGTTAAAAGTACAGCAGTTTAATGATACATCTTTGCTCTGCATTTTTTGTGATATGTTGCTGTTTTATCATTTTAATCCACTGGAAATGTTTTGTAATAGTATAAAAAAGGAAAGTCATAATTATACCTGAATTGTAATATTGGACTAATATTAAAACCGTTCAATAAAAAATATAATTTGTGAACTGATTATTTACAATCAACGTTCGTTCTTCCATTTTCTTATACAAAGAATCTCCACAAGTCATTGAATGAAAAGACAGTAACAGCAAGATAAAACTTCCTATGCATTCTCCATTCAAAAAATCCATACTTTTCTAAGGGGTGGATTAGGGTTCAGGCTGTAGGACTGCCGAATGAATGTTTCTGTCAGGACCACTGATGCTACTCTTAATTATCATTAAGATATTAGAAAGCTGTATATTTCTTGTCTATTACCACCCACTTCTACTTATACCAAAGATGGAAATAAGCGCAGATACAATAGCTAAATATGTGGGAAAGCGTTGCTATAGTGTGACGATATTGTATTGCAATAGGTAGCACTTCAAAATCAATACCAAATCAAAACTAGTTAGCACATTATTTGTAATTGAAAGGTTTTAATGACAATATATGGTTAGGTTACACTTAAAATAGTTACAAAATAGATATAACTTCTACCATTAATTGTACCCAGCATATATGTAAAAAGTTACCTGAAAGAGAGGGAGAGAGTGTAGAGAGTAAGATACAAAGAAAGAGAATAAAAAGGCCCCGAGCAACTGTTACAATCTTCTTTTATTCATTCTTTGACCATGTGACTGTAACCCAAATGTGAGATGTTCAAACTGACCAATCAGATAATTACAATTTCCCCCACTGTACTAAAAGTGTGAAAATTCGTAGACCCCCGATGTACACACATTTCAGTCAACAGGTCTTGAGCACTCTTTAAATTACATTTCCTTGTTTCTCTGCAATACTCAGTGAGAAAATGTAAGTGTTTGCACATAGATCCACATTAGGATCTTTTGCAATCACATTTATGCATCACAAACTCAACTCTGTGAGAATGTGCACTTGTATCAGGTGGAACCAAACGTTCTCCGTCTTTGAATCCAGGCTTTTTGTTATCATAGACTGGGCAGCATCAGAGGCGTCTTCAGTGTTAGCTCCTCTAATTCATCCAGTTTCTGCCAGCTCATTCAGGTAACTGAAGAATGAGATAAAACAACAAGTCAATAGACAGAAAAGAAATGGTCTACTGATGTAACAATTAGGGATGGCCATTTTTGTCATTTTCTCATTTCGATCATCAACAGGTCTCAAAAACGAGCTCTCGAGTAATCAGGGGGGCGTGGCGTGTCCGTCATGAAAATGTTAGGAAATGTTACATGTAAGACTGTTACGAAAATTAATGTTGACAAATAAAAATATGACATTAAACATAACACTATGATGCATCAATGTTTTCTAAAAAGAAACATATAAAAGGAATAGCTGCTTGAGGTAAAGCTAAAGAGTAAATGATCCCTAGTAAACTGAAGCCCGTTCTACGACAACCTATGAGATTAATAATCAGATATTCTAGATACATAACAAATGTAACATTACAACTTACATGAACAAAAGGACGCGAATACCCATGTGAACTAGTTTTTTACAGTCAGTGGTTTGATAGGGAAATTTTGGATGTGCTATTCCCTTAACAGCGCGCTGATACACGAGCAACTAAAGCACAGAGAATTTACAACACTATCACAATCCTGTTCTCATTATAATGCTGAATATCTTGTGTATATTGGCGCTGCACATCTTTATGAAAAATTATGGTCTGTTCCCAACAACTTCCACTCCAATATATATATATAGGCTATATCAAAATGTTCCTTCACTTAAAAGAGTTTAATTATCATATAGAGACAATTACATTCAATCTCAGTAATATGTAAATAGTATCACAGAGGGCAACCAACAACCATCTTGATTACAGGGACTTCAAATAGCTTGTCACCTTAAACATTTGACTGTTCTGTTTTAACAGAAGATCAAAGATGTGATCACTTCAGATAGATTGTATCACCTAAACCATTTGCTGTTCTGATTTCATTTACATTACGAGTTGACCATTTGGGTTGATCACATCCTGAACAAATGGTAATCAATTGTAGAATGGGAATGGGTGTGGGACACAGAGAATCTTCTCAGACAAGGGGGTGTCTCAACTTCATTAACATACAGACCATAGCTGTCACAATAAGAGCAACTTAATTTACATTAAGAGTTGTAAACTGTATTAGGATAAAAGGTTTGAGATTTGGATGTTCTGGGTTCATTCTGACGCCGGTGAACCCAAGGTGCTTTTGTGTACCTTGCCACTGCTATGATGTAATAAACTTCATTTTTGAGATCTTTGACGTCCACTTAATTTCTTCTTACATCTTACACTTAATTTAATTTTGCATGATAGAAAGTGATTACAGTCATCATCACTGTGCGTTTTCAAAGCCAAAACTAGAAACAACCATCTTCCATCCTGCAATGGTGCTGAGACTGAGGCTGAGTGACTGTACGGTCGGTAAACTGCAGTTTTTTGCTAGCTGGTTAATAAACTAAATTAAACACGTCTTGTATTTGTGATTAATCGGATATAGACAACATAAAAGTAATCTTGCAACTTACATCTGCAAGGACGCGAATGTGCACATGAACTTGACCGTGCGAGTCTGATGTGTAACGTGAGCGAGCTTCCTTTAACAGCGCTGAAAAACTAAAGCTCAAAGAATACAAAATTATATTACAATCGTGTTCTCAGTATAATGTTATGTAATATAGATTGGCGCTGCACATCTTGCACTGAACTGTATTTCATGATCAAAGTAAGTCCTGGCATCACTGCAGTGCGAGTTTTCAAATCCAGTTTCACTTTATTTTGCCGGTCTGGAAGGGGTGCTCTCTAACTAGGGATGCTCATATTGACCGTTTAACCGAAAGTCAAAATTTTGACCGATTAATACTGTTAAATCAGTTAAACGGTTAGATCAGCGTGTAATACACTAAAATAACAGCGATCTGAATCTATTGAGTACTCCTGCCCTGAGAGCAGCGCGTAATACATTAAATTAACAGCGATCTGAATTGAGTACTCCTGCCCTGAGAGCAGCGCGTAATACACTAAAATAACAGCGATCTGAATCTATTGAGTATTCCTGCCCTGAGAGCAGCGCGTAATACACTAAAATAACAGAGATCTGAATCTATTGAGTATTCCTGCCCTGAGAGCAGCGCGTAATACACTAAAATAACAGCGATCTGAATCTATTGAGTATTCCTGCCCTGAGAGCAGCGCGTAATACACTAAAATAACAGCGATCTGAATCTATTGAGTTACTCCTGCCCTGAGAGCAGCGCATAATACACTAAAATAACAGAGATCTGAATCTATTGAGTATTCCTGCCCTGAGAGCAGCGCGTAATGCACTAAATTAACAGCGATCTGAATCTATTGAATATTCCTGCCCTGAGAGCAGCGCGTAATGCACTAAAATAACAACGATCTGAATCTATTGAGTACTCCTGCCCTGAGAGCAGCGCGTAATACACTAAAATAACAACGATCTGAATCTATTGAGTACTCCTGCCCTGAGAGCAGCGCATAATACACTAAAATAACAGCGATCTGAATCTATTGAATATTCCTGCCCTGAGAGCAGCGCGTAATGCACTAAAATAACAGCGATCTGAATCTATTGAGTACTCCTGCCCTGAGAGCAGCGCATAATACACTAAATTAACAGCGATCTGAATCTATTGAAATTATCCTGCCCTGAGAGCAGCGCGTAATGCACTAAAATAACAGCGATCTGAATCTATTAAGTACTCCTGCCCTGAGAGCAGCGCGTAATACACTAAAATAACAACGATCTGAATCTATTGAGTACTCCTGCCCTGAGAGCAGCGCGTAATACACTAAAATAACAGCGATCTGAATCTATTGAGTATTCCTGCCCTGAGAGTAGTGCATAATACACTAAAATAACAGCGATCTGAATCTATTGAGTATTCCTGCCCTGAGAGCAGCGCGTAATCCACTAAAATAACAGCGATCTGAATCTATTGAGTATTCCTGCCCTGAGAGCAGCGCGTAATGCACTAAAATAACAGCGATCTGAATCTATTGAGTATTCCTGCCCTGAGAGCAGCGCGTAATGCACTAAAATAACAGCGATCTGAATCTATTGAGTATTCCTGCCCTGAGAGCGGCGCGTAATGCACTAAAATAACAGCGATCTGAATCTATTGATTATTCCTGCCCTGAGAGCAGCGCATAATACACTAAAATAACAGCGATCTGAATCTATTTGGTATTCCTGCCCTGAGAGCAGCACATAATACATTAAAATAACAGCGATCTGAATCTATTGAGTACTCCTGCCCTGAGAGCAGCGCATAATACACTAAAATAACAGCGATCTGAATCTATTTAGTATTCCTGCCCTGAGAGCAGCCCGTAATACACTAAAATAACAGCGATCTGAATCTATTGAGTATTCCTGCCCTGAGAGCAGCGCGTAATACATTAAATTAACAGCGATCTGAATTGAGTACTCCTGCCCTGAGAGCAGCGCATAATACATTAAAATAACAGCGATCTGAATCTATTGAGTATTCCTGCCCTGAGAGCAGCCCGTAATACACTAAAATAACAGCGATCTGAATCTATTGAGTATTCCTGCCCTGGGAGCAGCGCGTAATACACTAAAATAACAGCGATCTGAATCTATTTGGTATTCCTGCCCTGAGAGCAGCGCATAATACATTAAAATAACAGCGATCTGAATCTATTGAGTATTCCTGCCCTGAGAGCAGCGCGTAATGCACTAAAATAACAGCGATCTGAATCTATTGAGTATTCCTGCCCTGAGAGCAGCGCGTAATGCACTAAAATAACAGCGATCTGAATCTATTGAGTATTCCTGCCCTGAGAGCGGCGCGTAATGCACTAAAATAACAACGATCTGAATCTATTGAGTACTCCTGCCCTGAGAGCAGCGCGTAATGCACTAAAATAACAGCGATCTGAATCTATTGATTATTCCTGCCCTGAGAGCAGCGCGTAATGCACTAAAATAACAACGATCTGAATCTATTGAGTACTCCTGCCCTGAGAGCAGCGCGTAATGCACTAAAATAACAGCGATCTGAATCTATTAAGTACTCCTGCCCTGAGAGCAGCGCGTAATACACTAAAATAACAACGATCTGAATCTATTGAGTACTCCTGCCCTGAGAGCAGCGCGTAATCCACTAAAATAACAGCGATCTGAATCTATTGAGTATTCCTGCCCTGAGAGTAGTGCATAATACACTAAAATAACAGCGATCTGAATCTATTGAGTATTCCTGCCCTGAGAGCAGCGCGTAATACACTAAAATAACAGCGATCTGAATCTATTGAGTATTCCTGCCCTGAGAGCAGCGCGTAATGCACTAAAATAACAGCGATCTGAATCTATTGAGTATTCCTGCCCTGAGAGCAGCGCGTAATGCACTAAAATAACAGCGATCTGAATCTATTGAGTACTCCTGCCCTGAGAGCAGCGCATAATACACTAAAATAACAGCGATCTGAATCTATTGAGTATTCCTGCCCTGAGAGCAGCGCGTAATACACTAAAATAACAGCGATCTGAATCTATTGAGTATTCCTGCCCTGAGAGCGGCGCGTAATGCACTAAAATAACAGCGATCTGAATCTATTGAGTATTCCTGCCCTGAGAGCAGCGCGTAATGCACTAAAATAACAGCGATCTGAATCTATTGAGTATCCCTGCCCTGAGAGCAGCGCATAATACACTAAAATAACAGCGATCTGAATCTATTGAGTACTCCTGCCCTGAGAGCAGCGCATAATACACTAAAATAACAGCGATCTGAATCTATTGAGTATTCCTGCCCTGAGAGCAGCGCGTAATGCACTAAAATAACAGCGATCTGAATCTATTGAGTACTCCTGCCCTGAGAGCAGCGCGTAATACACTAAAATAACAGTGATCTGAATCTATTGAGTATTCCTGCCCTGAGAGCAGCGCGTAATGCACTAAAATAACAGCGATTTGAATATATTGAGTATTCCTGCCCTGAGAGCAGCGCGTAATGCACTAAAATAACAGCGATTTGAATATATTGAGTATTCCTGCCCTGAGAGCAGCGCATAATGCACTAAAATAACAGCGATCTGAATCTATTGAGTATTCCTGCCCTGAGAGCAGCGCGTAATGCACTAAAATAACAGCGATCTGAGTTACTCCTGCCCTGAGAGCAGCGCGTGGTAACACTTTACAATAAGGTTCATTTATTAAACATTATTTAATGTATTAACTAACGTGAACAATACATTTGTTACAGTATTTATGAATCTTTGTTAATGTTAGTTAATATGAATAAAGCTGTTCATTGTTAGTTCATGTTAGTTCACAGTGCATTAACTCATGTTAACAAGATTTTAATAAAGTATTAGCTAGTAAATGTCGAAATTAACATTAACAAAGATGAATAAATGCTGTATAAGTGCAGTTCATTATTAGTTAACGTTAACTAATGTTAACTAATGAACCTTATTGTAAAGTGTTACCCAGCGCGTAATGCACTAAAATAACAGCGATCTGAATCTATTGAGTTACTCCTGCCCTGAGAGCAGCGCGAGGACGGGAGTTGTATCAGTTTGACCGTTGAAATTTCTCGGAGATTTGAACGAGTTCTGTTGTCGCATTTCAATTTCACACACAGCGAGATAGCATTGGAAAAGCATGTTTTACACATAGATTTTACACCAGTTACGTCCTAAGCAGCTATGTTGCGGTTGACTGAGTAAACAGTCGAATCAAAACGCATACAATACCATATTTAGACGATGATTAGTTCTGTGCATTTTAATGTTCGCTGATTATCTTAAGAAACGTTAGAGGATGCTGAATTTTAACAAAATATATGGTAAAATCACTTACCTTGCAATAAATGCGTTTTCCCCACGAAGCGTTTTTCTTGTGTGTTGCGAGTCCGACTAATAATATCCCTCTGCACGTTCAAACGTCTTGACCCCGCCTTTGCTTCAGTTTCATTGGTTGAAGCTGTAAACCAATCATTTTCCTTTCTGCCCTCAGAACATGTTTCAGTAACTAAAACTCCCATCTGCGCGTTCTGGCGCAATATGGCTGCCGTCGCATCATCCAAGTGGATGCTGCACATTGGTGGTGGTTGAGGAGATTCCCCCCTTCTGTAAAGCGCTTTGAGTGCTGAGAAAAGCGCTATATAAATGTAATGAATTATTATTATCACATTACTACCATGTCAGCAATATAACTATTTTTCATATTGTATCACTTTGCTTTTGTCCATTAGTTGATTAGAGTTATATTGAAATAAGTAATGATGACACAACAATAGCTCCTGAAAATTCACCCCACAGTCTTTCTGTTGGTCCGCTGGGCATTTAGGAACATATTTAACCCTTATAATCTTTTCTATACAATAATGTGTGTTTGCTACAGTATAGATCACTGCAAAACCTCATCAAATACTGTGACAGGTTTATATATCTGTGTATTAAATCTGATAATTCAATTGAGAAAAGATATGATCTGCTTCACTTTATCTTTCATGATCTGTTGTTGTGTTTCCTCACAGATTTATTCATTTATTCACCTCCACCTCCACTCCAACCAGGTGAGTGTTTTTCAAAACAATCTTGAGCAAATACCTCTAAAACATAAGCAGTTATTAGCCTACTTCTGGAAATGAATGGTTTAACAACAATTCCGGTCTCATGTACGCGTTATCTTGCGTTATTTTTTTACCACTTCTTGCGTGTTTGGTTACGTAGTTTGGGGACCAGAGTTTTCGCCGATTCTTCCTCTTGAAAAGTCATGCAATGTGAAACTCCCTGTCGCCGATCCATCGTGTAAAGATTTTAAATAAGTCTTTGATGTCTTCAGAGTGTGTATGTGAAGTTTTAGCTCAAATTACCCCACAGCTCATTTTTAATAGCATGTTAAAATTGTACCTTTTTGAGGGTGAGCAAAAAAAATCGTAATTTTGTGTGTGTCTTTTTAAATGCAAATGAGCTGCTGCACCCAGCACAGAGGGCGGAGCTTCAAGAGCTCGTGTGTGTGTGTTAGCAGCTCCGATAACGCAGACACAAACTCTCAGAAACTATTCTGCCTTTTATGTTCTAACCGGAGTCTTACAAAGATGGAGATACTCAAGACGAAGTGACAACTTGTAGAATGGAATCGGATGTTTCTGAATGGTTAGTTGATTCATTGATGTAGCTGATGTGGAGTTAACTATCTTCAAGTCATTGATTAGCATATTTTGTCATGATAATCTATAAATCGCTCATATGGGAACTGTTTTAAGGTACTTACAGTACGGTGGAGAGCTCAACGCGCTGCAACTGAAGAAAAAAAAAGAAAATAGAATGTAAATCTTTTTTTTTTTTCTTAATTAAAAAATATAATAAAACCTATTAATCAGTTTTAGAACACATGTGTGCTCCAAATACTCACAACACAACCAAAAACAGAAATGCGCTGCAAAGGTTCACAACACCAACCAAATACAGACCAAGGTTATAGCCTAATCGGTAACTCGAATGAAAAAATGAAAACTAGGTTGAAAAAAACGTTGTCGTTAACTGAAATCAAAATAAAAGAGGCATTACAAAAAAAGATTACCAATCTGATTGTACCTCTCTCTTCACACTGGTACATTTCCCACAGCATTCAAGCAGGCTCGGGTAACCCCACTGCTTAAGAAACCCACTCCAAATCCAGCACATCTAGAGAATTACAGACCGGTGTCCCTTCTTCCATTCGTCGCAAAAACACCTGAACGAGTTGTTTTCAACCAGATCTCCTCTTTCTTACGCAGAACAACCTCTTGGACAACAATCAGTCTGGCTTCAAAAGCGGACACTCAACTGAGACTGCTCTGCTCTCAGTAATTGAAGCTCTGAGATTGGCAAGAGCATCTTCCAAGTCCTCAGTTCTCATCCTGCTGGATCTGTCTGCTGCCTTTGACATAGTTAACCACCAGATCCTCCTGTCAATCCTAAAGATGAAGGGGATCTTGGGAACTGCACTCCAGTGGTTCAAGTGTTATCTCTCGAGTAGGTCCTTTAGGGTGTCGTGGAGGGGTGAGGTGAGGTGTCTAAGACCAAACATCTAGCCACTGGTGTGCCTCAGGGCTCAGTGCTTGGACCACTTCTCTTCCCAATCTACACGACATCACTAGGATCTGTGATTCAGAAACATGGCTTTTCCTACCACTGCTACGCTGATGACGCACAACTCTACCTCTCATTCCAGCCTGATGATCCGACGGTAGCCGCTCGCATCTGAGCCTGCCTGACAGACATTTCTGGCTGGATGAAGGACCACCACCTTCAACTAAACCTCGCGAAGACAGAGCTACTTGTAATCCCGGCTAACCCAGCACTTAATCACAACTTCCCCTTTCAGCTAGGCTCGTCATCCATAACTCCATCAAGATCAGCCAGGAACCTTGGAGTTGTAATTGATGACCAATTGAATTTCACAGACCACATTGCTAGCACTGCCCGGTCATGCAGATTTGCCTTGTACAACATCAGAAGGATCAGGCCCTTCCTATCAGAGCATGCTACACAACTCCTTGTTCAGGCGCTTGTTCTATCCAGACTGGACTATTGTAATGCTCTCCTGGCTGGTCTCCCAGCTTGCACTGTCAAACCTCTGCAACTGATCCCGAATCCTGCAGCTAGAGTGGTCTTCAACGAGCCGAAGAGAGCACACGTCACTCCTCTCCTCACAAAATTGCACTTGCCGGTTGCCGCTCGCATCAAATTCAAGTCACTGACGTTTGCCTACAGAACAACCACTGGCACTGCTCCCTTGTACCTGAACTCATTACTTCAGACTTATGTTCCATCCAGAAACTTGCACTCTGCAAGCGAGCGGCGTCTTGTGGTGCCATCTCAAATAGGCACAAAATCTCTCTCTCAGACCTTTACCATGACGGTTCCCTGCTGGTGGAATGATCTGCCTAACTCAGCCAGAGCTGCTGAGTCTGTAGCCATCTTTAAGAAACTGCTGAAGACATATCTTTTTCGACCACACTTGATCCAGTAATACTAACACTTTCTTCTCTATTCTAACTAAACTTTAAAAAAAAAAAAAATGTGTTGAAATGTACTGTGAAGGGTCATAGCACTTACATACTGTTGTCCTACTGCTAGTTTAATTGCTTCTATTGTCTCTAATTTGTAAGTCGCATTGGATAAAAGCGTCTGCTAAATGAATAAATGTAAATGTAAATCATAAGTTCTCTTACGAGAGTTCCCTCGTACTGCGTCGAAGACGCTGCGGGAAAGATTGAAGATATAGAAGCCAAAAAAGGAATCCTTAATTTTGTAATAATGTAAAACACTTTGCAGCAGCATACAGCCTTAGGCGGAACAGCTTGCGTGCCTATTGGCTGCTCTGCGGCAAAAGCAGCAGCCTATGCGAGGCCTCTATGACGCTTCACCCAATGAGGACGCTTCGCGCCCTCTACGTCACGTCCCGCCAGAATGGGCGTGGCCTAGGTTTATAAATAACCGAGCACAGCTGCCGTACTCCGATTTTCATCGCCGAAGCGAACCAGAGCTGGATGCAGGCACGGCACAGAGACGCAGTACTCGTTCCTCTTTTAGAGAGAACCGAGGTTACGTCAGTAACCGAGTACGTTCTCTTACGAGAGTTCTCTCGTACTGCGTCGAAGACGCTGCGGGAACCCTGTGTAAAACGCCGTGCATGCTGAGATCAGACACCAGATACCCAAGGGTGCGCGTGCCCGGGCCACACAAGTGCATAATCATCAGAAAAACTCACACAGAGTTTCAGGAAAGAGAGGCTAGAATAGCATCATTCCTTTATAATTAGTGGCCCGAAGGGCATTTACAGCATATATATGTATATAAATATATATGGTGGGTCATTACACAGCTCATAGGACATAACTGTCAGTGAGTGATGCTTAAAACATTTTGTCAATCTGGGCCGTAATAGAACGGGGCAGAAACACCATATTGTGTCTTTTAGACCGAGAGCAGTCTGGCCTGCAAGGCAGGAACCTCTAGGTTATAAAACCTTATAAATGTAGACGGGGAGGCCCAGCCTGCCGCCATACAGATATCTTGCAACCAGATTTCACTAGACCAAGCCCACGAGGAGGCCATGCCCCTCGTAGAATGTGTTCTGATGCCCAACGGGCATTGCAGTCCTTTTGATGCGTAGGTTAGCGCTATGGCATCCACTACCCATCTGGACAGGCTCTGTTTCGACGCAGCTCGTCCCTTGGAACGTCAGCTGAGTGAAACGAAGAGCTGCTCTGTCTGCCTAAAAGCAGCGGAGCGGGACACGTAAGCTCTTAACGCCCTAACCGGGCAAAGAAAGCTAGCGTCATCCATTTCCTCGGAGGCCGGCAGAGCCGACAGGGAGATAACCTGAGCCCTGAACGGTGTGTAGAGGGACTTAGGCACATACCCATGTTTCGGCTTTAGTACGACTTTAGAGTCATTAGGCCCGAACTCCATACACGACACTGGGTTAGTAACCGAGTACGTTTTATATATATATTGTATATACCAGGCTAGATTATAGAACAATTCAAAGACTGGATGGAGGGTATGTTTACAAAAAAAGCAATAAAAACATTTTTATATGTGGGGATTTCAATATTGACCTGTTGAATCCTAGTAAACATAAAATTACTGATTAATTTATTAATAAATGCATAGCATGAGTATTTCCGATAATAACCAGACCAAGTAGAATTACATCTTATTTTGCCACCCTAATTGACTATATTTTTACTAATAATATTGAGAACAACAGAGTTAACGGTTTATAAATTAGTGATATCAGTGACCATCTACCAGTTTTTACAGTTTCTGATTGCAAATTTAGGATTAAAAAGCCCGACAAGAAAACAGAATTTAGAAGAGTGAGGTCAGAGGAATCTATTATCAAACTGAAAAAAGATCTTCTGGCACAGAACTGGGATATAATATATCAGGAAAAAGACATTAACAATGGATATGACATATTCTTAGACATTTTTAAGTATGTATACGACAAAAATTGTCCAATAAAATAATATAGCAGACAATTAAGATATACAAATTGCCCATGGATCACAAAGGGAATACAGAACGCATGTAAAAAGAAAATCACACTGTATAGGGAATTTATAAGATGGGGAACCATAGAGAAAGAAAACAAATAAAATAATATAAAAATAAGTTAACTCAAATTATAAGGGCCTGCAAGAAGGAGTATTATAAGAACAAAATAAATAATAATATAACCAATATTAAAGGAACATGGGATACAATGAATAGTATTATAAGAAATAGTCCTAGACAGATAGAAAATGACAATATGGATGAAGTGGCCAACAGTTTCTATCAATTCTTTGTAAATGTGGGACCTGGCTTAGCTGGAAAAATCCCTGATCCTGGGTCATCGGTAGATCATTGTAATAAATTAATAGAGATAAATCAAAGTTCAATGTTTCTCAGGCCAGTGGATGAGAATTCAATATTGGAAATTGTGAGCAAATGCAAGAACAAAAAGTCTACCGATTACAATGACATTGACATGACTATAGTGAAAAAAGTAATTGAGGAGATCTCTAAACCATTATATATGTAATTTATTTTTTCAAACAGGTTAATTTCCAAACAAAATGAAAACAGCCAAAGTCATACCTCTGTATAAAAATGGAAGCAAACACCACTTCACAAACTTCAGAACTGTCTCTTTACTTCCACAATTTTCCAAAATCCTAGAAAAAGTCTTTAACAACAGATTAGATACATTCTTGGATAAACATCAATTACTCACTGACAGTCAGTATGGATTTAGATTAAATAGATCTACATCTATGGCAATAATAGAATCAATTGAGGAAATTACAGGTGCTTTAGATCGTTAAAAGTATTTAATGGGGGTATTTGTTGATCTTAAAAAAGCTTTTGAGACAATTAACCATGATATTCTTATGAATAAACTGGAAAGATACGGTATCGGGGGATAGTATTAGACTGGGTGAGGAGTTATTTAAGTAAGAGACAGCAGTTTGTGAAGTTGGGAAGCTCCAGGTCAGTATGTTTGGACATTCCTTGTGGTGTACCCCAGGGGTCAGTGTTAGGACCAAAACTGTTTATTTTGTATATTAATGACATAAGTTCACAATCTAAGTTGTTGAAGATTGTTTTATTTGCAGATGATACAAATATATTTTGTTTAGATGAAAACTTACAGCAACTAGTAAAGGATGTCACTAAAGAAATGTACAAATTATAAACATGGTTTGATAGAAATAAATTATCATTAAATTTAAATAAAACTAAAATAATGTTGTTTGGGAATTGCAATATGAATATTCAGGTGAACATACAATGGGGTTCTAATTAATAGTCTATGAAAATAAATTTCTTGGGGTAACTTCAGATGACAGAATCAATTGGAAATCAGACATTAATCATGTACAATCCAATCTATCAAGATCAATTGCAGTATTAAACAAAGTAAAGAAGGTTCTGGATCAAAAATCACTCCATATGTTGTACTGTTCACTAGTTTTACCATATTTAATTTACTGTGCTGAGATTTGGGGACACAATTACTAAAGTTCATTCACTGTTCTCACCAAAAAAGAGCAATACGAATTATTTACAATGTTGGGTATATGGATCATACTCACTCATTATTCTTACAGTCAAAAATATTAAAATTCACTTTAAAACTAACAGGATTTGGACAACCAGGAAAAGTTTTTGCATTTCAAGCTCTGGAGTAAGGCTATGGAACAGTCTCAATGAGGAACTAAAGCAATGTTCAAACATAAATCAGGTTAAAATCAGGTATAAAGATATGGGGCCCTATTTTAACGATCTGAAACGCAAGTATCAAAGCGCAAAACGCAAGTAACTTTGTGGGCGGATCCCGGCGCTGTTGCTATTTTCCCGGCGGGATAAACGACTCTTGCGCCTGGCGCAAATCTAAAAGGGGTTGGTCTGAAGTAGCTTCATTATTCATAGGCCCTGTCCCAAATGGCACACTCTGGACTTGTGGACTTCCTCAGAGTCCACACTTTGGTGATGTCATGTAGTGCAGACCTATAGGGCCCTTGGCGCGAGTGCACGAGGGCGCATTGAGAGGTATTTTTGGGACAGACTCGATCGTCACGCCGGAAATAGGAAGACTGTCCGGTTGTTGTTTTAATATTATATTTCTACATTTACATATGACTCAGTAAAGCCCTGATATTCGGTTCTATTTATTTAATGAATCATAATGCGATCGTAGCCTATTATTCAGCAAGCTATTTATGTTTATAAAATATAAATATATATTTATATTTATGTTTGAGATATCAACCACTGGTTGATGACCATAATGTTTGTATAAACTGTAGGTAATAACTGGTAAAATGTACACATAGGTCATAAAAACCATAATGATATTTACACTTAAATATTTTTTTCTCATCCATGTTAACTTGAGCGAAAGCTCCTCCCATTCGTTGTCTGATTGGCCTTTCGCAAATTCGTAAGGATTCCTGGGTAGTTAAAGTGCGTGAAGCCTGCATCTATGCGGGCTTCGCGGAAGACCGCTTCAAGGGTACAAACTTCAGAGCGTTAACATGATGAATGGGACAGCCTAGGGACTCGTAGACTCAGCGAGCACGCGCAATACAAGTCCACGAGACCAAAAGTCCACATCAAGTGCGCCATTTGGGACAGGGCCATAGGTGTGGTTTGGGCGTAACGTGAAATAAACCAATCAGAGCGTCCTCTCACATTCCCTTTAAGAGCCGGCGCGCTTGTTCCATGGCGGATTGCTATTATAACGGCGGATTTGCCAGGCGCACGCCAGGAGCGGTTCACAGCCGAGGAGGCCGACGTTCTCGTCAGGACCGTAAAACACAGAGAAGTGACAAAGGGGATGATGGGAGAAACCCACCCAAATTAGCTTCGGTTAAACAGGTTTATAATGTCTAAATGTATAGCCTAATCTAGATTATTATTATTTTTTAAAAATCTAGATAGATCTTTTTCACATCTTCACGGACACAACAATGATTTCCCTCGTGTGTTAATAATATTTTTCCTTGTAATAATGTATGATTTGCAAAAATGAAAACTGCTGTGTCTGTTTATATTAGAGAATCAAAGTGAATGCGCGTTAACATGCTACATTATAGCCAAGCACGCGCCCTTAAAATACCATGACTAACGTGCAACGCGCCGCTGTCTTTAGACTGTTTTTTTTCCTGGTCAGTGGCGCAATTGCTTTCTAAAACTGGAAAATAGCACCAGGGAACTTTTGCGCCGGGAACACGCTCCTCTTTGCGCTGAACCGCGAGCGCAAGTTCATTTCCTAATTTACCGACGTGTGTCTGTGGAGGGAAAAGTCCGCTGTGCGCGGGTGCAAAATAGGAATGATACATGCGTCGGTGTTCAAAGTCAATGGCGCTGGGTGCAAGATAGGGCCCATGGTCTTCAAAGGATACAGGGATGAAGAAGAGGGTGAATAATCAACAAGTATTTTTGGGGCTAGTAATAATATTCAGTTTCATTGTGTTGCTATTATTACTTTATTTATTTCTTTTTTTCTTTTTTATTGTTTTATACTTTGCTGAAATGTATAATTTATTATTTCACAGTAGTTATTTAAATAGATGTATGAATATTTGGAACGCGGGTCGATTATTTGTAAGCTTTGATTTGTGGATAGGGGGTGGGATTAAATACGTTTTTTCCTTCTTCCCACTCCTTGACATTGACAATGGTAAAAAAAAAAAAAAGTAGTTGGCTGTACCTATTGTTTTTCATGTTTAACTTGATTTGATTTGTATACTTGATTTCATTTTCCCTTATTACACTGAAGGTGGCAACCCTAGATGGGGTTTATGTACATTTTAGAGGTTGTGATGTCACTAAATCAGGAAGAAGATCATTGTAGTCCCTATCAGTTGTTTGTTGTAGTCCTTAAAAAGCCATTTCTGTAAAGGAAAATATCTCCGTTTGCTTTGAACTTTGAGCATCGTAACTTTGCAGATGTTGTTTATGCTCAAACAGCAACATTACTAACTAAAGTTAGAAAAGTGAAATCATAATCAACCACCACTTTAAAGAATAGCACCTACTGTAAAAGAGCCTCTATCACCGTTCACTGGGAAACAGTAGTTTAAATACTATTAAAAAATTCAGCTACTCATCCTCATGAGAGACTAGTTTCATTTCAGCTTCACAGTAAGACCAAATAATAATAATAATAATAATAATAATGATGTAGGAGAAAATAAAGAGTACCCTAATCTATGGTGGCCGAGAAGTGCAAAACAAAACACAAATCCGAAAGCAAAAGAAAAAATTTATAAACGCAATGGAAAGACTAAAAACAAATGAACAAAGCGCGGGCACCCCCCTTATATGAAGGTCGACATATTGTGACGTCATGTTTCTACCGTAGCCGACAGCGTACAAACAGTGCTACAGAGTTTGCTATGTGGGGAGAAATGTGCTGCTGGTTACGTTGGCCATCGTAGCTTCTCCTTCGAGTTTGAAAAAAGAGGGATAGGCCTTAAGTGACTTACTGTTTGCAATTCGCAAATCTCACCACTAGATGCCGCTAAAAATCACACACTCTACCTGTAATGATGTGTGAGGCTGCGAGCTGACATTATCGAGTATGTCACTCACTTTGCAAAAAACAAACAAAACCACTATTAGAATGCAGTAATGCACCTAAAGTGGCAGATATAGGGGCAATGCCCCAGCATGACCTTTTGTCTTATATAATATTTGAAGGGTATAGTTAAGCACACAAGCAAGAGTGCTGTTTTTTCTACGTGTGATATTAATTTTATACAGATCAATACACAATAACTTAATATTGTGAATTACAATCGGTCAATGTAAGTTTTTTTTCTCTATTTCGCCAACGAAAATAACAACCTACGGTTGTAGGTCTCCGAGGAACACACTGTTCCTGAATGAATCAGCCATTTTAACAAATATGATTAATTTAGCCTGACTTGCCGCCACCTACTGGCGGTTTTAGTTTCAATAATACAAAACTTTACAAAAAAATTACTCTCATAGCATTATAACTGCAGTGTAATGCATTGTGTAAATTCCATTTTCTTGCCCATGGAAACTTTTCTTTAAAGTTGGCAAAGGCCATTTTAGATGTGCTAGATGCTATTTAGTGCAAATAGATGATCATATTGTAGGTACCTGTAACCTGTTATACACTTTATTTACGTTTTTAAACATTTTCTCAATTTTTATTTAAAGGGGTCATGACATGTTTTTTTTTTTATTATTATTATTATGTTCCCTTAGGTGCAATTATAGTATTACTATAGTTTTTTTTTTACAAAAAACTTTTAAAATGTAGTGATTTATGACCTTTTCCCACCCTGTTTCTCATCCTCTGATTCAAACAGTCTGTTTTGGGGGTGTTTCCCCTTTAAGAGTTCAGTGTTAACGCCCACTGTTATGATTGGCTAACGTCAGTGCCTATGCATCCATTATTAACGCCCCCAGCCAGCACATTTGCGGATTCAGCGTATTTAAAAAGTAGTTTAAAGTTTTAAATACATTACTTACAGTTTGCGTCGTCGTTGTTGAGCCCAGAATAGTCGGCACGGACTTATCTTTGAGCAACAGTTTTCTGGCAAAGCCAGCATCATTTTGGGATTTGTTCTCAAAACAGTCATCCTTCAAATGTATAGAACAAACGCTTAAATTAACACTACCGTGACTGGGACATCCGCAATATAATAAAGTGCATCCATTTTTCCCTGACGACTGGATCTTTCGCAGCGTATTCAAAGATGTTGTTTGTCCACAGCCAAGAACAGCACATCGTAGCATGCGTGGCATCGTAATTTCCCTGTACACAGACAGACCCACTCGGCTCGCTGTCCAATGATACGAAATGAGCGTAGTTGTCTTGCTCTTAAAGCGTAGTTGTCTTGTGCTGGAGGCGGTCACATGCAAACGCTGGTACGTCACTTCGCACCGTGACGTCACTTCTTACCATGGATCCAGAACGAGCTGTATTTAGAGCTTGATTAAATAAATGATTCGTTTATAATGGGGAGGACGTCTTAAGCTATGAAACTTGCAGGACGTTTTAATGGTACAAAGACCTCTTATATACCAAAAGATCAAGGCAAATTTGGTTTCTCATGTCATGACCCCTTTAAAATTAAATGCCTCTCCAAACTGATAAGAGAGAAGGGAGAAGAAAGGGATCCGGAAAAAGGGAGAACTCAAAAACTAAATCTGCTGTTCTTACTCGACACGCCACTCTCCCACTTTACCAGATCGGGTTCTTTAAACATTTATGAAACTTTTTTTTTTCTTCTCCATAATAATCGCATTAAATTATCCGGTTAAAGAGACAGCTCTAAATCGACTCTCTCCTGTCGCAGTCTGCTGTAGGCCTACGTTACTTCCTGAAGTCTTGATTGCAAGTTATTTTTCTTATAAATTTGTTGTTTTGTTTTCGGAATTGTGTTTTGTTTTGCACAAGCTTTCCCACCGTTGTAATCCCTTTTTTCTGAATTATAGGGGAATGTATTGTCACCATGCAGTATTTCAGCATTATTAACCATATATCTGTTTCAGATATAAAGAGCAACGATCCTGCAAGTAAGTACTGCCACTCTTAATGCACTCACTGAAACACTTGCTCAAATCACACACTTAAAACAGCAAAAATCACACAATGTACGCCCACCTTTAGACATACAAAAGCACATTCAGAAGCATACATTTACACATGGCTATAACTCACTGTCAGCATGGCCAAGTAATTAAAAAAATAAACATCCTCATTTTATACTATGCATTTAATCTCTGTTTGGACACTTTTGCTTGATTACTCTAATGACCAGTAAAGCATTACAGTAATATAGCCTTGGGGGTCATGAATGCATGAATTAACTTTTCTGCATTTGACACTGAGGGCCCTATCTTGCACCCAGCGCAATTGACTTTGTACACCGACGCATGTATCATTCCTATTTTGCACCCGCGAACAGCGGACTTTTCCCTCCACAGACGCACGTCAGTAAATTAGGGAATGAATTTGCGCTCCCGGGGGCGATTCAGCAAAAAGAGGAGGCGTGTTCCGGCGCAAACGTTCCCTGCTGCTATTTTGCAGTTTGAGAAAACAATTCCGCCACTGACCAGGAAAAACCTAGTCTTAAGACAATGCTATTTTAAGGGCTATTTTTTATGGCCATTATGTAGCGTGTGAACAACGCACATACTGTTATGATAGGTGAGAAAGGACCCAAAAGCGAAAATGCAATACAATGTCTTTAATAATGAAAGACCAAAGTCCAAGTGAACAGAATATCCTCTTCTTGTAGATAACAGAAACAGCCGTCAATACGGACGATCAGACAAATAACAAAATAATTTCTTGAGGAGAATGAGCACAGCAGAAGGACCAGGTCTGGCGGCGTCAAATCTCAAGTCTCTCAGAGAGGATGCAGCCGACAGCAGGAGGTTAACTGGGCAGAGTGTAGAGTACAACATATAATCAGCAAACACTGCGTAGAAATAAGTACAGACCAGATGCAGACAGGGCACTGACAAAACAGGACCTCATGCAATGAAACCTCACGGAATAATCTGGCAAAGAAGCAGGGAAAAGGGAAGGCTAGAAGTAGCAGACACAATTAGAGGAAAGAGAGAACAGGTGAAAGAATTAGCGTGAAGGCTGATTGCAACTAGGAACAGCTGAGGTAGAGAGAAGGAGTAAGGGAAAGTGTGTGTGTGTGTGTGCGTGTGAGTGAGCGTGTGCGTGTGTGTAACCAGAAGAGAGAGAGAAAGAAAAGGATACCAGATTCATGACAGGGGAGGTTGATACCCCAGGCAGCACTGAAACGGCGACAGACCGGTGGCGGCCGTAAGCAGAGAATTATGGGCATATTCATATCCCAGGGGAGTTGTTCTGCCCAGGACGCGGGGTTGCGAAAAGCCAGGCTACGCAAAATACGACCGACACTTTGATTGGCTCGTTCAGCCTGACCATTGGTCTGAGGGTGAAAACCTGACGAAAGGCTGACGGAAGCCCCGATTAAACGGCAAAACTCCCTCCAGAACTGGGATGCGAATTGAGGACCCCTATCAGAAACGACGTCCGAGGGGAGACCGTGAAGCTTGAAAACATGACTGACCACAATCTGGGCTGTCTCCTTGGCAGAGGGGAGTTTAGCGAGTGGGATAAAATGAGCAGCCTTAGAAAATCGGTCAACGACGGTAAGAATCACAGTATTACCCGCCGACGGAGGAAGCCCGGTAATAAAATCAAGGGCAATGTGTGACCAAGGACGTGACGGGATAGGAAGAGGTCTGAGAAGGCCGGCCGGAAGAGAATTACTCGACTTCGTCTGGGCACACACGACGCAAGAGGCAATAAAACGATGCGTATCTCGTTCACGAGTGGGCCACCAAAAATGTTGGCGAATGGTAGCGAGAGTGCACCTAACGTCGGGATGGGCAGTCAATTTGGACGAATGACCCCACTGAAGGACCGCTAAGCGCGCAGAAACGGGGACAAAGTGGAGGTCCTTAGGAACGTTACGCGGAGAGATGGAATGAGAAAGAGAGCGCTTAACCAGTATTTCGATTCCCCAGATAGCAGCGCCTACAACACAACCCTGAGGAATAATAACCTCCTGGGTCGAGGTGACATCAGAGGAACCAAAAAGACGGGAAAGAGCATCGGGCTTAACATTCTTAGAACCGGGACGGTAAGAGATGGAGAAATTGAAACGAGCTAAAAACAAAGCCCAACGGGCTTGGCGCACGTTCAGTCTCTTAGCGGAACGGATGTATTCTAAGTTCCTATGATCAGTCCAGACAATGAACGGAACGGCCGCCCCCTCCAACCACTGTCACCATTCTCCCAAAGCCAAACGAATGGCAAACAGTTCACGATTACCCACGTCGTAATTACGCTCAGCGGACGACAGACGGTGAGAGAAGTAAGCGCAGGGATGAACCTTGTCGTCAGAGGCGGAGCGTTGAGAAAGAATAGCGCCGACGCCCAACTCTGACGCATCGACCTCGACAATGAATTGTCTAGAAACGTCGGGGGTAGTTAGAATAGGAGCGGTGGTAAAAAGGGTCTTTAGGTGATCAAAAGCCCTCTGGGCGGACTCAGACCAACTAAAACAGGACTTGACAGAAGTGAGAGCCGTCAACGGCGCGGCCACTTGGCTAAAGTTTCGTATAAAACGACGATAAAAATTAGCGAAACCAAGGTAACGCTGAAGTGCGACGCGAGAGTCAGTTACTGGCCAATTGGTGACAGCCTGAACCTTAGTAGGGTCCATGCTAATCCCCTCTGCTGAGATAACAGACCCGAGAAAAGTAACAGAACGCGCGTGAAAGGGTACATTTCTCAGCCTTAACGAAAAGACGATTCTCAAGAAGGCATTGGAGGACCCGACGTACGTGTTGCACGTGAACCTGGAGAGAGGGTGAAAAGATAAGAATGTCGTCGAGATATACAAAAACAAAAATATTAAGCATATCTCTGAGAACGTCGTTAATCAAAGCTTGAAAAACGGCCGGAGCGTTTACCAGCCCAAAAGGAAGAACGCGATATTCAAAGTGCCCTAAAGGTGTATTAAACGCTGTCTTCCACTCGTCTCCCTCCTTAATGCGAAGTAAATGGTAAGCGTTGCGGAGATCCAACTTTGTGAAGACCTTTGCTCCCTGTAAGAGCTCAAAGGCAGATGACATAAGGCAAAGGATAGCGATTCTTGACGGTTATGTCATTCAGCCCTCGATAATCTATACAGGGACGCAAAGAGCCGTCTTTCTTCTTCACAAAGAAGAATCCCGCACCGGCGGGAGAGGAGGAGGGAACAATAGTACATTTACA
The DNA here is from genome assembly GCF_949152265.1 of Phoxinus phoxinus. Lineage (NCBI taxonomy): Eukaryota > Metazoa > Chordata > Actinopteri > Cypriniformes > Leuciscidae > Phoxinus > Phoxinus phoxinus. Next base: position 3,914,786 of record NC_136877.1, on the reverse strand, counting down.
TTTACATTTACATTTAGTCATTTAGCAGACGCCTTTATCCAAAGCGACTTACAACTGAGGACTACAACAAGCGAGTCATTGTGAAGAAGCAAAAATAACGCAAGAAGTGCTCAAAATACAAAGTTCTGGAATTGCTCAGAGTAGCATAAGCCAAACAAGGGAGGGTAAAGGAGAGTTTTTTTTTTTTTTTTTTTTTTTTTTTTTTTTTTTTTTTTTTTTTTTTTTTAGGTCAAGTGCTCACGGAAGAGATGAGTTTTCAGTTGTCTTTTGAATGTGGTCAGGGATTCTGCATTCCGGATGAGGGTAGGGAGATCATTCCACCAGCAAGGAATCGTGAATGAGAATGTTCTGGAGAGTGATTTTGTGGCTCTCTGTGAGTACCAGCGTCAAGAGATTCAGAAAGATACTTCTCTAACGCTTCACGCTCAGGCGCCGACAGAGAGTAAAGCCTTCCACGGGGCGGGGTCGTACTAGGAAGAAGATCAATACTGCAATCGTAGGGACGGTGGGGAGGGAGAGAAGTGGCCCGGGAACGACTGAACACCGCCCGTAGATCGAGATATTCCTCCGGGACCCCAGTCAAATCGCCCGGCTCCTCCTGAAAAAACGAGACAGAGGAAACAGGAGGGATAGCAGACATTAAACATTCTACATGACAGGATAAACTCCAAGAGAGAATAGTGCCCTTTAATGTGAGGATTATGTTTAACAAGCCAAAAATGGCCCAAAATTACAGGGGAGAAGGGAGAATGAAAAATTAAAAAAGAAATAATCTCGCGGTGATTACCAGAGACAGTGAGAGATAAAGGAACAGACTCTAGGTGAACCTCGAGGGAGGACACTACCATCTAAGGCGAAAAGGGGAGTGGACTCCTCACGTTCCTTCAAAGGAATACCTTGTTCCAGAGCCCAAGCCTCATCAATGAAATTCCCCTCGGCCCCAGAGTCAACCAGAGCGTCACAGGTAACAGAGAAACCAGGCCAGTGCAGAGTGATGGGAATGGTGGTGCAGGACTTGGGAGAAGAGACCAGAGAAGTTGCGCTCGCCAGTAACCCCTCCTCTACTGGCGAGCGTTGGCTTTTAACGGACATTTAGAAACGAAGTGGCCGGTTGAACCGCAATACATGCATAGGCGGTTGGCGATTCGGCGTTCACGTTCCTTAGCGGAAAGGCGAAGACCTCCCAGCTGCATGGGTTCTGGCTCTGAAGGGGCGGAGGCGGGTGATGAGGCGGCGGAGGGAACTGAAGATAGGGCAGTCTCCACACCTCGGCTGCGGCGGCGGAGATCAAAACGCTTCTTAATACGAATAGCCATGTCAATAAGCGGTTCGAGAAGTGTGGGTACCTCACGGGCGATTACCTCATCCTTTATGTCAGCGTTAAGTCCCTCCAGAAAGCGAGCGACCAGTGCGGGCTCATTCCATCCGCTGGTAGTTGCCAGAGTGCGAAACTCAATAGAAAAGTCTGCAGCGGAACGTCTTCCCTGGCAGAGAGTTGAAAGGATACGGGACGCCTCGTCCCCATGAGCAGAGCGGTCAAACACGCGTATCATCTCCTCCTTAAACAGATCAAAACGATTAGTGCACTCTACCTCAGCCTCCCAGGCGGCGGTTCCCCACTCGCGAGCCCGTCCAGTAAGGAGAGAAATGACATAGGCAATCCGGGCTCGCTCCCTTGAGTAAGTGGTTGGCTGAAGAGAGAAAACGACCTCGCATTGAGTCAAAAAAGAACGACACTCCGTCGGCTCACCAGCGTAACAAGGAGGGTTGTTAATTCTAGAGTCAGGGGTCTCCAGTGTTCTGGAAGGAGTAGGTGGATCTCGACGGAGCTGATAAACTTGCTGGGAAAGATCTGACATCTGGGCGGCCAGGGTCTCCACGGCGTGTCTGGCAGCAGTCAGTTCCTCATCATGCCTACCAAGCATAGCCCCCTGGAGTTCGACGGCCGCCAGAAAAGGGTTCTCTTTCGCTGGGTCCATGGTGGCCAGATTATTTTGTTATGATAGGTGAGAAAGGACCCAAAAGCGAAAATGCAATACAATGTCTTTAATAATGAAAGACCAAAGTCCAAGTGAACAGAATATCCTCTTCTTGTAGATAACAGAAACAGCCGTCAATACGGACGATCAGACAAATAACAAAATCATTTCTTGAGGAGAATGAGCACAGCAGAAGGACCAGGTCTGGCGGCGTCAAATCTCAAGTCTCTCAGAGAGGATGCAGCCGACAGCAGGAGGTTAACTGGGCAGAGTGTAGAGTACAACATATAATCAGCAAACACTGCGTAGAAATAAGTACAGACCAGATCCAGACAGGGCACGGACAAAACAGGACCTCATGCAATGAAACCTCACGGAATAATCTGGCAAAGAAGCAGGGAAAAGGGAAGGCTAGAAGTAGCAGACACAATTAGAGGAAAGAGAGAACAGGTGAAAGAATTAGCGCGAAGGCTGATTGCAACTAGGAACAGCTGAGGTAGAGAGAAGGAGTAAGGGAAAGTGTGTGTGTGTGTGTGTGTGTGTGTGTGTGTGTGTGTGTGTGTGTGTGTGTGTGTGTGTGTGTGTGTGTGTGTGTGTGTGTGTGTGTGTGTGTGTGTGTGTGTGTGTGTGTGCGTGTGCGTGTGAGTGAGTGTGTGCGTGTGCGTGTGTGTAACCAGAAGAGAGAGAGAAAGAAAAGGATACCAGATTCATGACACATACACTTCGATTCTCTAATCTAAACAGACGCAGCAGTTTTCATTTTCGTAAATCATACATTATTACAAGGAAAAATAGTAACACACGAGGGAAATCATTCTTGTGTCCATGAAGATGTGCAAAAAAATAGGCGTACATCTAGCCTACACATTTACTTAAATTATTATATGCCTGTTTAACTAAAGCTAATTTGGGTGGGTTTCTCCCATCCTCATACAATGTCACTTCTCTGTCTTTTACGGCCCTGACGAGAACGTCAGTCTTCTATCATGGAACAAGCATGCCGGCTCTTAAAGGGAATGAGAGATGACGCTCTGATTGGTTTATTTCACGTTACGCCCAAACCACACCTATGAGTTATGAAGACACCAACACATTTTAGATTTGCGCCGGGCGCAAGAGTCATTTATCCCGCCGGTATAATAGCAACAGCGCCCGAGATCCGCCAACAAAGTTACTTGCGTTTCGTGTTTGATACTTGCGTTTCAGTTAAAATAGGGCCCTGAGAATATATAGATATTTTTAAGATGGAAAATGAGGTTTTACAAATTTGACATTAGCATAACAGTGAAAACTAACTCCATGTTTCCTAATGATATCATGTATAAGCAACGGTTTTAGAACTAAGCCTTGCAGTTCTCCATACCACACTTGAGATCAATATGTGATCAATCGGGTAATAATAATAATAGCGCCTTTCAAGAACCCAAGGACACTTTACATAATATTGACAGTTACAAATATATATATATATATAACAACATGAAACAGTGATCATGTTACAAATGAAAGAAAATATCTCGGTTACGTATGTAACCCTCATTCCCTGAAGAAAGGGACGGAGACGTATGTCGTGACCGACAAATAGGAATCTCGCTAGAGAGCCGATCTACTTCGAGTGAAACTAAACAAGCCAATACACATTGGTGTGCAATCATTTGCATCAGCTATTCAGCCTCGCAGCACGGGTATATGCAGCAGTTGCGATTGCACTTCAGTTTTTTGCTGAGGAGCCAAGCCGATAAGCTGGCTGCCCCGGCAGGCTGCAGCAGATGTGGCAACGGGACATACGTCTCCGTTCCCTCCTTCAGGGAACAAGGGTTACATACGTAACCGAGACATTCCCTATCAGTCGGTCACTGCAAAGTATGTCATGACCGACAAATAGGAATCCCTACCAAAGCGCCACAGCTGCTGCACCCCATCCAGCGCCCTGTGCAAGCCTCTACACCTTCTTGCCTGGAAGGACGATAGGAGGAGGCTTACACATAGTGAACCTGTCACTGTTATTCCGTGATAACCCATACAGTGAGATTATTGGATAACACTGGGAAAGCGTGCCCGAACTGAAGGAGGGGAGCGCTGCAGAAGCCACATTTTCGAGGAGTTAAGTGGAGATAACATATGGACTAACCCGAGGGTTGTACAGCATATGAGTAGTGGGTGACTTAGCCCAAGGGAAAGACACGGGCTTCCGTTTAGGAGCAGCCGTGGAGAATATACACATATGGGATCCCCGTAGGGTCACCCATATGGGAACCAGCCTATATCCGGTTCTCAAGGATTCAGCGGATAAAGGCCTGGCACCGGACGCTCCGCCAAGTCCGGGCCGAGGGTGTTTGGAGGACTCGCAGGTTTTTCACACTGGAGAATAAGGGTGCACAGTAGGGTGCAGCAAGCCGACAGAGCCGGGCCTCTCAGTGCTTCTACCCGTCTAGGGTGAGAACACGGGAGGAGACCGGCTCTACACGTAGGCTATAGTATCTAGCAAACGCATTAGTTGTCGCCCAGCCCGCAGCTCTACAGATATCTGTTAGCGAGGAGCCACGTGCCAGCACCCAGGAGGATGCAACGCCTCTCGTGGAGAGTGCATGCAACCCGAGCGGCAGGGCACGCCTGGAGCTTGGCAAGCCAAGGCGATGGTATCCACTATCCAGTGGGTCATCCTCTGCTTGGAGACAGCCTTTCCCTTCTGCTGGCCTCCATAACAGACAAATAGCTGGTCTGAGGTCCTTACGCTTTGAGTTCGGTCCATGTACATACGCAGAGCGCGAACGGGACAGAGCAAAGCCAGGGCTGGGTCTGCCTCCTCCAGGGGCGGCGCTTGCAGGTTCACTAGCTGGTCTCTGAAGGGAGTGGTAGGAATCTTGGGCATATAGCCAGGCAGGGGTCACAGTACAATGTGGTTGTCACCCGGCCCGAACTCTAGGCACGATTCGTCGACCGAAAATGCCTGCAGGTCCCCTACTCTCTTGAAAGAGGTAAATGCAACCAGCAGCAAAGTCTACATGCAAAGAAGCTTTAAGTTACCAGCTGTGAAAACAGCTTTTTTATTTTTTTGCTCAGTACCAAAAATAAAAGAGTTAATAAAGTAGACCCTGCTGCTGCGCTGTATCGCCCGCACCAGACACGAGAGATCTTCCTGAAGAGCTTGCTCGTTGTTTGATCACTCAAGATTAGATAGATTAAACAGCATCGGTTGGCTCCGAAGCAAAAAGCTGCGAGGCTGAACAGCTGATGCAAATGATTGCACGCCAATGTGTATTGGCTCGTTTAGTTTCACTCAAAGTAGATCGGCTCTCTAGCGAGATTCCTATTTGTCGGTCACGACATACGTCGTAGTGACCGACTGATAGGGAACCAAAGTAGGGCATGCATGGATCTGAAATTTAAAGTATACAATTAGTTAACAGAACATGGTGTAAATAAATGAGTTTTGAGATCAGTTTTAAAGGTCTGGAGGGAGGAGACAGCGTGGAAAAAGTGGGAACAATCATAGATTTACATTTTATGTGGACCAAGTGGTGAGCATATTAGGACATCTCATCTTTAAAAAATTGTTCACAAACAGTAGCAACATATGTTTTGAATTATACAAAATAAAAAAGGTTCAAATGAAATAGTAGTGGACATTGATAACCTGCATTCTTTCCTGGTCCAAGATTTTAGAATATGAAACTTTCTTTCATTCTATGTCATGCTGACATAATGAGTGTTATTTAAAATAGATGTAAATTATGCTTGACTTGGAATTTTAAACATTTACAATCATACACTTATGTCTAAATTTGTATTCAATCTAGAGTATTCCATTTATATTCCTCAGACATACACCCAAGAATAGTTTATTTGTAATATTTTATTTTTTTGTAAATGCTAAAGCAATTAATATAAAAAATGTAGCTAAGTAGCAGTTTTAATTTTTATATTGTTTGTTATATAGTAAAGTATATTAGACTGAAAAAGTAAAACTCTCTAAACATACAAATACACATGTGCACGCACTTATATGTATATCTTAAATATTGTTTGATTATGTCATTTGGACCATAGAGGTTTACCACGCCCTACAGTTATTAAGTTAGGTCACATGTTAGTTGTAATGTGTTAGTAGCTCCATCACACATGTTCTTCTACCTGGCAAATGCATGCATTATTGCTATTGCTAATGGTATATGTCATCCACATGCTAATAAAAACACACAAACACAACAAAAGTTATATTACAGAACACAATAATTCACTGCTGTGTCTCCTACTTCTTAGAAAAGAAAGAGAGCATCAGGAAAATTCTCAGTTGCGATCACCACATGGGTGAGTACAACACTTCCTTCAACAGTTTTGCTCTAATTTATTGTGACTTGTGTAACACTAGCGTCCTCCAACACAACACTTACGCTACTGGACAAGTTCTAGGTTGGAACAAAATAATAGTTGGAACAGTGTAAAAAAAAAAGGCAAAGCAAACACAATCACATCACAACAAAGAACAATAAAACATTAATCAATATTAATAATTTGATACCGCAACTCAGTTTGAATTCACTTCAAGGTGTGTAATACTTTTCAGTTCATGAAATATAGTTCAGTTGATGTGCAATAAAGTAAAATTCCTTTGTAATAAAGTTCAGTTTGTGTGTATTAATGTTCAATTCCCTTGTAGTAAAGTTCAGTTCCTCTGTTGTAAAGTTCAGTTCCTTTTTAATGTAGTTTTGATTGTGAGTAATATAAAAAAAAGTCAGATCCAATTTAGTTTCCCGGGAAAGCCAGGAAAAAGTCTTAAGTCTTAGTTCATCTAGTTATCTTGTCATACACATCTTCTCCGCACGCACACACACACACACACACACGCACGCACGCACGCACGCACACACATACATATCATACACACAAAAACATATCTTTGTCCAACATCAAACAGTTTTAACTGTAACATAAAACCAAACAACTGTCATTCACCCAACATTTTTCAGTTTAGGATGCAGACCAGATAAGTATTATTATTTCTTATGCACAGTGACTGACTGGCAACCCGATGGATGAGTCTAGGTTTGGCCAAGAGAACTGTAATGAATGAATACACTGAGGCTGACAGAACATGCTCCGTTCCTAACAACACATACATTGTGTGTATCCCCACCCGTAAAGACAGAGGACAGGGAGGAACAAACAATCTAAGGTTGTTTGTTCGCCATAATATCTATGCTTGAGACTGAAATAGTGACAGACAACAATCAATAAGACAGACAGTATGTAACACAGAGTGCTTGCTGAGGCACAAAAGCTAGTGCGGTTCTAAACCGGATGTCCTTTATCCTTTCCTGGCCGTCACCCGCTCGTGGCGCCCACTCTCGCCATTGGACTAGTTGACATAAGTGCTTCAGACGCAATCACGCAGAAGCGTTTCCAAAGCGCTATCGACGCATCGCGAATTCCCTAGAAAGGGAACTGGTATTGTTGTAATGCCCTGCAGTGTTTTAACAATAATTAAGTAAATCAAGAGCTTTAGAAGTTAAGATTCCACTTAAAAAGAAGTTCAGCCCACTGTAAGACACATCATCTACAACAGACGTTAGAAAATGAGGAATAACAAGAAATGCGTGTAGATAATTACAAGACAGCACAACTATTCACAACTGTTTATTTTTATTTGTATACAGACTTTCTTACAACCAGCCCAGTGTAATAGGGTAAGAACATAAACAATTATTTTTTTATACATATGTTTGGTAACGCTTTAGATTACAGCCCGGAAATTACTGTGTAATTAAAGTAATTTAACAGCATACCTTTCTGTAATTATAGTGTACCTATAAAGTACTTATGTGTAAGTATAAGGGAACAACATGTAAAGTTTGGGGAATAAAGGGGTAATAACCAGGAGAATTAAAAAAAAAAAGAATTATACTGTAAGTATAGAACTAAGGGGTCCTTATTCTACTATTATGATACAACAATCACATTTGGGACCAATTTAGCAAGAACATACACTGCGTACATTTTTGTAATAATGGTGTACCAATACAATAGGCTTTTTTTTTATTATTACAGGGTGTATAATATTCTGTGTTTGGCTGGTTAAGGATGAGTGCTACCAGAATGGTGTGTCGATTAGAACACAGGGATGAGTCCAGAAGTTAATTCTCAATTGATTTATTGCCATTTGCTTTCTTTCTCCATTATCCCATTTCCTTACTATGGCTTCACAATTGCTGCATATTGCTGGTGTAAAGTCTTAGACGCAGCAAACACATGCAGCAAGCAGAGGAGCGAACAGTCAGCACAAAGAGAGACACACTAGTGAGGTTGATTGGTACTCACTTAAAAAAGTTGGGTTAAAAACGACCCAACAACTAACCCAATGGTGGGTTGATATAGCACCGACCTAATGTTGGGTTATTTTAACCCAATAAATTAGGTAACTAGTTTTACCCAATAAATTGGGTTACAAAAAACTAATTTGTTGGGTTATTTGGCCAAAATTATGCTTTAACCAACCTAGTATTATTATTTTATTATTATACTATTATTGCCATGTAAATAAATAACTTACAACTTCAGTATATTGACAATGCTTTATTTACATTCAATGGCATTACATTCAAAGGCATTACATTCAAAAGTTATTATTGCAATTGTTTTAATTTATTTCCAAAAGGTAAGAAATTGTTTCAATAAATAAAAAAGGTGACAGTGTGTTGAGGGAACACCTCCAGGCACAGAATATTAATGTTAAAATTAATTAATTTAGAATTATGTTTTAAGTTCTAAGAAACATAGAGCATAAAAACAAATAAACAGTTGTAAACCTTACAAGTTGTAAATATTTTCATTAAGTTATTGTTGCAATTGCTTTCATTTACTTCCTTAAGGTAAGACATTCTTTCAATAAATAAATAAATAAAAGTAATGCAATTATAAACTGCCTCATAAGACAACATTGTGTTGAGGGAACACCTTCAGGCACAGAATATTAATGCTAAAATGTATTTATTTACAATTCTGTTTTAAATTCTAAGAAACATGGAATACAAAAACACAAATAAACAAACAAAACAAACAAAATCAAGTCCAGTTTATCCAATTATAAACTGCCTAAGTAGGCGACGTGTTGATGGAACTCCTCCTGGCACAGAAACTGCCAAACAGGCTTTGGATACTCAATGTCTAAAACAAAAGGCTGTCTTACTCTAGTGCCACTCCTCCCACAATGACGAAGGCTTGTGAGCAGTTTAATTTATCCCCAAGCTGCAGGACATGAGGGAATTGCCTCCGTTGCTCCTCCTCCTCCAAATATTGAATGATGTTTGTTCCAACCTTTAAATAGAATTTTGAAATGGTAAATATGCACACATGGATCAAATATTACCCAAAATGTGTTGTCATAAATGATGTACCTACAGGCTATAGATCAACAAATGCTTGTTTTGCCTCCTGGTAAGAGGGCCGAACCATCTTGCAGCCGTTTTGAATGGCAATGGAAGGATAGCTGGCAGGGTTTTTCAAAGCAACATCTCCAAGAGTGTCTTTACATTCACCAAAAAGAACAATGGATTAATCTTTAAACAAGTGCATTATAGGATTTTCTCACCAGAAGAAATGTTAGTCTGAACAGGAAGATCCAAGGCTCTCTTGAATGCGATATGAAATGATTCGTTGAGATGCATGTCGCCAAATTTCAAAAAGTCCTGAGCAATCTAAAAATGAATAAAGAAAAAGAAAAGTTAAAATCACACCAACACCTCATATGGTGCAGTAACACTCATATGGTGCAGAAATTGTGGACATTTGTTTTTCAATATGAAAAATCAAGCTTGGTGAATCAAATTGAGTGGGATTAATTTTTTTTAAATATAGAAAAATATAATTAAAATGCCACTAAAATAAAAAGATTTAGATTCCGATTGTCAAATTATACCTATTTATTTTAATGAACCAAATCTACAAAAAAAATATACATTTTAAATAAATAAAAATTGTATATAAAACCAACACCAATAAGCAGAAATGAAGTTGCGTATGCATGTGTGTGCACCTGCATTTGTGTTTGTGTGGGTGTTAGGTCTCACAAATGATGCCCTAAATGTTAGGGCGCTGTTCACAAATGCACTGTTGCACCTGTGTGTGTGTTTGTTTGTTTGTGTGTATGAGCAAGCATGTTTGTTCCAAAATGCATTTGTGACTCAAAGCTTTCCTTTCTGTGTGAACAGAAATGTTCTGATTTATTCTGGATTTATTTTTTAAAAACTGAAAAACTAAAAAAAACTCTTGGGAATTATAATGAATGTATAAATTCATACAGGTTAGTAGGGACATGGTGAGAAAGTTATGACAAAAGTTTGTGAATGCATCAAACACTATTTGACAAATGCATTTGCAACCATCTGTTATTGAACTTAATACATGAAGTACATTTTTCCATTCAACTTGTGACCCGCAACAATAGAACAATAACAAACAAATAATAAAATAGTTTATCTTTTACTCAAGAATTTTCTCTGTAAATCGTTTGTGAATTTACATTTGAGATTTTTTTACGCTGTTCAGGAGCCATGTGCCACTGAAAAGTGCTTAGGGTAATAATTGAGATGCAGTTTGACCAATGTTTGCGTTACGTACATTACTTACGTTACGAAGGCAATGCAAAAAGACACACCAATGAATGGCGTCCCGGCCGGACGCGCTTTTTTAGGTCCAAAAAGAGGACATGTCCGGGAAAAAGAGGACGTATGATCACCGTAGTTTAACACTGTAGTATTTTACATTCACACTAGTTGGGATAGCCCAAGTAGACATTTGCGCTAGGCCTTTATATAACACAGCATAACGTTACCTTCTTCCTGTAACGTTAAGTGACTGCGACACTGGATGGACCAGGCTTCCGCTGGGTCTTGAAGCCGAGCGCGTCGGTCAAATATCTGAAAATATGAATAACTTCTCACAAAGTATTAGAAAGAACATAGAAAGTGAGGAAAAGTATCACAACCGAGTATTAAGAAATACCATCGGTGCCGTTAGTCGCAGATAGCGGACGAAAAGCAGTCGACAGGGGAGATATAAGCATGGAAATAATAGACTAAACATAAACAGGCGGCAATAATACTATGTAAGAGCTTAAAGTCACTTTATAACGAAAAAACAAAAACATGTATACAATATGCATATAGATATACTGTATAGTGTAATTTATTAACTCACCGTGCCGTGTATCTTCTATCACACTTGGAGTGGTCAACCGTTGAAATTTGAATTTTAACCCAATGGACTGCGTTGTTATAGAAACAACCCAATAAATGTTCTGAATAACCCAACAGAACGACCCAATATTTTTAACCCAGCTATTGGGTATGCAAAATAACCCAACGTTTTTTAGAGTGTAAGGTAATTATATCCTCAGGTGAGGAAAGTTTCCAGGAAGGGGGCGTGTCTCCCAGTAGAATGACTAATTGACTAATTGGGATTTTTAACACAGGGTACATTATACATTAATCTTTTATAACAAATGTGCACTGAAAACTAAAACAATTCCAACTTTTGCTTAAATATTGGTGAAAGATACTCTTGTTTCATGTAGTGGTGCTTGTTACACTCTTGTTTCATGTAGTTACAGGGTAGGTACAATAAAAATACATACAGTACACACAATCTAATATCACTGACTCGGAAACCTTGATAGTAGAATAAGTACCCCTTAGTTCTATAATACTTACAGTATAAATATTTTTTTTAATTCTCCTGGTTGTTACCCCTGTATTCCCCAAACTTTACATATTGTTCCCTTATACTTGCATGCAAGTACTTCATAGGTACACTACAATTACAGAAAGTTACGCTGTGAATTTGTCTTAATTACACAGTACTTTCCGGGATGTAATTTAAAACGTTACCATATATATATATTTTTTAATACTACTATGCATTTGGATTTGGATTTCATGTACAGTATGTGAATATCCTCATTTAAAACAGCCCAGATGGCAAAGGTGTTCACTTGTCACCATGGTTGGCCCCAGTTGTATGGGAAGGAACTTTTGATCCCACATTGATTGATTCAATCTACAAACAACAAAACATCACCATAGCAACTACAGTCTTCGCTCTTGGAAAGTGAGTATATATCTCTACTATCTCTGATCTTCATTGACTTTAAATTTAAACAATATTATTTTAAGTGATCCATGGCAGGATCACATGACAAACAGGGAATCACATGACAAGACACAGAAACATGACAATAGGCTTGTTCGAATTGAACCGGCGCTGCACAGACCGATCGGTGAATGACATCAAAGTACCTTGAGTCATGTTTCTGTGTCTTGTCATGTGATTCCCTGTTTGTCATGTGATCCTGCCATGTGTCTTGTCATTGGTTAATCATTTGATCATTGTTCACAGGTGTTCTTTGTCTTGTAATTAGTGTGTGTATTCAAGCCCTGATGTTTGCCCTGTGTCTTTGTTGAGTATTGAATGTTATGTCTGTCTTCTTGTTTTGAGTTTCATGTCTTGTCATTCCTTTGTTTTATGTTTGACTGTCAACCCATAAGAGCATTCAGACTTTCAAATGAGAGATTGGTATCAAAGGGCACACCTAGGTTTCTAACCGACGACGAAGACTTGATAGAACATCCATCAAGTGTTACACTGTATTCTAGGTTATTACGTGAGGACTTTTTTTGTCCAATAACAAAAGTCATCCAGTGTTTTATATCAGTTATGCATTCCGTTAATTCTGTGAATTGGTAAATTTCGTCAGGGCGTGTAGAAATATAGAGCTGATTATCATCAGCATAACAATGGAAACTAATGCTATGCTTCCTAGTGTAATCCGGTTGGGCAAGCATAGGCTACACCGTGCAGCTCCAATAAGCAGCAACAAAACCGACACCACAAACTTGTTGTATAATCACAGAACTAGTACAAAAACTAGTGTAATCTGGTATAGTAAGCATACACCCTGCAGCAATACAGGGGTTAAAGCAAAAAAAAAAAAAAAATATATATATATATATAATTGACTCTGAAAATATACATTTCTCAAATGACAACAATTGTTGTGATTTATAGTTTTAAGCAAAATAATCTTTGGCCTATTATTAACCATTCTGCAGCAATATTAAATAAAAAATAAAATAAAAGTTTTCATTGACTAAAACGTCTCGGGTTACGTATGTAACCTTAGTTCCCTGAGAGGGAACGAAACGCTGCGTTTACGCAATGGGAACACTTCCAAGTGTTGCGTAATGAAGCACGTGTATAATCAGTCCAATGAAAGAGCGAGACGTCATAGGCGGGTGACGACATAGACCAGGAAACTATAAAACACCCCTGAACGCAGCGCGTGACAGCTTCTGATAAGCCTGAAGCAAGTCGATCAGGGCATGCAGGAAGTATGGCATGCTAAACGCAGCGTTTCCTTCCCTCTCAGGGAACTAAGGTTACATACGTAACCAGAGACGTTCCCTATCAAGGGAACTCCCGCTGCGTTTACGCAATGGGAACCCCATACCCACTACGCCATAATGACAAGTGCCTGTTCTGTGTGATGTCCTTGCGCACACTAGAAGCAAGCAACCTAGCCCCAGGAGTGGAAAGGTTTAAGTCATAAAATTTGACAAATGCATGCGGCGAGGACCAGCCTGCCGCATCACAAACGTTGCGAAGGGAAACTCCCGAAATTAGAGCCATAGAGGCAGCCATACTCCTCGTAGAATGGGCCCGGACAGCCAAAGGTGAAGGCTGTCCGGCCGCTTCATAAGCAAGTGAGATAGCCCCAACTACTCACTTGCTCATTATCTGTTTAGATGCTGGGCAACCTAACTAGGTAACCCAAAGCAAACAAATAATTGCTCTTATATACGCCACAGGGCAGCTCTGTGGACATAAGCATCCAAAGCCCGGACAGGGCATAACATATTAAGTTTTTCCTGATCTGGGGTATTAGGTGGAGGACAGAAGGCCTGCAGCATAAATTACCTGCAAATTTAGTAGGGACCTAGGAATACAACCCGGCCTGGGGTGAAAAAAGACTATCACCATACCAGGTGCAAATCCAAGTACGTGCAGGCCTCAGCCTCATGTACCACGGAGAAAACGAAATTAAGGATCTCTCCTCAGAGATAACCCAGCAAAGAAACATTCATTGCAGAAATCAAGTACTGTACCATCAGGGCAGATAACAAGATTCAGAATGTGTTCTCCGCACCAGGCAGAGAACAGTTTCTATTTCAATGCATATTCAGTATTCTCATGGAGGTAGCTCTAGACTGGAGTATGGTCTCCACGACCTCAGTCGAGAGACCTGAATCTATGAGCTGGGCCCCCTCAGAAGCCGAGCCCACATCCATAACTCCGGAAGAGGGTGAAATATTGTGTCCCTGATTGGGACGATAAGTCCCTCCTGATCGGAATCTCCAAGGGAGAGCCATCTAGAAGGGACAGTAGGTCTGAGAAACACACTCGGGCCGCCAGAATGGGGCTACTAATAATAGATGAGCCCCTACCCGACAAACCCTCTCCAGGACTCCTGGGAGCAACGATATCGGGAAATGCGTACAGGTGTAGCCTCAACCACACCTAGTACATCGCATCCAGTCCAAGTGGAGCTGGATGCGTCAGGGAGAACCACCAAGGTTAATGCGTTGTATAAACGATGCGAAAGGTAGACTTGAGTTTTACCGAAGTTCTCCCAAAGGAGCTCCACCACCTCGGGGTGAAGTGTCCATTCCCCAGGCCTCAGCCCCTGCCTCAACAGGGGATATCTGCTCTGATATACGAGACCATCAGTGTGTTGTCCGAAAGGACAGGCACATGGTGCCCTTTCGGGTCTGACAGGAAGTATTAAGATTCTCGGAATACCGCCATCACTTCTAGCCAATTATGTGCAAAAAGGAAGATTGTCCTGCCAAAGACCCTTCGCCGAGTGACCACTCATGATCACCCCCCCCCCCCCCTTGTGAGGGAAGTGGGATCAAAAGGTTTTTCCACATGACCGAGGCACGTAGGCATAGCTGCATGACCTTGATCATGCGAAAACGGATTTCCCCTCGGAGAAAACCCCTTGGTCCTGAGCTACCACTGCAGGGGTCTCATGTACAGAAGGCCAAAAGTAATTACGTTGGACGCAGCTGCCATGAGACCCAACAGTCTGAAACTGTTTCACAGTGAGTGACTGGCCTAGTTTTACCCCATTTACGGCGAATTGTTATAGCACACCTAGAAAAGTGGTCCTCTGAGCTGGGAGGAGCACACTCTTCTTGGCGTTGAGTCGCAACCCCAACATCTTTAAATGAGACAGAATGAAATCTCGATGCCGAATTGCCATCTGCTCAGAATGAGCTAGGATCAACCAATCGTCGATATAGTATAATACGAGAATGCCCTGGAGTCTCAGAGGAGCCAGAGCTTCATCCATGCATATTGTAAAGATACAGGGTGATAAACCTGGGCCGAATGGAAGAACCCACATCTGGTATGCTTCGCCCCTGAAAGCAAACCTCAGGAACCTCCTGTGATGAGGATGGATAGTTAAGTAAGCGTCCTTCAAGTCTATTGTGACAAAACGGTCCTTGGACTGAATCTGTCACACAATCATATAAGCATACTTTGAACTTGAGATTCTGAAACCTGCTGTTTAATTGACTTAAATCTAGAATAGGACGCAACCCTTCATCCTCTTTCGGAACAATGAAGTAACGGCTGAAAAACCCTGACTGTCTGCTGGGAGGAGGAACCCCTTCTATAGCTCCTTTTGCAGAAGTGTCAGCACTTCCTGCTCCATAACCAGAGCCTGCTCGGGGTCCACCACTGTGGGGAGGACCCCTAGAAATCTGGGCGGACGAGAACCGAACTGAATTCTGAAACCCTTCTATAGTGTGCAGGACCCACTGAGAAATATGTGGCTGTAGTTTCCACACTACCAGAAATTCTACTAAGGGCACCAGTCTCTGGAGACTGGCCTCTGGATTTGGTTGAACAGTCACTTCGGTGCCCTGAACCAGTGAACCGGCAGGGAACAACCGAACTGACCGTTCTACGACCCTCCTCGGAGGATCGTATGGGGACGCTGACACCTCGGTGCCCTGAACGGCGAACCGGCAGGGAACAACCGAACTGGCAGTGCTGCAACCCTCCTCAAAGAGTCGCACCCCAGAGGTCGCCGGGGAGAAATTATTTCTGAAAACCGTCCCTGCCCCAGAGGAACCTTCAGAAGCCTGATAGCCTCAGCATCAGGACTTCTTGTCTAAGTTTTATTACAGATAACGACAGTCCTCAGATCTTGCCTACCTCTAACTATCTTAGTTCAAACGACCCTCCTCGGAGGATCGTTGGAAAAAGCAGGCACCTCGGCGCCCTGAAACGGCGAACCGGCAGGGAAACCGAAGTGACTGCTCTGCGACCCTCCTCGGAGGATCGTTTGGGGACGCTGACACCTTGGTGTCCTGAAACGGCGATCCGGCAGGAAAACCGAACGGGCAGCGTTGCGACCCTCCTCAGAGAGTCGCACCCCAGAGGGGGCCGAGGAGAAACGATTTCTCAAAACCGTCCTACCCCGGAGGGGACCACACTCAGAAGCCTGCAGCCTCGGCGTCAGGGCTTCTTCTTCCAAGCTTTTTTAGAGATAAAACTCCTCAGATCTTGCATATCTCTAACTGGCTAGATTGCGACCGCCACCCAGGTCCCTCTCGATTGTGGATGAGCCCGAATGGCTACGCTCTGTTTTGCAGCACTTTATGCAGCGAGGAGCTTTAGTAGGCTGAGACTGCTCCCGCCCAGCAGTCTCAGGAGCAACAGGACAGACACCACCCAAACAAACTTGGTTCAAGAGTGCTAAAGGACAATATCTACTTCTCCCTCAATCATCCTTCTGCCGTGTGTGCAAATCCACTCAACCTGAATGGCACACACACACCTGGACACAGTATGAATGACCACAGGATTTCACTCCAGCACCTGAATGGACATGCGGTTGACACGTCACACAAGGACAATGATAACACCACTCAGCCACAACAACTTCTGCTCACGGACACAATCTCAGCTGAGCCCTGCCCACAGAGCTCACTACAGACAGACTGTGACATACTAGAACTGCTCCAAGATTCAGCACCCAAGGACGACTTCCTGGAAAACAGCCAGGGAAACCAGGACAGCATATTACAGCCTCCGATAACACCAGAGACCCTCTCACCAGACACGCTATCTCTATCTCCAGCATCTCCACTTCTGTGCTTCTCAGAGAGAATGGAAAGACTGGTGTATGCTGGAACCAAACTATCCCACTCTTTTGCAAGCCCCCAGATATCAACCAAAAAACGGCAGGCCCCACATCCACCAAAGCCTGCTGGCCCCGCCTGCCCTCCCCCTCCTCCTGCAAGAGTTCTTCGGGCTCTGCCACAACGACAGGTCTCACACCCTCCTCCTTCTGCTCGAGGTGAACTAAAAACAACTGATACCAGCTCTCAGTGATATGTGTCGGGTCCCCGCTATGATAACAGTAACTTTCTCAAATGTTTACAGAACAAGCGGGAACCCAGTGTGCCTGCATCTTTCTCTATTGTTGTTCGATTACATGATAGAAAGGCTAAGGCCTTCAAAAGCCGTACAGCAAACCCATCTAATCTGGTGCCTACTACACGCCAAACTAAGACTGCTGTGGGGACAAAAAGTAAGACTGTTAAGTTAGCAGTCTAAAAACTATTTTTATACCGCTTAGTTCTGCACTTTGGGATTCTATATCTTCGTCTGGATGGAAGAAGTTGAAATTCACTATGCAGAGGGTGGGCATCGACATTTAAAATTGACCCAGTTATCTGCTGTAACTGTCTGGTATACAGAGATACTGGGCTAAACTGAGACACTCCAATCAGCTTACTAGACCATTTTACAATTTGATTTAGGGAATTTCTGTTCTTTAAAGATAGATTCCCAAACCATGACACCAAAGAAAAAGATAAAATTGATTCAATAAAAGCTCGATATTGTCACGGGTATGGTGCGGGTGAAGACAGGCAGAGGCACAAAGTTCCAATTCAAGCATTTACTATAATAACTCACACAAAACTGGTACAGGCAGACAGGTAACACTCAATACATAGTAACACATACAAGGACCAACAAGGACAGACTGAACAGTAGCAAACTAAATACAGATACAAACGAACACTAACAAGGTGAAGACAGGTGACACAGATAATGAGGACGATGAACAGGTGGATGATTGAGGGAGTGAGTTCAGGTGTGGAGACACAAGGGATTCTGGGAAGTGTAGTGCAGACTAAGACAGACAGGTGCAGACGAAGACTGTGACATAACGCCCCCCTTCAACAAGGCGCGACCTCACACCGTAGAACAACAAAGGGGTGGGGGGGTGGGGGGGTGGGCGCGCTGGAGGCTGATGAAGGGGTGGCCGATCTGGAGCAGGAAGCCTCCAGGGCGGAGCAGGCCTTGCTGGCGGCCAGGGCGGAGCAGGACGTGCTGGTGGCCAGGGCGGAGCAGGACGTGCAGGCGGCCAGGGCGGAGCAGGACGTGCAGGCGGCCAGGGCGGAGCAGGACGTGCAGGCGGCCAGGGCGGAGCAGGACGTGCAGGCGGCCAGGGCGGTGTGGACCCTTCGGGCGGCCATGGCGGTGAGGACCCTTCAGGCGGCCATGGCGGTGAGGACCCTTCGGGCGGCCATGGCGGTGTGGACCCTTCGGGCGGCCATGGCGGTGTGGACCCTTCGGGCGGCCATGGCGGTGAGGACCCTTCGGGCGGCCATGGCGGTGAGGACCCTGCGGGCGGTGCAGGCGGAGGCCTATAGACCCCCCCAAAAAAATACTTGGGGAGAGTGACAGGATTTGGAACCGACTCAGGGACAGACACCGGCTCAGGGACAGACACCGGCTCCAGTGTGTGCGTAGCCCACACACACCACATGGCTGTGGCCATAATGGCCAGTGTCGCTGTCACTGAGGGCTCAGGCGGCGCAGACATGGCGTGAACAGACTCTGGGCTGGACGGGACCAGCGGTGCAGGAAGCTCTGGGCTGGACGGGACCAGCGGTGCAGGAAGCTCTGGGCTGGACGGGACCAGCGGTGCAGGAAGCTCTGGGCTGGACGGGACCAGCGGTGCAGGAAGCTCTGGGCTGGACGGGACCAGCGGTGCAGGAAGCTCTGGGCTGGACGGGACCAGCGGTGCAGGAAGCTCTGGGCTGGACGGGACCAGCGGTGCAGGAAGCTCTGGGCTGGACGGGACCAGCGGTGCAGGAAGCTCTGGGCTGGACGGGACCAGCGGTGCAGGAAGCTCTGGGCTGGACGGGACCAGCGGTGGAGGGAGATCCAAGCCAGACGGGATTAATGGAAAAAGCTCAGCAGGCATGATACTCTCAGTCCCAGGCGCGGCGGTTTATGACGTATACTGCCTTGGGTTCGGCAGATCTAGCGTGAAGTGCGGGCTCGGCTGGACTGGCGTGAAGAGCAGGCTCGGCTGGACAGGCGCGAATCATCTCGGGCTTTGCAGGCTGGACGTGAAGATCGGGCAGGTCGTGAAGATCTGGCTCAGCAGGCGGGACTTGAAGCTCTGGCTCGGCATGCGTGAAGAGAAGTGCAAGATCGGCTGGACAGACGACAGGCACTTGCTCATCTGCTTCTGGATCGGCTGGTGTTACCGTGAGGGAGGAACCACAAACCCAAAGAGCTCTGTCCATAAACTTAATAAAAGGTCGATCTAAATCCTTGAGCAGCAGTATCTGGGCTAGTGGATCCTCAAGTCCTCTCCAGAACCGTTGCTTCAAAAACTCCTCCTCCCAGTAAACATCCTGATGTAGACTATAGTATCCAGCTGCAGACCCGCAGCACCACCAGTTTCAGAACCCCAGCGCCAGAACCGGAAGTAGGGGCGGAGCTTACGTTCTAACACCAGCGCCAGAACCGGAAGTGAGGTGCGGAGCTTACGTTCTAAACCGAGTAACGCGTTTTGGAGCGTAATTTGCTTAGACACGAAACGGTATACTTTTATTACACACGAAACGTCATACTTAATACGTATGTTATAATGATACATTAAGGTACAGAAACATTGGGCTTCACCATATTTTTAATATCGTGGTCCGTTGTATGCATTTATATTTACTATGGTTCTTTTTTTATAATAATTTTTACAATGTATTTACCTACATATTGTAAATACAGTTGTTATGATAACACATTTATTTCTATTTGTATATAGGACAGTTAAGCTGTCATTTGTAACTATACAAGAATATAGAAACTATTTAGCTATTTTAGTAAAATGTTCTTATTAAAGTGGTACTACTTACAAGCAGGAGTATGTTGTTTGTGCACCAAAAATTGACACTTACCAATCAGGTATTTCAAATAATTGTAAACTAGCATGAGAGAAAATGCCACAAACTATTGTAAAGTGACACATACCATTGTTAAAGTAATTATGAAAACTGTCACCAATCATTCAGAAGTGTGCTGGACCTTGACACTGCTTTTCACAATGCAGAGTAGTGTACATCTGTAGATCTTATATTATAATGTGGATACAGCAAGTCAAATATTTGAACAAAACATTCGGGAATCTCCAGAAGGAATATATATTAAATTAATTTGTAGTTATTGTAGACTAATCCTCAATGTTTAGTCAATGGTAGCTTATCAAATGTATACACCTTTTTCAGTAAGCAGAGACAGAAAAGAGACTCAACAAATATGTAAGTTAAAGTAATGAATATTTAGAATAAAAAAGGAAAAATTACATAAAAGCAGATCATCATTCATTCAGCGCTGTGTTGTGGTTGCGCTGTGTCACGTGACAAGCAGTGACGCGTCACCTTGGAAACCATAAAGTGACAGATTCGAAATAACGGTCGCCTTGAAAAACTCACGCTGGGGGGTCAATTAGAATATTTTAAACTTACGTGTGAAAGGGTTAACATTCTTCAAATTAGTGAAAATTCTGTCATCGTTTACATGCTTGTCTCATTGTAAATAACTCCCCTCACTTCCGGTTCTGGCGCTGGGGTTCTGGCGCTGGGGTTCTGAAACTGGTGGTGCTGCGGGTCTGCAGCTGGATATATCTCGATGTAGATGCAGGTAAACTTCCACAAAGTCCTCCAATGAACTCCCATTCTGATCAAACAGAAATGCCTCCATAGCGTCCTCCTCCATTACTTTCGAGGTCGGTCCTTCTGTCACGGGTATGGTGCGGGCAGTGTTGCCAGGTTGGAAATGTCCAAGTATCATACCAGAAGCTGAAAATGATCGTATTTGGAAGAAAATGATCGTACACGAGGAAAACATGCGCAGAAAACATGCGCGGGGGGGGTTGGGGGGGGGGGGGGGGCGTCTGGATAATTCGATTGGTTGGGTCCTTACCATAGACTGTAAAAAAATAGGCCCTTACATATGCGCTTCGTGAGGCACACACACACACTAGCACACACACGCAAGGTCTCTCGCTCCCTTTCTCTGCTGTGTGCGCGCTACACATGCGCGCTCTTGCTTGCTCGATCTAGATTCCGGGAGATTTTTTAACTAATTTGCGGGCAATTCTGAAATTATCGTACATTATGGGATTTTTTTCATTATTGATCGTACATCGTACAGAGGTCAAAATTATCGTACAAATACGATAATTATCGTACGTCTGGCAACACTGGGTGCGGGTGAAGACAGGCAGAGGCACAAAGTTCCAATTCAAGCATTTACTATAATATCTCACACAAAACTGGTACAGGCAGACGGGTAACACTCAATACATAGTAAAACATACAAGGACCGACAAGGACAGACTGAACAGTAGCAAACTAAATACAGATTCAAACGAACACTAACAAGGTGAAGACAGGTGACACAGATAATGAGGACGATGAACAGGTGGATGATTGAGGGAGTGAGTTCAGGTGTGGAGACACAAGGGATTCTGGGAAGTGTAGTGCAGACTAAGACAGACAGGTGCAGACGAAGACTGTGACAGATATAATAAGACCATCATGGTTTTGTCAACGCTAAAGTAAGACAGTTTCCTCAGACAAAACAGACGCTGGTGCCCCTTTTTGCACACAGCTTCACAATTTGCCTCAAAATTCAATTTTGAGTCGATAATTGTCCCAAGATATTTGTAGGATTCAGTACATTCAACTGTTTTACCTTTAATGGATGTGACTTCATGCGTGTGAGTATGTTTTCTAAAATCAATGATAATTTATTTTGTCTTTATTATGTTTAATTGAAGGTAGGACTCCTCACACCACGTGATAAAGTCATCGATTATCGGGCCGTGACAGGCCTCATTGTCCTGAAGCCTACTAACTATTACAGAATCATCTGCATATTAGATAATGGTCCTATTTTCATATTTAATCTGACACATGTTTGTGTAGAGAATAAACAGTAAGGGCGAAAGAACACATCCTTGAGGGGAGCCAGTTGAGGAGGAGACTCGGTCTGACAGCGTTCCATTTACCTTAACTCGTTGTGTCCTATCAGTTAAAAAATCAAGAATCCAACCCACAAGATTTTTACTCAGGTCGAATTGTTCTGCCAGCCGACTGATTAAAATATGTGGTTGAATTGTATTAAAAGCGGATGACAAATCAACAAACAAGAGTCTAACGTGAGACCCAACTCCTTCCAAGTGTTTAACAATTAGGTTCAACAAGGTAACTGTAGCATCTTCTACTCCTCTGTGTTGCCTATAAGCAAACTGCATGGGGTCCAGTACATGCTCAGTTTTCAGTAGTATATCTGACCTTACCAATTTTTCTAAGATTTTCATTAAAATCGACGTGAGAGCAATCGGTCTAAAATCATTACAGGTTTTAGGGCAACTTGATTTAGGAACAGGAACTACAACTGCATCCTTCCAAACCTTGGGTACATGCTGTGTCTGTAAAGATTTATTACAAATAAAATGGAACATAGGACTCAGTTCTTTTGCACAAGATTTAAGTAAGCGACCACATATTTTGTCAGGTCCGTGACTCTTAGTTACTTTTACTGAGCGGAATGCTTTTTCCACTCTTTTTTGGTCTATTTCAGGGTACTAGTCATCTTCAAATTTATTTCTCAGATCCTGAATTTCATTACTAAAATCAAACGTATCAAAGCGGTTAAAAAAATTGGTTAAGAGAATTAGCAAGCTCAGTATCAGAGTTAAAACCATCAAGGGTTACCTGGCTGCTGTTCTTTGGATTCCGAAGGCCTGTTATCGTTTTCATGCTAGACCAGGCTGAGCCAAGATTATTTGCAGCCATCTTGTTCTCTAATTCAGATTTATAGATATGTTTTGCTTTTAATATTTCTATTTTCAGCTCTTTACTAGCTGTATGCATGTCTGAGACTACTCCCTGTTTAAACGCTAGTTTATTTTTATGTATGCTGGATTTAACAGATTTGGTTACCCATGGCTTATTGTTAGGATACATTTTAACTTGCTTACAGGGAATGATAGTGTCCCTACAAAAGGCTACATATGAACATGTTACATCGACCAATTCATCCAAATCATCACCACAACTATTTAAACATGTCCCAATTAGTACAGTCATAACATTCCTGCAAGCATAGCACAGATTCATCATTCCAGTCCATAATGGTCTTTGTCTGTGCTTTCTCTCTTTTTAAAACAGTTTTATAAGTAGGAAGTAAGTAAACACAATTATGGTCAGCAGAGCCTAGTGGTGGTAATGGGAGTGATTTATAGGCATCCTTTACCGACCCATAACATAGATCTAATGTCTTATCCCGCCTGGTTGGATAGGAGACATATTGTTGGAAGTTTATGAGTGACTTTTTAAGGAAGACATGATTAAAATCCCCCAATATGAAATTTGGTGCATCAGGTGAAATCGATTGTAGTTTTTGCACTACGTCGAAAATGGTCCTAGAGGCAGAGACAGCATTTGCCTTCGGGTGAATGTACACTGTTGTCATAAAAAGTTGAGGAAACTCACGGGGCAGATAAAAAGGACGCAATGATATCAACAGGAGTTCGACATCTGGCGTGCAAATGCGTTCTCTGACAGCCACAGAGCTGCAATAGCGTTTATTTAAATATAGACATACCCCACCTCCTTGAGTTTTCTTCGTCACTTCAGCTTTCCGATCCAGACGGAGTGGCGCTCCAAATCCCTTGATGATAAGATCGTTATCCTGGTCGTGCTCAGTGAGCCATGTTTCAGTAAAAGCCATGATGCAGCAGTCTCTGAAGTCCTTCTGAAAACGAACGTTTCCCTGGAGTTCGTCCGCTTTGTTCCTCAGGGACTGAACATTTCCCAAAATAATTGAGGGCAGGGGTATCCGGGTGAGCCGCTGTTTCCTCACGCGTAGTTTAACACCACTTTGTTTACCCCTCTTCTTCTTATTATTCTTCTTATCCCTCGTTGTACCACGGATTGTATGAGAAACTCTCAGAGGGACATCTGGTGACTGTAGCATACTGTATGTTCCGCGAGCCAAACTCGCAAAGTTCAGTTGCAGCAGTGCATCTCTGGTATACTGTATCCTTGCGCCATTGGCGTTCCATACAAACAGTAGATAGAACAAGATCCACAGGAAGCTTAGGTAGATAAAATCCATTTTTATATTAGAAGCACTAGAAGTAGTCCATAAAAAACAGCTCTCGAGAGACACATACAAATAAATAAATAAATAAAAACCAAAAACACTTTTAAAAAAAACAAGTAACTGCCGGTCGCCGCGTGCGCATGCGCCCTTCCTCAAGTTTTGCGATGTCAGTGGAGGTGAGGAGGTCGTTGAGGACTTTGAGGAGAGCGGTTTCTGTGCTGTGGAGGGGGCGAAAACCAGATTGGAGGGGTTCAAATTGGTTATTGCCATGAAGATGGGTTTGTAATTGTGAGGCGACTATATGTTCCAGGGTTTTAGACAGAAAGGGGAGGTTGGATATTGGGCGGTAGTTGTTGAGGAAAGAGGGATCCAGACCAGGTTTTTTAAGGATTGGTGTGACAGCGGGGGTAACGCAGTTGATGAGTTGATTTGCAAAAGATTGGAGGTAAAAGTGTTGGTCACGGCTCGCATCTGGTGGAGGTTACAGCATCAGCTGTCACACCGAGGCAGACAGGAGTTAGGTGAACGCGGGCAGCCACCAAGCGGCTTCGGGAACCAGCTGAGAGGCTGTCCAGAGGTAGAGAGGTTGTCCAGAGGTAGGGGTACAGTGAACACAAACAAAACAGGAACACAAGAAGGAATAGCGGACGGAGAAGCGGTGAATAAACAGCGCCAGCATCCTCTCACGTCCGCGAGCCGTGAGCAGAACTTAGTAGATAAGCATAGGCTATGTTTGATGTAAATTAATAATGGTTGCATGTCATGCCCTCTAGTTACCTACATCAGTAGCTACTTTATACGATGGTCTTACGCCTGCCATCAAGTTGTAATATTTTTTTTCTCATGGGAAATTTCTATTTTCCTCATTTCTATTTTCCTCATTCATTTTAAGAGTGCTCCTGAATGCAAACACAGGTGTGTTGACGACAACCACCACCCGTGAATGGGGTATCATGGGTTGGCTATTGAATACTATTTACAGTCTGTGATTCATACTGTAACATTCTTTTTTTTTTTGTTGTGTGTTCAAGTTGCAGTTTGTTTGAAATAACGAACCTCATCACCAGAAAGAAAACTCGATGAAGTGCTATTGGAAGACATGTTGTCATAGCTTCTTGGTAAATAACGGCTACCGTAGTTGCAACACGCATTTGGAAAAGTGAGGCGCTAGAGTGCACTATTCGTTTGAATGCAAAATACAATTTCACCACTAGATGGGGGAAATTCACCCGCTGGAGATTCACCCATTATAAAATGCAAAAGACTTTGGACTTCGAAGTACTGTATTTTCTAGACTATAAGTCACTCCGTAGTATAAGTCGCATCAGTCAAAAAATGCATCATGAAGAGGAAAAAAACATATTTAAGTCGCACTGGACTATAAGTCGCATTTATTTAGAAATGTATTTCACCAAAATCCAAGACCAAGAATCTGGAAAGGCAAGTTATTCAACTACACAATAGCACACAGAACAACAGGCTGAATAGGTGTCCGGTATGTTAACGTAACACAGGGTTTCCCGCAGCACTTTGGAACTAAGGCGGCCGCCTAAGCAACACACGCCTGCCGCCTTAACTACGTCGTCAAAAAATGTATATGAGCGATATCCGCCGTGTTACTCTGTCCTGTTTAGAGCTTAGATTTTCCCGAGCCCGATATTTCCCACCGCTATACTCGGGCCGGGCCCTTTATCTAGAGACGTGCGGCGCGGGACTAGATTTGATGGCCGAGTGCGAGCGCGGGCGGTACTGCACTCACTCTGTGTGTGCGGGCTGTGGAAGAATAAAACAATTAAATAGAAATAGCTATGAATAAAACATATAAAAACTAATAAATTGTTATTCATCTGTTGCAGAAAAGCAACAAGAGAACAACTAAAACAAAATAGAAACTATTTACAGTTTCTATTTGTAACATGTTTGCAGCATTGAGCGATATAGCCAATCACAGACATATGTGTTGATTTCTTGAACGCAATGGCCAATCAGAAGCATTTAAGATAAAATCCCCTCACAGCTCAAAACTGACTTATTGATCAGTGCTGAATTCTGCATGCTGGCAAATCCTCTGATTATAACAAACAAAGTGTAGATATTATGAAAGATCCATTATGCAGTCAGCTTCATTGATAATAACAGAGATGTATGAGATTGTGATGAATTGATGTCAGCTTTTTAGGAATTATGCAGAAGACTTACACAGGAAACAACACAAAGAGCAGTGGTACAAAAGACAAAATAAACATTTGGGCCAAAACTGCAAACAGTGACAGTGCAAGATGTAATAAAAATAATTAAAGTGTTCAGTGCACACAGTGAGAGACGAGAGTCTTACTGAAGATGGATGGTAGGAGCCTACTCCTCCACCTATGTGTATATAGCCTACTCGCTCACATAGTATGGCACATACGCTTTGTAAACTTTGAATTGAACAGTTCACAACACACAGTTTTGAGAATACAGTTACATGTCTTTGTGCCATTTTTGAAAACAAAAAAAAGTGTTGACCCAGGTGCCTGGCATTTCCAAGGTGTGTCCTGCCTTTTGCCAAGCTGTACATTGCAAAGCACACAGCTCCTGCGACCAACTGTGGAAATATTATTTGCATCTGAGGTTAGCTCAGCTCCTGGAATGGGTATATGGTCACTGCCGGTTTGTTTTGGTGCTATTTTATGTGACACAATACAGAGCTCTACAATAAGCTGTTCCATTAATATTTATGGGTCATATTACCACATAGGTCTTTGTGGATAATGAAAGCATTGGTGGCAGCAATGTCCAATAAGTGTAGAAAGATCTTTCTGTACCACTTCATTGTTTTGTGAAGTGCAGTGTAGACAGGTCAACAGCCCACAGGTGCAGGACATGGACATGTCTTTGTCCTCCATGTATCTTGTGATTTAATCCTCCTCTGCACAGTCTCATCAGTATAAGCAGAATGAATGGTGGAACACACAGATATCTCATGTGTCCATCCACTTCACAAATATGGTAAATGGTACATGGACTGCATTTATATAGCGCTTTCACAGACCCAATGGCCAGCAAAGCGCTTTACATATTGCCTCACATTCACCCATTCACTCACTCACTCATACACCGACGGTGGTGTCAGCCATGCAAGGCGCCATCCAGCTCGTCGGGAGCAGCTGGGGTTAGGTGTCTTGCTCATGGACACCTCGACACTTGGTCAGGTGGAACCGGGGATTGAACCACCAACCTTCCAATTTGTAGACAACCTACATGAACCACTGAGCCACTGCCGCCTCTTTCCTGTTGTTCCTGTAAGTCCCACATGCACCAAACTTCATTGCAAACATGTATTTTAGGAACTTTGGAAATTGTCCATGAACACATGGTACCCAGAGCCTACAACTCTACAGTCCAAAAGAGATGTTACAGCATCATATGACAGTCCATGGCCTTTGGGAAAGTTGTTCTTTCCTGTGTACACAGATGAGTCTGCAATAACTAACAACTTAAAAAGTAGAACCCGACCGATATATCGGTCTGCCGATATTATCGGCCAATATGAGCCTGTCGCAGATATATCGGTATCGGCGTATATGACGCAGATATGCCGCCGATATAAACTTTTTTCTTTACAGAACATATAATGTGGATAAAATGCTTGTAAATGGTGTAACTACGTAGTTTGTCCAGCAGAGCGCACTCCATTGTTTGCTACTGTTGACCCAGGTCACTGTGATACCAGTCTGTGGCTCCAGAGCCTGGCCACTCCTCGCTCTCTGATACAGCCAACGAAACGCTGTCATCATCAGGTCGAATGAGACTAGACCTGCCGCTTCGAGGGAGGGGCGTTGATCTTTCTTCATGAACAGGACAGGCGAGGGATCTCTCATTTCTGATCGCTCAGGCATCCTCTGACCCAGCCGTTTCTTTCTCCGAGACTCGAGGGTCGCTCTCTGACGTAACGAGAGCTAGCCCCGAGTGCAGAGAGGAAAGTGGCATGCTTTCGCAGTGAGAACAGCCGCCTTGTGAGATTGCAGCTTCAGTGTGTCCTCGCCCCAGGCATGAAACACAACAATGTTTGCAACAATGTCTATGTAACGGTTTGGGTTTTGTTCCTTGTTCCTGTTTCTTGTAAGTCATGTGATCCTGCCATGTGTTCCCTTGTCTGTGTCATGTTGTCATTGGTAAATTTTTTGACAGGTGTCCCTTGTCTTGTTGTTAGTTCCTCATGTTTGCCCTGTGTCTTTGGCCACATTTACACATAGCCGGGTATTTAGAGAAACAAATTATCCCCCTCCCCTCCGTTTTCAATAATAACATCGTGCACACAACCCGCATAAATACGCCGTCGAGCGCCATCATAACTATGCCAAACCTATGGGCGGCAGTGTAGGGAGAAGGATAAAGCCATGCAAGCCAATCAGAATCCTCAGAATCGACTAGAGAGAACCTAAAACCCCGTTTCTCCCAGTTGACACGACAACATATAACCGGCGTTTTTAGAAATCTCCACTTTGGCCGGAGTTTTTAGAAATAATAGTTTTCTGGGATAAAAACGGCGTTTTCGTGTAAATGACAGGCCAAAACGCAGAGAAATATCTGCGTTTTCACATCGTGTAAGCGGGGCCTTTGTCTAGTATTGAATGTTTTTTGTCTGTGTTCTTAGTTTCATGCCTTGCCATGCCCTGGTTTTATGTTTGATTATGTTTTGAAGTAAAGTTGCATTTGGGTTCTCTACCAGCTTGCCTTCAGTGGATTCATTCGTAACAGATGTTTTGTCTTCTCTCTGTATTCTTTTGTTATTATTGTTATTAAATAAACGTTTAGCTGCAATTGGACCCTGCGGGGTATTCCAGCAAGCAGTTTATGCAGCATTTCTGGGTAAGTTTATGGATAAAAAAAATGTATGGATAACCTTAACTTTCAGATCTAAAAGCTGAGGTAACTCAGAGTGAATGTACAGTATATTTGAGTTCATTGTATGGTCTTTCTTAATAAACTACCAAAAAGGGAATAATATATATTACCGTACTTAACAATTGAGTCTCTCTGTTTTTCAGGTACACACTGTTTCTTAAAGATTTCTTGGAGTCTGCAGAGCAGAATTACTTTGTTGGATTTCGTGTGCATTATTATGTGTTCACTGATCATCCAGAACATGTTCCTGCAGTGAAACTGAGTGAAGAACATAATCTGACGGTGTTGACAGTCCCTAGTTCTAACAGATGGCAGGATATCAGTTTGAGCAGGATGGCAAGACTGGAGAAATTGATTGAGAGTCGACTTTTCAATGGAGCCGACTATGTTTTCAGCCTTGATGTGGACTCAAAGTTTTATGGTCGCTGGGGGGTGGAGACTTTGGGTCATCTGGTAGGTGTCATACATCCATGGTTTTATGGTGCGCCTCGTGAACAATTCACATATGAACGCCGACCAGAGTCTCAAGCTTTTATTCCTTCTGCTGAGGGTGATTATTATTATGGCGGGGCTGTGATCGGTGGCTTAGTGAAAGACGTATATCAACTTGCTAAAACCTGCCGAGAGAATCTGGAGATTGATGCATCTAAATCCATTGAGGCAGCGTGGCAGGAGGAGTCTCATTTGAACAAGTACTTCCTTTATAACAAACCCAGTAAACTGCTTTCACCCGAGTATCTGTGGGATGACAGAAAGTCTTTAACAGAGCAGGTCAAAATCAAGCGCTTCGCTCAAGTTCTTAAAAACTATGATGAAATCCGTCCAAACCCTTAGCAGCTGTTAACTGAAACATGCAAAAATGGGTTTTTTTTCTTGGTTAATGTGAACGTTAAAGGAACATTCCATTCAATAATTTTGAAAATGTAATGAAAAGGTTATTTCTGAACATTCAAAATATCTTTTTTTTTTTTTTTACGTATTAAGAAAGTTTTTTTGAAGTACGTGGAGTGCTACCCACTGAGTTACTGTGCTGCCCTGTTTCTACTTATGTTTATATGAATTCAAGTGATAAAAATAGATAAAATGTAAGCAATTCATTTCTTACAGCCACAGGTATGGATTTCAAAGGAACAGGATTTTTAAATACCAAGAACTGTTAACACATTTGTCCAGAGTGTAAAAATGTTTCCAGAGTAAAAAGTTTGCATTTAATATTTGAATTTCTAAGTACATTAAAGGTAGGGTAGGTAGGATTTATATAAAAACTTTTTACCAAATTTGATTAAACTTTCTATATATATCACTGCATAATTAAAATGTAAGTACTCTGATAAAAAGAGTATAAAAATCGAGTGACTCTAGACCGTTTAATCTTCATTAAACACAGCTCATTATTTCCATTCGGGACGAATCACAGGATTGGCTTGCGCGACTGTCACTCGACGTCGCCATGACTACCGCCGTTATTACTGGCTCTGCCCACGTGCGCGCAGTCGCGCACCCGTTTTTAGGTGGGAGTGAATGGAATTAATGAGCTGTGTTTAATGAAGATTAAACGGTCTAGAGTCACTCGATTTTTATACTCTTTTTATCAGAGTACTTACATTTTAATTATGCATTGGTATATAAAGACAGTTTAAACAAATTTGAATAAAAGTTTTTTTTAGACAATTCTGACCTACCCTACCTTTAAATATTGCATCACATTATGTAAACGGCATTTATGACAATTGCAGATGCTGTTATCATGCAGTCTATCCATAAAAACACACCTATACTTTCCAGAAAGTTCCCTAGTTATTTTTAGGTTTTATTTTATAACATTTAAAAAAAAAGGGGATGTTTTGAATGTTTAATGGAATGTCCCTTTAACGTTCACATAAACCAAGAACAAAACGTTCTTAATACGTGAAAAAAAAAATGTTAGGATTGTTAGGATAGGGGAATGTTAGAAAAACATTAGAACATATTTTTGTTATCTAGGAATGTTGTTCAAAGAACATTTTCTCACATTATAAGACTTTTTAAAACCATTTTTAGGAACGTTTTTACATAACATTAGTGATTCCCTGTTAGCTGGGTTACTAATCTCAAATGCTTGTTAAAATGCACTCAGCACTTGCATAGGTGAAGGGGAAAGCAAAGAAAGGCACTTTGCATCTAAAAAAAACTTTGTGTGGTTTTTCCTTTTATATATATAAACAAAAGCTAAAACCTTATCTAACATTGGGAGTGATGTAATTCTTATTCCCAAATTACAAATATTTGAACTTTGCAGGAGATTGCTTTACAATTATTTTCATTTTTATCTCTATGAGTTTGAGTTTCTTTATACTGTATGTCAGTATGGTCATTTGTGTTCTGTCTCTGAACAGTGTGTGGAAGGAATGTGATACATTAAAGAGTATAAAGTTCTCTCTCAAAAAAAATTCTGTCATTATTTTCTTCACTCATGTTTATTTATAGATTGCACAAGTCATACATAAATGTTTATTATTAATTAATTCATTCATTCATTCATTCATTCATTCATAACGTGCATGACGTGCATGAACAAAAAAAAAGGAACAGGAAGAAGAAAATCGTATAGTACCTGTCGCTTATTTGTAACAAAAACAAAACAAAAAAACAGCTACTTTATGAATGGATCAACCCCAATCCTCACCCCAAACACCAAACATTTTCAGTATCTTTACACTTAATTATCATAATTTTAAGCGTGTGCGTCATCATTTTTCTTGTAACATTCCTGTATTTTTTCCTTTTGCAGCACTTCAGTTCATAGTCCAAGGTGTTCCACAATTTAATTCTGTAAATAGTCACGCACATCTGTTTTTGTGTAGTACGTGCGAAAAGAGTTTTAAAATGATATTGCCTTCTATGGCCATCTTCCTTTGATACAGGAGTGAATACATTTTGTAAAACCATAGGCAAAACTCTCTGCTTAGCTTTCCACATAAAAATCTAAATCTTCAAATCAACCAAATCTTTTAATTTTAGGAGTCCAGAATCTACAAATAAACTATTAGTGTGTTCTCTGTAGCCTGTCTTGTTGATAATCCTTAATGCTTTTTTCTGTAACAAACACAAAGGTTTTGTATTACTAGGGTACCCCAGACTTCTGTGCAGTATCCAAAACATGGGAGTATTAGGGAATTGTACAACATATGCAACAAAGAATAGTCTAAAACATCTTTAACTTTATACAAGACCCCAATACTTTTACAAACTTTACTCTTAATATAAACTATGTGATCTTTCCAATTCAATTTATCATCCAAAATAACACCTACAAATTTGATCTCTCTAACTCTTTCAATATCAGTTCCTTCAATTGCTATTCTTATATTTTCATTCTTTTTACAATGACCAAAAATCATATATTTAGTTTTCTCCCAATTTAAACAGAATTTGTTTTTGTCAAACCATTTCTTAATTTTTCCCATTTCTGAACTTATATTTTCTGTTATTTCTGACAGATTATTTCCAGAATAAAAAAAATTGGTATCATCGGCAAACATCAAACACTGTAATACTTTAGACACTTCGCAGAGGTCATTAATGAACAAAATAAAAAGTAATGGGCCTAAAACGGACCCTTGTGGAACTCCACATATTATATCTTTTAACTCAGATCTTTGACCATTAATTTGAACAAACTGCTGTCGATTGTTGAGATAACTTTTGAGCCATTGATGAGCTGGACCCCTAATGCCATAGTTGTATGATTTTGACAAAAGCAGACTATGATGTATGGTGTCGAATGCTTTGCTTAAGTCGATGAAGACCCCCACTGTGTGTTGCTTATTCTCAGTTGCAGGTGTATTTTTTTCTACGAGTTCAATTAATGCCAAAGCTGTTGATCTTTTTGCTCTAAAGCCATATCATTTTTTTCTGTAATCCATTTGTTTTTCTAAAAAAATATTTAGTTTTTGAGCAAACCACTTTTCCAGGATTTTAGAAAACAGAGAGCAATGACATTAGTCTGTAGTTGTTAAAGTGATGTACATCTCCATTTTTGAAAAGTGAAATGACTTTAGCGACCTTCATCTTCTCAGGAAAGACACCTGAATGTATAGACAAATTAAAAATTAAAGTCAGTGGATTAATAATACAGTCAATGGTCCTTTTTACAAAGATCATGTCAAGTCCATCACTATCAGTAGATGTTTTATTTTCACATTTGCTAACAATAGACAAAAATGCATTTTCCAGAACCTCACCCAGGAACATGGACTGCATTATTCTACTTTCCATTCTACATGTAGCATTTTGACTTTGGTTAGATATATAAATTGATTTGGAAATATTTTCCCCAATATTAAAAAAATAGTATTATTCATTGGCCACATCTATGCTATTGTTCATAACAGTTTCATTGTACACAAAATATTCAGGTAACTTTATATGTTGTGAATTTGGTTTTATTATATTATTTAATATTTTCCATGTTGTTTTCATATTTATTTTATTATCTTTCAATTGTTTATTGTAATAATCCCTTTTAGTTTCTCTTAAAGGAGCATTTCACCTGTGGGAACATTAATCTTTATTGAAAGTGGGTCATATATGTAGTCGAAATGTAAAATAAATTTAGAATTTGGTGCCTTATTGACTGAGAAAAGACAGAAAGTAACTTTAGGGCGCGTTTGTATGAAAGACAACAACTCCCACAATACACCACATTGCAAAGCTCCACAAGCCACTCCCACTAATCCAGAACGGCGTGTATGAGTTATTTGCCTATCAGAGAAATCACTCTTCCATCTACAAAGCTAGCTAACCACCAGAGCTTGAAATTTATTTACTTACTTAGTGCACTCTAGAAACTAATTCAAAGGACCTTTAGTCATTACTTAAATATATATATTGTTGTGAAATAAAAAATCAAGTTCTGAGATACTGTTAGACTTTTTACTTGTAATTGTTATTTTATTGCGCTTGGATGATATTGCGCTTGGATGACACAAATTATGCCAATTGATTAAATATACTATCATGACTTGTCAGAGTTTAACATTTTCAGTTAATCAAAAATAATTTAATTTTAAGTTCTGTTAATGTAAAATACAATTTGATGACGTGTAAACGGCCCACAGTTTCCGCACGCATGCATGTTCATGCATGTTGGAGCGAAAGAAACCAAAAATTCTCGGGCCAGTAGCATGTGTCCAAATAGGTCGGTTCCATTCCAGACTCATTGATATGTATAAAAAGAAGAGTAGGAACCACGAAAATTGGTTTAATTCCTGTGAGTAAATGTAATCGAACATATCACCATTGTGAAATACGAAACAAGCCCTGTTGTATGAGCTGTGTTTTGGGAAAAGAAAAAATTTACTTTGAAGAATGTCCAAAAGTATCTCCAGTTCCTCTATTTACTTTGAATGCTTATGGATAGGCAACTCCCGATGTCCAAGAGATGTGCGCTGAGTACTGTGCACTTTACTTGGGTAAAAATGGTCATAGGTATGTTCCAACTTTAAAAGAAAAAAGAGCTTTGAAAGAGGTTTTGGAAACAAGGTTTTGGTTGTGTGGACATATGGTCTACACCTCCTTACCTTTTAATTGGAGTGGATGATGTGCCTTAGTAACTTTAGAAAGAATATTCTATGATTATTAGACCACAAAGAACCGATAATATGATGAAGGAAAGAAACACAGGCTCTCTCTCTGACCGCAGTTCAGTTAGTAGTCTGGGCAGAGACAATCCAGTACCAAAAGAACATCGACTCTGGACTGGCACTGAAAAATTATTTGAAGGTATTTTTCCAACAATAGGTATATCCAGCCTTCAAATAGAAGTAAAAGTTACAAGATATGAGTTGATTTCATTTATTAAAACTACCAGCAACACATTAGCTGCTGTTCAACAGGAACTTCGAGGACTCCAGCTAACTGCTCTACAGAATAGGCTGGTCTTAGATCAACTGACTGCGGCAAGAGGAGGGGTGTGTGTTATTATTGGAACTTCATGTTGCACATACCAGAAAATGATTTAGACAGCCATTTAATCGTAGAAGGTATAAATGTCACAGGTCGGGGGTGCGGTGGTGCTGTGCCAACCGACCTCCCCGTTAACCCTTTGGCAGTGCCCTTCTGAGGAGCTACCCCGTAGCACAGAGATGACAGACAACAGAATGACAATTTAAAAGACTTTATTGACAAAAGGAATTTCTTAAAACTGAAGACGGCTCTGGTTGTGGACAGGTGGTAAGTATCAGGATCGAGTCACGTCGATGGGTGAGTATGGAACTCAGGAGAGGCTCTCAGGGGCAGTGGCGCCGATTCCCACTTATTGTGGTCGTTCTAGGTCCCCTTCACAGGGGTGGGCGCGAGGGACTCGGTGGGCTATTATTAACCGTTGATTTCTACTTCACAGGATCTGGATTCGGCTGGACGGGGCCGGGCGCCACAACAGAGGCTGGAGTTCTTCCGAGGACGGGCCGGAACCGGCAAGGCGAGGGCAGGAAAGTGACAGCACTAATTCCACCGCAGCAATTGAACAAGAGTACATGTGCTAACGTCGAGCGTCTGTTCCACAGGGTCGGCCAGGACCACGACAAGGAGGAATCGATGGCTTGAGCAGCAGCGGCACTACAGGAGGCTCAGGGCAGTGTCAACGTGGTTAAATTTACATTTACATTTATTCATTTAGCAGACGCTTTTATCCAAAGCGACTTACAAATGAGAAACAATAGAAGCAATTAAACTAGCAGTAGGACAACAGTATGTAAGTGCTATAACCCTTCACAGTACTTTTTATTTTTTATATATAATAGATTAGATAAGAAAGTGTTAGTGTTAGTAGTACTGGATCAAGTGCTCAAGTGCTGCCGAAAAAGATACGTCTTCAGCAGTTTCTTAAAGATGGCTACAGATTCAGCAGCTCTGGCTGAGTTAGGCAGATCATTCCACCAGCAAATGGTTAAATGGTTATATCGTATAATCTTCGGCTTCTGTGTTACAGGATCTATACACCACCAGGACAACTTCGGGCTCTGGACTCGGGGTTTACACCACGTCAAAGGATGCAAGGTGCCGACACGGAGTAGGGATCGCAGTACGAGTGGTCCAACCCTGGGTGGCTCAAGCGGGTGGCCAGACTATAGCAGCCGTAACGGTAGAAAAGGGAGGGGATTGGCGAGGAGCTTAAGGACACTTCGCTTTACAGAAATGCAGCACGCGAGGAAGGATACTCAAGGCTGCCAGCAAAGAGAAAAGTTCCGGCTCTTGGTCACACCGTGACATATAAACAACATGCCAAGAATTGTTCAAGAATTACAGGAAAGAGATGTGAGTGACAGAAGTGGGTTTGGAGATTGGATCACAAGTTGGAAACAAATGCTTGTATCGCTTTAATCCCAATAGGGGTTATACTTTTAATTATTGCACTTATTATTTGCTGTATTATTCCATTTATTAGGATTTTGATTCATTGTGCTATGAATACTTTTGTATCTTCTCAATATGCTTTGATAAACAGAACAGTAAAGTATTAATGATTTTGAAGGAAATGTTTGATTGAAGGATGTTTTATTGTACAAGAATAGACATGCAGAGAATGATATGATATGATAATTATATTATAAGATAATTATCTATCAAAGGGGCCATTTGTCATGACTCTGCCCTCGTGGCCTTGCTTTTTCTCTGGTCTTGAGGCAGGATCATGACAGAGCCATGTTTTGTGTGCAAGCACATGGCCTTGTGTTTGGGCTGTGTGCTTGCGTTGTCTCGTCTCTCAACCCCGTCCCCTTGTTCTCCTCGTTAGCCTTCATTGTTGTATCAGTTTCACCTGTTGCCATTATTAGTTTCTCCCTATTTAATCCCCTTGTGTTTGCTGTCCTGTGCCGGTTCATTGTCTATCATACGTTGTCAAACTTTGTGTGAAACTACCCGTGAGTTACCTATTGTAAGTCTTGTCTGGAAAGTAGTTTTTGATCTCGTCTTTACTGTTAGTTTAGTGTCTAGTTTATTTTCTGAGTCCTAGTCTAATGTTGTCTGTCTAAAGTAGTGTTTTGTTCCTGTCTATGTTTTGCCCCCTCCTGGGTTTTGTTTTCCCTGTTTTTTTTACTTTATTAAACATTGTGTGTTGCATACTGTCTGCGCTTGGGTTCATCTGCTATCCTCATAACACCATTGTCAGAAGTTCTAGTTCTAATCTCTGCATGCAGTATAGGATTCCTTTATATAAACGTAATGGCCACATCTGTTAGACATTAAAAACCCTCTGGGGTTGGCAATCACGCCGGCGTGATTTGCCAAACATTTTTCACATAGCAGCTGAATAGACTTAAAATACTGTCATTTATGGTCATACAGACTTAATAAATATGAAAAAAAGAATCTGTGAGAAGTCTACTTTTGTATGTGTCCACTTACAATCAAAACAAAACGTGCTTTTGTAAAATAAAGAAATTAAACAGGGTGAACTTTTTTTTTCTTGAGCATGTCTTTAAACATAAACAAGATATCCTGGTTCTCTAACCTTTGCTCATTAGTTTTAATGTGACAACACCCACACGTGCAAAACATATAGAGATGCAAATCTTCCATGCGTCGCGCGAATGCGCCCATTACCTCAATTACAACAAAGCGCCGCAAACTTTATCCGTTCTCTGCTGTTCGTCGAGTTTGGAAGACACGCTGTGAGATTGTTGGATTTACATCAGAAGAAGAAGAACGCGATTTGAAGACAAGAAAGATTTTAAGGTAAGAAATCATTCTGAATTATATTAGTTGGTGTTATTGTTGCATAAACTTCACATTGCCATTGAACTGTTGCTCGATGCTTCAGTGAATGTCCCCTGCACGCGCTGTGAGAGTTTGAGTCAGTCGCGCGACATGCGTTTGAAAAGCAAAACGCACCATGATTTTACTCCAATCTCATTTCATAACGTCATATCGATTGTAAACATTTGAAGTAACATAATCAATATGTTTTTTTCTAGTGTTACTGAAATGTTCCTTTTTAAAGGAAAAAGTGGCTCCCATCTAGTGGTGAATTTGTATTTTGCATTCAAACTAATTTTGCTCTCCAGCGCCTCGCTTTTTCAAATGCGCGTTGCATCTACGGTAGGCGACAGGGGCGGAGCTAGGGGGTGGCCAGGGGTGGTCACGGCCACCATGGAAATAGTCACGGCCACCCCACTGGCCACCCCGATCGTAATTGCGATCTATTATAAATAATAATAATAATAATTTCTTAGATATTGATCAAAAGGATCTCGATCGATCATGGCTAAACGATTACGTTCGGACTGCGAAACTATCGCGAGAGTTTAATCACTGTCACTGACAGCCAAATGCACTATCGCGAGAGTTTCCATAGCGCGCGTTTTCAGCATTTGTAAAAAGTGGAGGACTGGGAGACAAGGGGTGCAGCTTCGCTTTGGTGCCTGGATCAACTCGTGTTTGAGCACACAAACATCATAAACCTCTTTTCAGGTGAGTTACTAAAATCGATTTAAAAGATTACATTTTTATTTTTATTTTATTTTAGTTCCTTTCAACTCTTTGTGTCAGTGAAGTTGTATCAATGTCCTGTGTAAACAGTTATAAATTAGGAAGCAGTTAGCTTTACATTAGCTGACTTGGATGCTTGCTCAGAACTATTTCCATGTTATTTCTGAATATATAGAGACATTTATTTAGTTATGTTTTTATCATGAAACATTTAATGTGTTTCAAACATTCCAATATAATTACTAGCTTCTAGATCGATTTTATGTACAGTATAAAACATTATAATCTTTGCTTTCAATAATAGTCTTACATGTTAATGTTGAAATGTTTTGCTCAGGTGTAATTATGTCAGACAGTCAGTGAAATGTATGGAAAATGAAGAGAAAGGCAGCAGATATAGCATCCTTCTTCAGGAAGAATAGCACGAAGCAGCCAAATGACTCTAGGACACAGGAGAATAATAGGCAGGATGAAAGTGAGAAAGTACAGACTGACCCAGAGAGTGAGGGAGAAGAATCTCCAGAGAGCACAAGCCCAAGAGAAATGTTAGGTATTCCTCCACTCACACACTTGACTACTCTACTAGTATACATGTTTGAATACATCAAGTGATATAGAAATCAATAATATAACACTGTTTAAAGTGTATGAAAACAAACTGAGCCTGTTTTTTTTTCAGCAATTTCTCAGACAGTTCAGGAGAAAGACTTTGGGAATGAAGAGGAGCCAACTAACCACGCTGACCCAATAGGACCTCCAGGTAAAATACCCATCACATATACCTTGATTATAAGTGTGAAAGTTTTCAGGTTTATCAAAGAACCTCAGTCAAATGTTAGGTGTAAATGATGGGAAAAACAGTAAAAAAAAAATATTTGTCTTGGTTCCCCCCCCCCAACATTCAGAGATGGTGGATTTGCTGGGCATGCAAAGTCTGAGGCACACGTAAATGCAATGATCGCTTGGAAGGAATTTGAAAGAAGAAAAAAGACTGATTCATCTTTAATGACTATTTTAAATAAAGAGCACAAAAAGCAAATAGAGGAAAATCGTACATACATAAAAACTGTAGCAGAAGTCTTGCTGCAACACAGAATATATCCCAGAGGGGTCACAGGGAGACAGCTGATGCTGACAACAAGGGAAACTTTTTAGAAATATTAAATGTCATTGGCAACCATGACGCAACTGTTAAAAAGAAATTGGCGGGGCCTCAAAACGCGAAATATACAAGCCATCATATACAAAATGAAATTTTGGACACATTGGCAGAAATGGTGCGTGTCTCCATCATAAATGAAGTCAAGGAAAGTGAGGTGTTTGCCATTATGGCTGATGAAACAAAAGATACCAAAAAAAAAGAACAGATCTCTCTGGTGCTAAGATACTACTACCAGGGAGCAGTTAAGGAAAGCTTCTTACATTTTGAAGCTGCAGAGCGCCTTGATGCTGCAGGGCTGACAGAAAAAATCATCCATATCCTCGAGAAATACGGCTTGGATTACAGGAGTAACCTGGTTGGGCAAGCCTATGATGGTGCCGCCGTAATGAGTGGCAAGCACTCTGGCGTTCAGTCTCGTATTAAGGAGGTGGCAAAGCAGGCATTTTATGTACATTGCAATGCCCATTGCCTTAATTTAGTGTTAGTTGACACCGTGAAAGCAGTCCCCCAAGCTGAATGTTTCTTTACAATTTTGCAGAGACTGTATTCATTCATGTCAGGCTCCTTTGTTCATATCAAATGGCTTAACATACAGAAAGAAATGTATAATAGTGCACCCAAAGAGCTGCAAAAATTAAGTGACACAAGGTGGGCTTGTCAGCACATGGCTTGCAATACTGTACTCAAACGATTACCTGCTGTAATTCGTGTGCTAGAGGAATTATCTGAAGAAAACAGTGGAGATAGAACCGTTGATGCACGTGGACTTCTTGCTCAAATCGACCTGGAATTCATTGGTCTTTTAGTGACCTTCACTGAGCTATTTGGTGACACAAGATGTCTTTCTGATATTCTTCAATCACCATCTCTTGATTTGGGTTCAGCACTGGATCTAATTGAAGCTCTTATGCATCGTTTTCATTGTTACAGGGATGAATCCTACTTTGAAGGACTCTGGAAAGATGTCTTAAATACTGCTGAACAATGCAACATTGAAACAGAGCCAGTTCCAAAAAGAAAGACTAAACAGAGCTCAAAGCTCCATGGATATGTTACAATGTCCCAATTAGCTGGCCGTTCTGAAAGTACTAAAGACACTTTTCGGACAAGTATATTCTACCCCGTGCTTGACAATATGCTGAGTGAGTTAAACAGACGATTCTCAAAACCAAACTGTGAAATGATGATGGGAATCCAAGCTCTGAACCCCACTAGTGCAACATTTTGCCAAGAGGAAAAACTTTTTCCATTTGCCTCTATCTATTCATGCAACATAGATGACCTAAGACATGAACTTCACCAAATGAAAAGAATTCTGGAGAGAAAAGGGCAAGCTGGCATACAGAAGCCCACCAGTGTTGTAGATTTGACTGTGGTCATTGAGCCATTTAAAGAGGTATTCCACGAGCTCTTTAGATTGTGCAAAATTGCTGTTGCCATTCCTGTGAGTACAGCTGCATGTGAACGCAGCTTCTCTACTCTCAAACTGGTAAAGAGTTACCTGCGCTCAACCATGAATGATGATAGACTGAGCAATCTAGGTGTCTTAAGTGTGGAGTCCAGGAGAGCCAAGTCTCTAAACCTTGATGAATTTGTGAATTTATTTGCTTTAAATCACAGTAACCGTAGAATCCAACTAATGTAGGTTGTTTTTACTAGTTTAACTAGTGTCATGTAATTTGGAAACAGCTTGTAAGTTTGCTGAATTTTCATAGTTTGCACTTGAACTAAAATTCACTTCAGTATATATATTTTTTGATATATATATATATATAGATATTGATTGCTATTT
This sequence comes from Phoxinus phoxinus, assembly GCF_949152265.1. Taxonomy (NCBI): domain Eukaryota; kingdom Metazoa; phylum Chordata; class Actinopteri; order Cypriniformes; family Leuciscidae; genus Phoxinus; species Phoxinus phoxinus. The sequence goes on along the minus strand of NC_136877.1, from coordinate 3,872,947 downwards.
GTTAGGTAGGTTGAATTATTTATATTTGAGTATGATACTATCTTGTCACTTCTGTTTATTTTTCAATCTATATTTGAGTCTCATTCTGTTTTACCACTCGGTCTAAGGTTTCTCTTAGCTTTGCTGCTTTTATTTGTGTTTTGTGTTGTTATGCAGGTATTGTTTTCATATTATTGATCTGGTTGTTCTGTAAAGCACTTTGATTAGCCTATTGGCTGTTGTAAATGTGCTATATAAATAAAGTGTAGATGTATTCTGTTTTCAAAGGGAATTTCCTAAGTTTTATTTGATTAAATAACTTGAGGGTGAGTAACATTATGACTCTCAATTATTTGGTGAACTTTGTATTGTAGGCTAGCTATTGTACATTATACATCATTGTGACATTAAAAAGTATTTTACGGTTGGATGAGTGCCATGTTTGTTTGCAAAATTATGTTTTTTTGTGCCACCCCAGAGTAACTGCTGGCCCCTGCCCGGCCACCCCTATGAAAAATTCCTGGCTCCGCCACTGGTAGGCGATATGTACCAAAAAGCTTTGACAGGATGTCTTCTAATAGCACTTTGTTGAGTTTTCCTTGCAAACAAACTGCAACATGACAACAAACAAACGAATGTTACAGTATGAATTACTGACTGTGAAAAACATGAAATATTGTAATTAGTAGTTATGCCCAGGGTGCGATTTGTGAAAAAAACAGAGGGGGGATGTTTTGAAACATTTTTATTCATAAAAATAAATCATGAGAACTTGAACTTCATCACTGCATTTGCAGGAATTGTAAAATCGTTTTTCTTATTAACTGAAGTAGCCTAACGCAATATTTTTACTCTAATAGCTTATCTTTCCCCACACATATGAACTGTGATCATGCAATAACGTTATCTTTACATCCCGATGCTGAGCTACAGTGAAATGATAGATAAGACATTATCAGGCAGAGAAGCAGTGGATCAGTGGGATCTAGGCGAGGAGGTGGACGACGAGGAAGAGGAGAGCGAGAGTCAATACCACGACAAAGATGCCCGGCAGCTACGAGAGACGATCTTGATAGAATTGAAAGTTTACAAAGGCAGAGAAGAGAAGCGACCGAGGTTTGTACAATTTATGTCTAGCAATAGCAATGAATTTTCATTTTCTGTCCAGTTCTATGCACGTTGCAAAATATTCACAACTTGAGCTAATGGATTGTTTTTGAAAAAGGAGAGCTATATAAAATTAGCCACAATAGCGACATACACTCTTGTTTTCTGTAATCTACGGTTTCCTTTTACGTTCTTTTTTTTTTTTTTTTGGTGACGATGTTTTCTTCTCCTGTGGAGCGGCATATGTATGGTCCATAATAACAATGCAATCCAGACTTTTAAACTTGCCGGTGCAGTTTCAAGCGCCTCTCACTGCTCTGCACCTGCGTTTCTGCTGGTTTCAGTCACGTCACGTGACTGGCTGGCTCTGAACGAAAACGCGTTGTGCAAACGCGTTGGCTTAGTACTTTTTGTCCCTCTACCCTTTGACCTACTTTTTGACCTACCCGTCCCATGTATATAAAGATAATAAATTCTTCATTTATAAGGATAAGTCAGATAATTGGCCGAGGTATTTGTACACCATTGAGGACATATTTCTGAATAAAAATATTGATTTTAGATAATAAAATACCTAAAAAGATACATATTGTCCCTTTAACGATGCCTGCTATACTATTGTTATTATTATTTTATTCAGCCCTGCAGGTATATGCCTATGTAACGGAGGCTAGCTAGTAGTCGCTGTGCGAGTAAACCTCACTTTTGGTGTGGATGCCACACGTGGATGCCAAATCGCGCCCTTGGCCTGAGAGACGAGATCTTTCCTCACCGGATTCTCATTAGCTGCATCAGCTCCGGGAACCAAACTTGGTTCCTCTAAAGTGGCGCTATGAGGAGCACAGAGCATTTGCTCTCCCTGATTCGTTTGATTACCTGTGGTAACAACGTAATCGGGGGAAAGGCATAGAGCGGGCGGCTGGGCCAGTCATGGGTGCCAACCATGGTGCCAATGGAACAATCTTACCATATTGGCTGTTTTAAATGAGGATATTCACATACATATGCATCAAATCCAAATGCATAGTAGTATTAAAGAAAATATATGTATAAAAAATAACTGTTTATGTTCTTACCCCACTACACTGGGCTGGTTTGTAAGAAAGAAAGAAAGAAAAAAATTCAGTTGTGATGTTTTGTAATTATGTTTTGTAAATATCTACACGCAGAGCTTGTTATTCCTCATTTTGTAACGTCTGTTGTAGATGATGTGTCTTACAGTTGGCTGAACTTGGATCTTATCTTTATTAAACTCTGCATGGCATTACACCAAAACCATCAACAAAAACAAAATCTAACGATAACTTTCAACGCTCTTTACAGTCTTGCCCTTTAATACCCCAGCAGCTTCCCACACACTTTAGTCCTATGTAGCCACTCTTTCTGAATATAATACCATTACATATTAGCCTGGGAAAACCCAGACCACTTCCGGCAAATTTAGATTTGCTCTGCAAGTGGGTCTGGCAAAGAGCCCATTGAAACCCATTTCCAATCCGCCGAAATCGCGGCACCAATCAGAAACGTTTTACACGATGACGACAGAGCAGAGACGGTCACGCAGATTTTGTACATTACAAAGATGGATGCCGCCGTGGAACATCACAACATCACTCGTTCGAATCAGCTATCGCGTCTGTTTCAAGCGATTTAAAATGGTAATTTTCGTTAACACAAACAGAGAATTGCTGAGAGTCTCGAGATGTTTCTCCGTCGCTCTGCATACGTCATGTCATTCATCGCTCTGATTGGTTTTAGATCTATCCGACGTCCGTTGGTGACGCCCCTGTGGAAATGAATTGTCTATGGAGCTTTGCCAGACCCTTACTCAGTTACAACTGAGAGTGGTCTGGGTTTTCCCAGGCTAATTACATATATAACATTAGCACAAAATTAAAATAAAAGTCAATTGCAAAACAGAATTTTGGTAGTAAAAACAGAATGTTATGAATTTCAGGATGAACCCAATCGCAGACAGCTTGCAGAACACACAAGGTTTATTGATGACAAAAACGGGGAAAACAAAACCCACGAGGGGGCAAAACAGCACAAGTAAGGGAAATAGACTAACACGACTAAACTATAGACGAAGACTATGACATTAAACTACACAAAAACAAACAGCAAATACAATATCACAACTTCGCTAGACAGAACTCTTGACAAGGTACTCACAGGTTAGTCTCATACAAAGTATGACATGAATGACAATGAACCGGCACAGGACAGCAAACACAAAGGGGATTAAATAGGGAGAAAGGGTTGAGTAACGAGACAACACAAGCACACAGCCCAAACACAAGGCCATGTGCTTGCACAAAACATGGGTCTATCATGATCCTATCTCAAGACTTAAAGAAAGACAAGGACTAGATGGCAGAATCATGACACAGAATTTATGAAAAATTAAATCAGATTCCCTTTCTTTTCCTTTGTCAATTTACAAAGTGTTAAGACAATCTTCTATATCAATAACTTCCTTAAATCCTAACAGTTTGTTGCATTTTGAAAGTGGTAGTTAAAGAAGCTGCCACTTAAACAAATCTTCTGCAAAATAAAGTTCAGTGACTGCCATTACATAAAAAATACAGTGTGTAAAAACAAACAAAAACAAAACAAAATGCAACGTAAGCAATGACGTACATCCGAGTGAATGAGACGGAGGGAAGTTAGCGAGTGAAGGGCATGACAATTTTGGACTGGAACGCTGATGTACAATTTCTAAAACCGCATTTTCCATCTTAACCCTTTAGAACCGAATGTGTCGTCGCCGACACAGATCAGCAAGCTGTATTCATTGTACCGTAACTCTTCAGCCATTTGCACTATCAAAACCATTCAAATTGCCCCTGACAGCAGACAACATGCGCTTTTCGGCAATATACGGCTTATTACGGTAATTTCATGCTTTCCATCAGCAAATGACAGCGCGCTTTCTGGCAGAGTGGGAAGGAAGGATTTGAACTGAGAGATACGAAGCGCGGCAGGTTAGAGTGTTTTGGATTGCATAAAATAATAAAAGAAACGAACAAATACATGGTGAAAGAAGTGGTAGACAGCAGAAGAGTGGATTGGGATGATTTTTAATGAAACTTGGGAGGCGGATGGCCGTTACTTTTTCACGTATCTTTACATGTGGTGTATGTATGTGTATGTGTGCGTGCCTAATACGAATGTATGCATTTGTATGTGCGTGTATGAAAAAAAGTGTCCTAAATGAAAACTGTGCAACCCAATGTCACAAAATAGACTTGTATAGTTGTATTATACTTCATTTTTCAACTTAAAAGTGTTAGTTTCTTTCGTTCGTGATTTTTCTGTGTTTTTCTAAATAAAAATCGGAAAATTTATTCTCGTTTTTTTTTATTTTTGTCTATTTGAATTCTATTTACAAACTCACCACACACAATAATGGTCAATAACTGTAATTTGTTGAAAGCTAATCTTTTTCTGAAAAAGATGACACCTTGCACATGAAGATAGCACATTGTTTTAGAATTTTACAGTCAAAAAATCAAAATATGTGAAAAACACCCATTTTAGCTTCAGGTTCTAAAGGGTTAAAAATATCTCTATACTCTCAGTGTCAAATGCAGAAAAGATCATTCATGCATTCATGACCCCCAAGGCTAGATTACCGTAATGCCTTACTGGTCATTAGCGTAATCAAGCAAAAGTGTCCAATAACAGGAAAGAAGCAGAGATAAAATACGTAGTATAAAGTGAGGACTTTTTTTAAAAATAATTTGGCCATGCTGACAGTACGTTTGAACTTGCACTATAGTGTAGGCCATGTGTAAATGTATGCTTCTGAATGCACTTTTGTTGGTTATGTGTAAAGGCGGGCGTATGCGGTGCGATTTTTGCTGTTTTAAGTGTGTGATTTAAGTGTTGGGGGCTTTTGGGGCCCTTAACGTGCTCAAAAACTCTTGAAACTTTGCATACGGGTCAGAACCCACGGCCATCAGGGCCGGGTTGAAGCTGGTACCTGGGCGTGGCATGGGGGCTCGACAGCGCCCCCTGGAATGGGATTCGAAAACTTATATATAACACGCTTACATGAATAAGTATGAAACTCGGTACACATTTAGATATCATCGGGCCGAACAACTTTCGTGCTCTAAGTTTTACGCCAGTCCAACAGGAAGTCGGCTATTATGGGTTGTATGAAAACGCATGTCCCTGGAATTTTATATACTCCTCCTAGAAAAATTATCCTATCGCCACCAAACTCGGTCAGCATGAAGTCAAGACATTGAGGATACTAAATTGTGGACGGATTTTTGATATCTCGAACGGTTTGGCCGTGGCAAGGAAACGAAATTATGGCGAAAAAAAGAGAAACACGATGTGTTATAACGTCTTCATACATTAATTGATCTTGATGAAACTTCAGTAGCGTGTTTGTTGTAAGAGGCCGATCACATGGATATAACTAATGTGAGTCAAAGTTATAGCGCCACCAACTGGCAGCAGGAAGTGTGTTACTTTTGACAAAAGTGGGGGGGTTAGTTTTACCTACAGTAACAAAACTTGGTATGTATATTGTGCACATCGAGCCGGACAACTTTCTAATTTACAGTCATTAGCTCCGACCAACAGGAAGTCAGATATTTTGGTTTGAATGTGGTTTTGTTTCTCTCTGCCAGAGTTCCTCCTGCCATTCTTTTTGTGTGTGTGTGTGTGTGTGTGTGTGTGTGTGTGTGTGTGTGTCTCTCTGTGTGGGGAGGGGAGGCAGGGCACACACACAGACAGCTCCCCCTGTCTGTGTGTGTGGGGAGGGGGGCATAAAGACTCTATTAAAAATAGGTATATTGTGCCATCTAGTGTTTTATACTATGTATACATGTGTTTTTTTTTCTTTTAAACAAGTGTTTTAAAGTACAGTAATTTCAATGAATATATATACCACACTTCATAGGAATTTTCGGTGTTGTGTACTTACAATGGCTGCTGATTTCATGTGTCCGATAAGTCCATGAGACTGTAGGGTGTCTAATTTTTCATTTTAGGTTTCAGAAGGGTGCTCACGCATACTTTGTGGTTGATTTGTGCCCTCGATGCACACTTTTGCAGAACCCACACTGATGCAAGCTCTAAAGCAGACTTCTTCTCGACAGTCAAAGCGGAGTTACGTTATTGCCCGTCATGCACAGGAACCCTAAAGGCACCGGGGTGGCGGTTTATATATATATATATATATATATATATATATATATATATATATATATATATATATATATAAATATAGCTGCAAGCAGCGATGGAGGGCCCAAGCCGGTGGCACCGCCACCTCGGTGCCTTTAGTGCAACTACGGGCCCAAGCCGGTGGCACTGCCACCCCTGTGCCTTTAGTTGCACTAAAGGCACCGAGGTGGCGGTGCCACCGGCTTGGGCCCTCCATCGCTGCTTGCAGCTATATTTATATATATATATATATATATATATATATATATATATATATATATATATATATATATATATATTTATTTATTATTCTTCTTTATTATTATTATTATTATTATTTTACTACCTTTTGGGCACTTTTGGGGGCCTTAACGTGCTTGAAACTTTGCACAAAAATGGCCGCGCTGAAGCTGGGACCCGGGCGTGGCAGGGGGGCTCGGCAGCGCCCCCTGGAATGGGATTCAAAAACATGTCCATATATCAAACACGCTTGCATGTAATAATATGAAACTCGGTACACATATAGATCTCATCGGGCCGAACAACTTTCGTGCTCTAAGTTTTACGCCAGTCCAACAGGAAGTCGGCTATTATGGGCTGTATGGAAACGCATGTTCTGCCATTTGAAACACTTCTCCCAGAGAATTCATCCGATGACCACGAAACTCGGTGTGCATGAAGTCAAGACATGGAGGATGCTAAATTGCGGACGGATTTTTGATATCTCGAACGGTTTGGCCGTGGCGAGGAAACGAATTTATGATTAAAAAAGGATGCATAAAGTGTGTTATAACTTAGTTATAGTTTTACCTACAGTTACAAAACTCAGCGTGTGTTTTGATCTTATCAAGCCGAACAACTTTCTAATTTACAGTCATTAGCTCCGACCAACAGAAAGTCAGATATTGTGGTTTGAATGTGAATTGTGTCTCTCTCTGTCTCTCTGCCATTCTGTGTGTCTGTCTGTTAGGCCGTGGGCCGGACCCCGAAATTGTGAATTTCAAAGATCCCTGCCAAGGAACTAAGTGATTTGTTTACAGATGGCATGTAAAAATTCGTATAAGTAGTGTAATCATTGTTTCCAACGTTGATGTGTGCACATTTTATGAAGATATCGATCTAAACTCTTACATTTTTAAACGGGCAAATTTGTAGAACTACTAAATCGTAGCGCCAGAAAACGTAAACAAATCACCCGTCTCCTTGACAACCAACATATTTGATACAGTAACTTTGCTCTTTATAACGAAATCCTGCGATTTAAATAGTCTTTATATACTTTTTGTCTACACGAGCTATACTATACATTGTGCACTTACCGTCAGAAGACCTCTAACGTTATTGGTCACCCGTGACATACATAGAAATTTACATAGACCGCATAACAACAAAGCGGCACGCGATTGACAGCCGGTGTGCGACAATATGAAGTGCTGTGTACATGTTGCTTCTAAGGCAAAAAGCCCAATAACCTTATTTTCTCAAACAAGTTGGGCATCATTTGTTCAGTGTAACCTCAACACTGCTGAGAGTTTAATAGCTGAAAAAGCCATAGCAACATTCAATTTAACAGAAACCTGGAGGGACCATGATGTGCCAGTTAATGTGGGCTTCCATAGGGAATGCTACATGCTCTTCACCAATAAAGATCACATTGCAAGAGCATGTAGGAGGAGAGAAATGGCAGCCAAAGATACTGAAGGTATGTATCAAATCCATAAATTCTGCAAATTTTCTATTAAAATAATTGTGTATTGATCGTGTAATGATCGGCTATGTATGTGTGTATTGTAGTTAGTTTAAGAAAGTATGTTAAATAAACCTCACACTACCAGTGAATCTTAACTACACAAAGTGATTTTTTATTCATGTATATTTTTGAACACTTTATCTTAATTTTTATTGAAAAGCTGGAGATTTAACAAGGGCAAAAATCATATTCAATATAAGATTACAGTGAATAGTGTAAGGTTGACAATGAATTGAACACAAAAGTCATTTTTGTAAGGAATGTTTTATTTGAAACAAAGACATTACATGGTATTCTTACAAATCTAAACAGTGAGATTACTAGATTAAAAGTAACCACCTTTGATAAACACATTCTTTGTCATATTTGTCTGCCTTACAATTCATCCTATTCATACTGGAATATATACCAAAATATTTTCTATTCCTCTGTTCTACAGGAGAAGTTTGCAAAGCCTGCCAGACATACCTCCCCCAATGCAGCATGGATGGAGGATCGAGGGGGAATTATATGCAGTTCATTGGATGACACTTCCACCAGCACCAAAAAGTGTCTTGGAGCTTGTGCATTGCCAGTGCAAAGCATTACAATGTGTTGGGTGGGGGTGGGGGGGGGGGGGGGGGGGGGGGGGGGGGGGGAACTGCACATGTAGAAAGCACCAGCTACCATGCACAGACATGTGTCTATTGGTGCTTTTCCACTGCATGGTACGGCTCGGTTCGGCTCGGTTCGGCTCGGTACAGTTCGACTCGGCGCGGAACGGTTCGGCTCGCTTCGCTTTTCCACTGCGTGGTACGACTCGACTCGGTACGGCACGGTTCGGTTCGCTTTAGCTCGGTTGCTTTTCCACTGCAGTTAGTACCGCTTCAAAGTGGGTGGAACTGATCGTTAATAGTTGCCGCCTCTACTGGCTCGGTAGTCACTTTTTTTTTTTTTTTTTTTTTTTTAGTTTGTAGGTCCAGTGGTAGCCGTGTGCGGCTAAGAGCTGTGCTACTTCTTGGAACACTTTTTCATTCCGTGTTGCCCCATCCAGCTCTCGCTGGATCCGCTCCTCGGCAACCAACGAGAGGAACGTCTGCACCTCGTCCACTGACCACGATTTAGCCATTTCTTGTTTGATTTTTTTTAACTTCTTTTGTCAAGTAAATACTCTAAAAACAGGTGCTACCGCGTTGGCTGTTGTCTGGCTATTTACATCTAGCGGGTTTAGTGTCTCGTGTCGCAAATACAATGACGCTGAAGTGACGATTCTGTCTGACTAATCAGTGATCTGTAGTGTTTTCACGTCACATTTAGTATCGGTACGGTACGCTTGGAACCTCAACAGAGGTGGTACCATTTAAAGCGAGCCGCGCCGTACCGTACCATGCAGTGGAAAAGCGCCAAAGCGTGCTGTGCCGTACCGAGCCGTACCGTACCATGCAGTGGAAAAGCGCCATATGTAGGAACTGCAGCAACGCTGTCGAAGGACGAAACACACAACATTGTGAGTGTGCAGCCATGGCCTAATTACATCTTTAAATAACATGACACTAATAAAGTTAATCTGGTTCAAGTTCGTTTTTGTCTGGTGTTGTAAATTCACTAAATAGCCCTAGTTAGCCGTTGATAATCTAATTTAGGGGTTTTCAAAGTGTGTGGCGGGCCTCCCTAGGGGGGCTCCAAACAGGTTCAGGGGAAGATCTATGGAAGTGAAACTATTACATTACTTGCATTAGTTATCAAAAGGAGATCACACAGAATAGCCTACATGTGTGAGAGTTCAGATACAGTAGTTTTGGGGAACAGTTTTCCTCTCATCAGGCTGAAACTAATAAATGCCTTAGGACAGACCTTTGTTTATAACTGTTTGGTGCAGTAAGAAGTTATGTTCAGCAATATTAGGCTATTTTGGCTCAAATGTTGAGTGTCTATGGGATAAAAAATATATATAATTATATCCCAAAGGCATCCAGGAATTGAGCGAAACTTACCAAGTAAACTAAAAATTGTGGTGGGGGGCGCGCCGTTTCCCACGCTTTGTTTAAAGGCACACAGCCTCAGACTTTGAAAACCCCTGATCTAATGTTTGCCTTACTATAACATTAGCCAACTATACAAAATAAATCCAACCTGGACGTTGCCTCATGGAGATACCGTTAATACGTTGCCTACTTCACCCAAGTGAGGTGTTCCAGAGCGTCTGCCTTCTGCCCTACAGATGTCGGCTTCACCATCAGGAGAGGAAACGCATGCAAAATATACAAAATACAATGTGCGATTAGACAGGAAACAGGAGATAACGTAAGCTAACTATATAACCGTGTGTGTTTTAGATCTCTCCCAACTCATTATGAACTATGGAAGGTGTTTAAATCATCTGTGTTGGAGCAGGGAGATGTCTAAAACAGGCAGGACAACGTGTAACTTAACTTACTCCTGGAGATGTTTGGGAAATACTCTCGCAGTACATAAGCTTCACTTCAAATAAGATAAATTCATATAGCTAGTTACACGGAAGGGGCTGAACGATGGAAAAAAACTTTTAAACTTTATCTTCTTTGGACGACAAAAAAACAAAAAAAAACTTCAGCGTCATAGTCAACATTTTAAGACAAATGCAAATAAGCCCTTGATAAACTCTTTACAACACACAGTTAAATAAACAATTAGCTTGCGGTATCCACAGAAAAAAAAGCTGATCCTAACATACAAAGTTACTTCAGGTGCTAACACTAGCCAACTTGCCGTATACTCCATTTAAAACGACAAATAGCTTAGCATTACCCACGTGTGTAGCATTCGGCGAACATATGCCAAGACCAATGCATTCAGACTTTTTACAATGTTTCGGATAATGCTAGTGCTAATCAGTTACCTACCGTTTCCACGATGTGTGGTGCAGCCATACTGTAGCCAAAAAAAGGAGGACTCGCCACTGACCGGCAGCCGCGCCCGCGAGTTCAGTTCACATCCGGGTCTTCGGGCACCGGTTCAAATAATGACGTGATTGGTCAACTCAAGTTGACAAGGTAACAACACGAGCTCGAACAGTTTGGCCGTGGTGAGGAAACGAATTTATGGCGAATATTGGAAACAGGAAGTGTGTTATAACATCCTCATACATTAACGAGTCATTGTTGGCTCAGTCTGGTTGATGGGTTTTGTGAGGAGAGTGCTGTACTTTGAAAGTTAATCAATATATTACATTTAAATAACCAAAATTAATTTTTCATTACTTCTATTCCTTTTTGTTGTGTCTTTTTGTTTTTGTAAAATATTTGCACTTTTGGTGATTTGAGGTTAATTTGGTGTTGGTATTTGGGTTTAGGGGAGAGGGGACAGGGTGTTGGTGTTAGTGTTTGGTGAAGGGTTTGTATTTAGAGCAATGGCAACAGCCAAAAAAAGGAAGACTTCCCCTATCTGGGAATATTTTGAGCTTATTGCTTCCAATGTATGTATGCATTTCTATATATATATATATTATTTAAATTTTTACTTATTTTAATGTTGTATGTAATTTCTTACTTTTGTATAACTTTTTTTAGAAGGTGAGATGCTTGGTGTGTGACAAAGAGCTTGTGTATGGAAACAACACATCATCCATGCTAAGGCATTTCAGAGCTTTACATGAGACCGCACAGCCCCAGAACAATCCAAGCACACAAAGTAGGACTGTTGCTTCATGATTTGTATTCATAATTGTGAGTGCATTATCATGATTTCAATTAATATATGTATAATATATATTACTTCTTTCATTATAGCATCTCGCAAGCAAATGGTTGATGAGGCATTGGTCAACATGGTCATAAAAGACTCACAGCCATTTACAGTGGTTGAGGATGAGGGTTTCAAGGGCCTCATCCATGCTCTTGATCCGTCCTATGTAAGCCCAACCAGACAAGTGAGTATAGCAGAGGTTGATTTTGATGTTTAATCTATATAACAAATCTTTATCTATAATAATATAATTGTATTATAAATGTTTTGTGAACTCAAAAAGGCTTTAAAGAAAATGGTGGCTTCAAAATATCTTGCAATAACCTGCCACTACATTGATGACAGTTATAAGCTGAATACAGTGTTGTTGGATGTCGAGAAGTTCCCAAACAGGCACACAGCGGAATATATGGCGGAAACGAATGTCATGATGGAGTGGGCAATCAAGGACAAAGTGAAGTGTCTTGTCACAGATGCAGCAGCAAACATGATTGCTTGTGCAAGAATTCAGCAAGTGAGACATTCAGTTTGCATTGCACATGCACTTAACACCATGGTTAAAAAGTATTTTGATCAGGTACCAGCTCTCTGTGACATTCGGACCAAAGCAAAAAAAGTGGTCACTTATTTTCGAAGCAGCACCTCTGCCAAATAAATGTTGACCCAGGTGCAGCAAGAGATGAACAGGCCAGTTCTTAAACTGGTGAATGAAGTGGAAACACGCTGGAACAGCACTTTTCACATGCTTCAACGGCTCCATGGGGAAAGGCAAACTGTGGGAGCATCCCTTGCCTCACTTAAAACTGATATAGCTCCACTTCATGCACAGGACTATGAAGCCATACAGCAAATTCTGTGTGTTCTCGCCCCATTCCACCAGGCCACAGTAGAGCTGTCCGAGGAAAAACGAGTGTCTGGCTCCAAAGTAATTCCTTTGCTAAAAATGATTCACCATTCATTACAGGTTGAACAACTAAGGTATTTATTTTTATTTGTGTAGAATACTCATTAGCAAATTTCTATGTCTTTTTTATTCATTTTGTATTTTTGCATATTCATAGGTTAACCCTTTAGGAGTTTTTTTCCTAAAACGTTCGATTTTGACATCTTAATTTCAAAAGGCAATATCTTAAAAGTAATAAAAGATAGAGACTTTCTGTAAATTAGAGAAATATTAAGGATGACCCAAAGTTTATGTAGGGATTACATTTTCCCATCTAATTTGCATATTATGACGTCATATGGTGGCGGCCATCTTGGATTATAGAATTTTCATGAAAAGTCACAAGTTTAAATGATAAAATGCAGCACTTCTTTCCCACCATAATGTCCCTCACCTTCTGTATGCTATATTGCACAATACTGAATGCTCAGGTAAATAGTAAGTAGTAAACAAACTGTGTAAATCATTACTAATAAATGGTAGAAACAAACCGAATGCATGTAGTGGTTGGCCTTTTGCTGTAGAGATTTTCCATTTACTACATACAGTAGGCACTCTGATTATATATATATATATATATTACATATATATATATTATTCATATGACACAAACACAAGTAGACAAGACCTGTTTAGTTGCCCTGTGGCACATAGCCTCTGCTCCTGCGACGAGCGCGGCCAGATCTGCCTCATGCGCGCGCCGAGTGCACATAGCTCGGACTACTGTCATTGTCATTGCGACTCCCCACCCTGCCTCCACGTTGCCCCATAACTGTCCTATGCATACTTTGACATCGTCTAACATACCATACTAGCAAATATGTACCGGGAGAAGCGCGAGCTGCACCACTGCGCGGCAAAGATGTACCGGGAGAAGCGCGAGCTGCACCACTGCGCGGCAAAGATGTACCGGGAGAAGCGCGAGCTGCACCATTTCGCGGCAAAGATGTACCGGGAGAAGCACGAGCTGCACCATTGCGCGGCAAATATGTACCGGGAGAAGTGCGAGCTGCACCATTGCGCGGCAAAGATGTACCGGGAGAAGCGCGAGCTGCACCATTGCGCGGCAAAGATGTACCGGGAGAAGCGCGAGCTGCACCACTGCGCGGCAAAGATGTACCAGGAGAAGCGCGAGCTGCACCACTGCGCGGCAAAGATGTACCGGGAGAAGCGCGAGCTGCACCACTGCGCGGCAAAGATGTACCGGGAGAAGCGCGAGCTGCACCATTTCGCGGCAAAGATGTACCGGGAGAAGCGCGATCGTCATTTTCAAAAGGCAAATATTCCCCTTCAGAGTCAGAATCGGCGAATAACATTTGCAACACATCCTCATGATACAAGTTTTTATTGGCCATTTGATGATTTTCTCTCACAAATCTCACAATTTACTCAGACGCTCTAAACTGAACTGCTTCCGCATCAATGACACGAGCGCTCACTTGCTCTGCTGTTTTCTCCAATAGTTTGAATAGGAACATGACGTCATTTTGGTCTTGAATCAAAGTATTACATGTCTGCCATCTAGTGGTAGGGAATACAAATGAGATATTACACCATATTAGGATCTACAGCCTGTTTTATTAAGTATGACGTCTTGTCGCAATTTTGCGACTTTGACGCTTAGAGGGTTAACCATGCTAATCACAAAGGAATTAACAGAAAACCTCATCCGGCGTCTCAGGGAGCATATCTGGAGTATGGAGTCGCTCAGCATAATGACCATGGCAACTCTGCTGGACCCAAGGTTTAAAAAGTTGGGTTTCCTTAACCAAACTAAAATGACAGAGGCTGTCAAACGGCTAAAAGCAGAATGTGGTAATGTCATCAGGGCCGAAGATGAAAGACCATCCACATCATCATTCATCAAGCACTCAGTCAACAGAAGCACCATCATCAACCCAACAGCCCACACCAAGCTCAAGTACTTATTTATTATTATTTTATTATTGTATTTTATAATTGTTGACCGTTGATGTGTCTTATATTCAGTCAATGTACATGTACAGTCACTCCCAATAATAAAACAAAATTATCCTCACACTTCTAAGGTGGAAACCTTTGGCTTCTGTTGGTGTTGAAGATTTTATTATTTAGAAGATCAGTAATTTAGTTACATATTAAGACACTATTATTTATTTCCTTTATGAGTGTGTGACTTTGGTTTGACTTTTGGGGGGCTTACAGAATGGTCAGAATGCTGATGCAGCAGATGATTCTATTTAAGTTTGTCACATGGTGCAAGACCCTATCTATAGGATGTATGACCATTTTTGGAGGCACTGTATGCATATATGTGAAAAGCTAACCGATGTTCGGGAGTCATCTCCTGCGGGGAGTCATGTCCTGCAGGACCGCCCTGCAGGAGGTTGCTCGGCTTTGTTTTGTTAAATAAAGTCTACAATATTTCTGGCATCAAAGATCTCTGAGAAGTGATTTCATAAAAAGATTGAAACCACAACAAATGGCACCCCAGATGGGACTTGTTAGGAGCTGAAGAAACCACGAAGGGCATCTCTGGTGACCGGCACAAACAACAGTGGCCACTGTACTTTGAGGTGAGCATTTTTGCTTTTGTGTAAAGTATGTGTTGGTCACCAACTGCCCTGAAGTGGTAAGAAAAGCTTCTTCAAATTTAAAAGAACTAAAACAAACTTGAAAAAGGGGTCTTTGATTCCAGAAATGATTGCATGCAGTTTGATTTCTAATAAGAAGGCCTTGTAGATATCAAGTAGTTTATAATAGCGCGGGGGAGCTCCCAGTAGTGTTTACCAGTGCTTATATGATCCTGTGTGGATTTTGTGAACACTGGTGTTGCTGATTTGGCGCTAAGGTTTTGTTGTACGAATATGCAAGAATCTGTGTTTGCTTTATTAAGAGGGCCTAGATGGATAATAAGCAAGAGCATGCATACAGAGGATTTGTATTTACTGATAAGGATATCAGTTGATTTATCTGTGTTTTTGCGTTTCAAGAGGGCCTTGATGGATGATTACGCAAAAAGCATGCACACAGGGTGTTTTTCTTGTAAGTGGGCATTGAATGATACAAGAATAGCATGTACACAGAAGAAGATTTTATGTTGTCAAGTGGGCCTGGATGGATGACAACCGTACTGATAAGGATATCAGTTATTATTGATTTGTGTTTTACTTGTAAGTGGGCCTTGAAGGATACAAGTAAATAGCATGTGCACAGATGAAGTTTTAGTATAGTTAAAGAGGTATTGTTTTTTCACTGTGTTGAGGAAGTGAATCAGTGAATCTTAGAGGTATTGTTTTTGCTGTGTTGAGGAAGTGAATCAGTGAATATTTAATGTAGTGATTTAAAATAGAAAAATTGAGAAGTAGCAAATTATTCAGATCTGACAGGGAATAGAGTACAGAATAGAGTGTGTGTGTCTATGGGATCCTGTGTCTTGCTTGACTGTGCCTGTGGGTAAAAATAGTGACCCCCTGACCCTGGTCACTTGAAAAGGGACAAAGAATGTGTGAATGAGATTTAGAGACATGAAATAAATGGTACAAAAGTAAAGGGAAACAAGTGTTTGAAAATATTAAACTCTGCAGATTAATGCAGTATGAAATAAGATAAAAAATTATATATATATTAATAGATCAATATAAATAAGATTGCACGTGCTTAATATGTTATATCTGAAGACGTCTAAATTTGTATCTCATTATCCCTGAAGACAGAGTGGAAAATTATTCCATTGCAGATTATTAAGTTTGTGTTAAGAAAAAATAAGTTGTGCAGTGTTAGGTGATCAAGATTGGGTGACTAAGTTTCATAAACATTAGGAATCTTAGAATTGTAGTAAATATTGTTGATTCAATAATTAAAAAGAAAAAATAAGAGGAATTCCTTGATGTTGGTTGAGAAAAATGTTATTCACCATGCTAGATTATTTGAACACAGCATGCAAAGATAGAAGAAAGATTGAAAGCTGATTTTATGATAGGGAAAATTTAATTATACTTAGATAATCAAAGTTAGATTATTGCTGATATTGAAAAACAGAAATAGCTTGCTTTTTCCTGCAATGAAGAACTTGCTTTACTAAAAATAGAATGGAAGAACTGCTGTTGTCAACCAGTGAGATTTTTATATAGAAGAACTAGTAAAAAGGATGGTTAAAAAGTGAAATTTAGATAAAGAGCTGACAGCTCAGGCACAATTGGACCTAGTATTTTTCAAAGTTAAATTTGATTCATGCAGATCTCTGAGTGTTCAAATTTCAGATGGCTTCAATGACAGTTTCGAATGAGGCCAAAGGTCAAAAGACACGACTGCAGAAAGAAGAAGACAGAAGTGGGTGAGGGGCTTTCTGCTCCCCTCCTGAAATTGACTTTCTGGAAAGCTCAACAAGGAGAAAGACTGATTTAATGCTGGAAAAGGTGAAACGTTCACTTGAGACTTTTCCTAAGGACAAAGATACAATCCTGAGATGCAAAACTCAGGCAGGATCAACTTCAAAGCCCAAACTGAGAAGAGGCAGAGAAACAGCAGAGGCTAACACCAGGCCTTTGAGTGACAGCGTCGGCTGACAACACATGCAGAGTGACAGCCAAGAAGCTTCAACGGACTGATGATCTAAAAACAGAAGAACTGCAATTGTACGGGCACCACAGGTGTGGCAACTAATGATCACTCTAGAGACTGCTTCAAAGTTGGTTAATTATTATATTAACTTTATTCATTTTAATTATTCACTGGTCTAAGAGCAATTCTTTATATTCTCTGCTAAACTAACCCTCTCTGCTTTTTCAGTAGGTACAAGTCCAGCCCTATAAGAAAAAGAAAATATGTTGACAGACAGAAGTGGGTGCTCAAACTCACCAAATAATTAGAACGGAGGCTGGATTTGGTATAGTGAGGGCTATTAGATTAAACAACTATAGGGCTAAAAGCATGATAGAATTATTCTCTGGAAAAGAAAAAGATAGACAAAATGTCAAAGCATGATTATTATTGTAAAAGCATGATTACTATTGTTGACAAAGCAATGATACTGGTCACTCCATCTTGTTTTGGTAAATTCTAGAGATAGATTGGAGGGAAAAGTTACTCCAAAAGTCCAAAATTATGAAATGACAAACGTCAAAACTGGGATAATGAGTTGGAAATGTTACTGGCCAAGAATCCAAGATTATGCAGAGATCTCCAATTTCTTCTTAAAAGCAGCTCATGAGCAAAGATAAAATAATATGAAAGAAAAATTAGACCAACTAGGCCTATTATTCTAAAATATAGAGGATATTCGAGTTTATAAAAAGAAAAAAGGTTTTGTACAACCGGTGTTAAACGGAAACCTTATGATCATGGAAACTTCTCAATAGTGATTGGACATAGTTGTGTTGACCTGATGCATTCCACAGCTAAAATTATAAGTTCTGCATTTAGAGCAGAACCTGCTGCAGCAGCCACTGGAGTGTGTGTTGGCCAATGGGTGTGACTGGGTATGAATGGTGTGAGAGATTGTGTTTGAAGAGAGACAGAGGCAAATCAATTATTTTGCCAATACAGTTGTATTGAAAATTGAATATGTGGGCCCACAGGGCAAACTCTGCCCAATAAAATAATGACCATGGATGAATTTGGTTAAATTTCCTGGTTGAAACTGTAGTGGCAATAGAAAAAATTGGGTAAAAACAGTGCCACATTTTGCGCAGCGCATAACACATCTGACTTTCTTTTCAGAATATCATGATGGAGCATAACACATCTGACTTTCTTTTCAGCATATTGTGATGGAGCTGATTCTTTGTCAAAAGTATGAAATAATGTCTTGTAACTTTTGTCTTGTAAAGTGGGTTGAGTGTTGTCCAAGATGAATAGTGTGCTGATAGTGGGACTCAAAACAATGAGATACGTTTTAAATTGACTAATTGTAAAAAGTACATTTGAAATGTAATGTGAGAATAATGTAAAGAAGGTGAAAATATGAAGATAAAAAGCCAAATTTATGAAAAATAAAGGGAATATATGGGTTCAAGCCCTGCTGCTAATGAAAGGAAACCACTCAGCCCACATGACCATTCTACAGGTAACACTGAGGAGGACAATGGGCCAGATGAGCAGATGATTTAATATATGTTGTTGACACTAACAGAAATAATTAAGATTTCATTCACAGATGACAGTAGCTCAATTCCAGGAAGGTTTCTGGGATGGTTCTAACAAAGAACCAGTGACTGTGCATTGTAATCTCAGAAGAGGCTCAAAAGAGGCTTGTGCATTGAACAGCAAAGGGACATTTGAGTCCATGCCTCAACTTAAAATACACCAACAAGCCTCAACCCCCTCCACAACAGAAAGTGAGGGATCAATGATCTTCCCTTGCAAATGAGAGGAAACAACCCATTGCAACAACTCACAAAGATCAACATGAATGGAAAAAGGAGACAAACTTGACCAGAATCACAGGAATGAAAAGTTGCAGAATGTGGGAAATTCACAAGGAGTTGTGCAAAGAAGAGAAGCAACAAAGTGAAAGAGATGAGTACAAGTTCAAACAATACTCAACATCAACCAAACTTTTCTAAAAATGTAATGTTAAAGCCCTTGAATAGACTTAGTAGCAACTTAATAATAACCCCACCAGAAAAAATTGATTGAAGAGAGAAAATGTAGGGTATGATGATAAAATGAATGTTAACGACTAATTCAAGAAATTTACATAGAATAATGGGAATTAAGACAATTCATAAAGTAAAATAAAAAATTAAAACTAAAAGACATTTTTAAAAGATCCAAAAGATACAGCGGTATACAGGGGTATAATTAGTTTAAGGCTACAGTTGAAATTAAAAACAAGTATTAAGACTGGCTATTAACAAATATTCGATTTTAATTTTAATTCATAAAGATTATGTTATGATTCAATATGCTATTGACTAAATAAATAAAATATTAAGTAGTGCTAATAGAATGACAAATTCAATTGGAAGTTATTCGAATTCAATAACAAACAGGCTCTTAAGAACAATTTATGGTACCAGAGGAGGGTCAAAAAGATATTTGACATTCACATGAAGGACAGATTGTTACACCAACATCACTTTTGAATATTTTCAATCCAGATGCGCATGGTTTTGACCAGTGCGCAAGGGGGGAATAAGAAGAGATTAAGGAAAAGGAGAGATTAAGAATTAAGGAAAAGGAGAGATTAAGAATGTGAAATTTGTAAAATTTGTGCCAAAAAACAGTTAAGAAAGGAACAGCGACACAAATAGCCAAGAAGGACTATTAAAACGCTTGATAATGGATTATGTGGACATTATATAGACGGGTAAAGGCAATGATATTAGCAGAGGAAGGGCAGATGCAGAAATGAGATTTCTAACAGAGAAGTATTCCTTAGATTTGAAATGCTATCAGAAATAAATTCAGATAATGGGTTAGCAAGTTATTCCAAGAATATTGAAGATTAAAATGAATTGTATACGAACACTTAAATTGCACACAAGGAAGTTTTAATAATAATTAAGTTATAATGCTTTATGTTTTAAATGGTTGATATAAAAATTATGGATTTAGATTTACAGAAAAAGAGAAATGTAGGCCTACATATATTCAATATGTAAGGTAGAGGAAAAGTTATTTTCTAGAGTTATTTGTTCTAATTGTCTAATGAGTTTATTGAATGACTTTTATGAGGTAAATGTAACATTGCTCTAAAGCTTTCTTAGTTTGAGTGATTACATGGGATATAACTAGATTATTCATGAGTTTATTTAGAAATTAGTAGAAAGGAAGAAAAGGTATTCAGTTGAGAACCGCTTGAACTGAAGAGCTCCAATGAGGAGCTATAACGTAAGATTAAAAATGTCTAAATGGTATTTATTGTTACATTTTGGTAATAAAACTGAATTTAAAATATGAAACTTTATAACAAAGCACAAAGAGATTTAAAGGATAGAAGGTGCACTACAATGTTCTGTTCGTTCATCAACTAAAAATGATTGACTAAAAGATTGATTCTTCGAATTTAATAATTAATATTCCTTCATAAAAAGAAGCAATTGAAAATGAGAAAAATAGGTATTTAACCCAGCCCTATTTTAAATCAAAATTCATATGGATCACGAAAAATAAAAACGCAGAATGAATAAATTATTTATTATAAATCAGCAGAGATTTACTGTAAAGCTTTGTCTGCATTAGGAGGAAAACAATTACATGAGAAAAGTAGAAGGACTTATGTTTGAAGATCAGTGTTGCACGTTTACCAAATAATACTGCGCAGGGAGGAACATTTAGCGAATACAGGATTAAGTAAAAAAAGTTAAGAGCAAAAAGTTAAGAAAAACTTGATTTGAAGTATAAACATGGTTTGCTAAATTAGGAATGTTTTCTGAAGTTGCAATATTGAAAGGTGGTTATTATTCTGTTGTGTACTTCCCATAGTAAGATCATTAGTTGGTAAAATCACTGTTAAACAAATGGAAATGCTGAAATATCAAGATAATGAAAATTAATTTTAGAGGGCAACAAAAATACATTACCCAAAAGATTACCCAGGCCAAACAAATTGGATTTTACAAGCATTGGACAATGATTCAAGTGAGGAAGGAGAAGATGATTGACGAGCCAGACCCTGGGTGTATGTGCTAGCCTAACCTCTCCCCGAAGGGTGACCCTCTACGATGCGTAAAGTGTCTGGGTCGAAGAGAAATTCTGCACTACAAGAAAAACTTTTAATAGTATAATGCATGGTTTAATGTTTTGATGTATTCTACATAACTGTGACAACCACAGGCAAGGCAGAACAAACTACACACTCACGCTTATAACAATGTGTTACTCTTTTTTGTTTTGATAGGGAGAATTCGAAGTCTTTTACTTTCTCCATTGAAAGAAAGAAAATACAACTGAAAGAAAAGAAAATATGTGGAGAAAGATGTTTGGCTCGAATACTCTGCCAGAGTGTGGTAGCACAACCTAGTCATTGGAAAGGTGACTGAGTGACTTAATTGAGTCACTAGGTAGCATAACTGAGAGGGCTGGATTGTGAAACTACACTCTGGGAAAGGGATAGTAAAGTGGGGCTTAGATAAGCCCCAGAGGAGGGAATGTTGAAGATTTTATTATTTAGAAGATCAGTAATTTAGTTACATATTAAGACACTATTATTTATTTCCTTTATGAGTGTGTGACTTTGGTTTGACTTTTGGGGGGCTTACAGAATGGTCAGAATGCTGATGCAGCAGATGATTCTATTTAAGTTTGTCACATGGTGCAAGACCCTATCTATAGGATGTATGACCATTTTTGGAGGCACTGTATGCATATATGTGAAAAGCTAACCGATGTTCGGGAGTCATCTCCTGCGGGGAGTCATGTCCTGCAGGACCGCCCTGCAGGAGGTTGCTCGGCTTTGTTTTGTTAAATAAAGTCTACAATATTTCTGGCATCAAAGATCTCTGAGAAGTGATTTCATAAAAAGATTGAAACCACAACAAATGTTTTGTTAAATAAAGTCTACAATATTTCTGGCATCAAAGATCTCTGAGAAGTGATTTCATAAAAAGATTGAAACCACAACATTGGACAGTGCTGTGGAGCAAAGCTCAAATGCCACTTCTGATGCGATTGTAGAAGTGGATAAATACCTTACAGAGACAAACATACAAAGAGCTGAAGATCCACTTGAATACTGGAGAATGCAGAAACATATCTACCCTCATCTCTATACATTGGCATTACAGTTTCTTTGTACCCCGGCCTCCTCTGTACCATGTGAAAGAGTGTTCTCTAAGGCTGGGGAAGTACTGTCTAAGAGGAGAAATAGACTCAGCCCCAACACTGTGAAACAGCTTTTATTTCTTAATAAAAATAATTAAAAACGATATCACCTTTCTGTCATTCCTACAGTTACATAAGCACTATCACTGCCAAGTGTCATAAGCACATTTAATAGATGATTCTATCAGACAATGTCTTTATTCATTGTGTGTGTGTGTGTGTGTGTGTGTGTGGAGAGAGAGAGAGAGTAGGCCTACATTTTATCTTATTGAATCATATAAGCTTATATTATATTTTATTGTCACACTTTAATGGGAAAATGTATTTATTTAATGAACAAATCAAACATGTATGGATTTTATTTGTACACATAACATTGAAACTATGAAGTGTGTTGTGGTTGCTTCATCTGCCAGAGCTTCTAACACAGGCTTCTGGCTGCTTTATTTTACATAAGCACCAGATGGCGCTGTTCTCGACACTCTCGAAGCTTTGAATCTTTTCCCGGAACAGTCATGGGAAAGCCTCATTGCTTCACGAGGCTTAATTTCCCCATCACTACCCTGTGCAGCACTTTTTGCATTCCTTGTATGAAAATACTTGTTCCCTTATCAGTCATCACTCTCGACATCCGTTGTGACCGACAAATAGGAATCTCGCTAGAGAGCCGATCTACTTCGAGTGAAACTTAAAACTAGCCAATACACCTTGGCATGCAATCATTTGCATCAGCTGCGCAGCCTCACAGCGTGGGTGTAAACGAGCAGCTGGTGCGATTGCACTTTAGCTTTTTGCGTCGGAGCCAAGCACTTCGTTGCCTTATTCAAACCTGACAAGTCAGCTTTGTGAAACGAGAAAGCAAGCCTCTTCATGATCTCTCCACTTCGGTGCGGGCGTGACAGCACGGCAGTGCGAGTGGTCTTCTCTTCTCTCCTTTTTTGTTTTGAAAACTGAGCAAAAAAAAAAAAGTGCTGGTAAGGTGCGCCGGTCAGAGCGCTCAAAGGCTGTTTTCACAGCTGGTACCAGCAAGAGAGAAACAGTGCACAGACCAGGGTTGTAACGGTATGAGATTTTCACGGCATGATAATCGTCTCAGAAAATATCACTGTTTCACGGTATTAAAATGG